>NC_080597.1:25905667-26208698 GCF_027887145.1 Ammospiza caudacuta
CACTGAAATAAATGCTTCATAAACATGCATTAAGAGGGATTTACTAAACGAAAAGATTTCTGAGGAAAAAGTTAAGAAATATGAACATGTCTTAATATGTGCTTATTATAATACACAGTACACTCCCAAGGTTATAGATACTTGTAATATATAGCATTTGCAAGTATCTAGAAGAAATTACTACATCAAAAGGAATATAATTTGGCAATTATGAAGCATTTTAAAAGACTGAATTTTATGACACTGTTCCTTTGAATGCTCTTGTGCTGTTCTTGGAATGAACATTTTACAGGTCTTTTTTGACTTTCTAATGGTCCTTTATGAGGCTTCTGAAAAAATCCTTCCACCCTTCAGGTCTCCCCATCTAATTAGAATATCATGCTCTCCCTGCATAGCCAATATTTGTTAAGAACAGATAACTACAAACACCAAATTTCTCATGGAACAGACAAGTTCAGTTTGACAGGCCACCTCTCATGACTTCAAATGGACAAATACCATTTAGAAAAAAATACACAGGAAGAGACATCAGAGGCTTCCTTCCTTCACCTAATGGGACCATGGTGCCTATGCTCCATGGGGAAGTCTGTAATAGCTTTGAAGGCTTAACTAACAGGCTACTTATTCTATATTTTCCACATCAGCTGCTTAAATATTTAATCTGTTAACACCTCTTAATGATATTGCTGACTGCTGAAGGTTTAGCTTTCTGAAGCATTTACTGCTGCCCAGCACCCTGCTGCACAAGTCCAAGTGGAATCCTGTGGGAAGCCAGCAACAAAGGAGTTAAAGCTGGGGATGAGGAGAGTACACACAATAATTGTAACTAGCCCTCGTTTAGGCCTGCTTAACGAGCACAGCAGATTATTTGAGACACAACCTCAAGCAAGGAAAAAACCCCAAATGAATCTGACGCATTCCTATATGGCATGGCTGAGCAGAGGGGCTTTAGCAAGTTTAAGGAGAAATATGAGGAGGCAAATTGGGTTAAATTTAAACAGCTTAGATGGCAGCTGTTCTTGTCCCTGAAAAGAAAATGTGTTCAATTATTCATGTTCAGCTTAAACTAACAATGAAGCCAGCTTCAACAGAGAAATTCTTCTGCATTATTCATACCATGGAGAGGGCAGAGTCTCTGCAATGAGGTGTTTTTGCAAATGGATGAAGCCTACAAATGGTTCAGAAGTTGGGCTTGTTCATAAACTCAGTAGAGAGAGAGAGTGTGTGTGCTATTTAAATATAACAACAAAAAATTTCCACTGAATACCCCTGGGAGCAAATAGATAAAGCTTACATCATCTGGAAGCTAAAGAGGCTTAGAAACATTATTGAGGCAAATTTGAAACCATCACAGAATGGTTTAGATTGGAAGGGATCTTAAAGCTGATGTGGCTCTAATCCCCTTTCCATGAGCACACCTTACATTAGACCAGATTGCTCAAAATCCAGTCCAACACTTCCAGGGATGTGGCATTGACAACTTCTCTGGACATCCTGTTCCAGTGCCTCTGCACCCTCACCGTAAAGAATTTCTTCCTAATATCTAATCTAAAACAACCTTCTTTCAGTTTAAAGCCATTCCTCCTTGTCCTACCTCCTTGTCCTGCCATTCTAAAAGGTTCCTCTTCAGCTCTCTTGCAGTTCCCTTTAGGCACTGGAAGGTGCTGTAAATTCTCCCTGGAGCCTTCTCTTCTCCAGGCTAACAACTACAATTCTCTCAGCCTTTCCTCATAAGAGAGGTGTTTCATCCCCGTGACCATCTTCATGGCCTTTGGGCTCATTTGAGCAGGTCCATGTCCTTCTAAAGTTGGATGCAGCACTCTGGGCTGTCACCAGAGCAAAGCAGAGGGGCAGAATCCCCTCCCTCCACCTGTCAGCTGCACTTCCTCAGATGCAGCCCAGGATCGTATCAGCAAGCATCACCAGGAGGAAGCAATGAACTTCACACCTCAGGTGTCTGGTCATTGTATCTGTTATTCTGCAGGACACACCAGAGAAAAATCTATTTAATGTAGTGGTTATTGCCTCACAACAGGTCTTCTGTGGTCACTTAACTGAAGGGCCAGGAGTTCTCAGTTTCTCCAAAGACTCCAGCTAGCCTTCAGACCAGCTTCAGCAGACAGCTGCACATCTTTGCTATGACTCAAGGAACCCCAACAGCTGCGCTCTTCTAGCTGTCAGCAGCTGGAGAAACTGCTCAGGTCTCTGAAAATTATATAAGGGGGTAGTCAAGGTGGTGCACCAGCAAAGTAAATTCTCAGAGGTTATTTTGTGGGTAGGAATTTTAAAGAAGTCTGGAAGCATCACATCACTTGCTCATGACAGCAGAGCAGAGCTGTCCTGCAACAATTACAGGGTCCTATTTGATGGGAGCACCACACAATCCTGAGGCCTTCATCACTCCACCACCCAGAGCAGAACCTGCACCTATCACAGTCATCCCTTCCATTGCTGTTCTTCAGAGTAACATCCTACATGGATGCACTCATTAGACCTCAAAGTTCCTGACAAAAGTTGCCTGGTTGAGCCACAGAGTGTAACAGAGAATGGGCTGGAGAAACACAGGAGGACTCTGAGCAGACCATATTGAGCTCTGCTCCACAGGCAAATGCTTACAGTCCTGTCAGCAGAGCTGAAAAGACAGTTTTCAGGGAACCCCAGATGATATCCTTCCATGTGGTGTAGACTGAGATGACTTCCTTTCATTCCATTTTCCCAAACACCACCATAACTCTGCATGAGAAACCCTCCATTTCTAGTCTGATGAAAGCAGCAGTACCACAAAACCTGATCAGTAAATCCCACCACTCTTTGCAAGCCAATACAGCCTCCCTGGGATATGCCATTCCATTTATTTATAACCATAGGTGTGCAAACTCAGCTACAGATATGGATCTGAGACAAGCAAGGAGCTCTAAAGTCCAGAAAGGAAAGAAATGTGGATGAAAACAGACCACTGATTACAGTCATGTGGGACTGAGCACCAACACAGCCCTCAAGGTGCATGGAGAAATGTGTCCTACCATAAATAGGTATCCAAACCAGTGAGCTCACAAAACCTTACTTGTCACTTCTATGGAGAGAGAATAGTGACAACCTGTAATGACAATCAGACCACAGATGAGAGCAGCTCTCTTTGGTACTTCATGTTCTATGAAAGACCAGAGCCTGAGACAGTGTAGGCCTGTAATCCAGAGTGGAAATTGTAAGCTGACCTCCTGCAGCCAGTGCATAGCCAAGGCACAGCAGAAACCTTGCACGGCCTCCTCTGCAATACTCAGCTCCAGGGAACATCCTGTGCACATGTTTTAGCAACTGGTGTCACCATGCAAAACCCATTTATCTCATCTCAGACTCATCCATGCCACACAGTCTCCTGCTCCTACTCAGTTCCTACACAAACACACTTGTACCAACTCTGAAGTTGCTCTTCTAGAATCGCTTTATTTCAGAGGCTGAAGTTCGCCCTCTGCAGAGCAGACCTAAAATGTCTGTGGAAATCTCTGCATCCAGCCCAAGCCTAGTCTTTGGGATGCAAAGCACTTTGGGAGTGAGAGCCAGGATTTTAATCAAGATTTAAGTCACAGACCTCATGCCCTCCCTGCAATTAGTCACCCCATTAACCAATTATCCTCACTGTTGGGAGCTGGAACTTGACTTTTAGCCAGATTTTGTATCACTTCAGGTGCCAACCACTGTGCATCATAATTTTCTCTTGGGTTAGAGAGCCATCTAGCAATGGACTGATCACCTTGCAGATTCCCACAGCACATTAATCCTTTTTCATACAAGCTTACTAAGCATGGATTTTGCTACATACATTTTCCTGAATTAACCTCAAACATTTTCTGAACTTTCCCGACCTCCTCCACCACCAATTATCCTTTTGGAAATGTAGGCAACATAGACCGATGAAAGAAAAGCATTCAGGGACTTAATAAGAGGTGACAGCATTACTCCTTTACAGGTTATTATTTTACTGACTCATTAATTGCTGGATTGCTGCTCACTACCCAAACCAATTGACTTTCAGAGCTTTATGCATTTTCACATCGTATGTTCCCACCTCACTACACAGTAGATTGATCTTTCACTATGTTCTTCATTGGAATCACACTATTGTGGATGGGTTTTCAACATTCCACCCAAAGTTTGTGCAAGGTATTTTACGGAAAGTGTTTTATTGCCAAGAGGAACCCAAGCTAAACATAGCAACATCCTGTCTTTGCTTGTGTAGTGCAGGAAAGAGCACACCCTTCCCTCAAGGGCTTCTAGACCTGGCTTCTCCTCCCCACCAGCCTTGGCACAAAGCACAGCACTGAAACACAGCGGCAGAGCATGATGTGTCTGGAACACAGGCTTTCATCCCCCAGCAGAACACACACTTTTTTTAGCAGCATGACTACAATAGCAGGAGAGTAAGCACCGGAGAAACAGGAAAAGGTGAAGGAAAATAGGTCAGGATCAAGAACAGGGCTGAGCCCTGGTGCAGTGAGAACATGGTCAAATACATACCAGTTTTGCAGATGTATTTGTCAGACAAGTGGCAGGTCCCATTCTGGCTTTTTTCCCAATCTTTGAACGTACTCATTGATGCAGGTAACCCCAGACTTACATGAGCCAGCATCTGTCCTTGGGCATTTAAGAGGTATTTCTGACAATACACCAGTCCTCAGGCAGGCACAGAGCTGATATGAACAGCAAAGCAGAGGGCAGTGCAGCTCTTCCCCTCCTGGGGCTCCATCCACTCCCACATCCCTGCTTCCTCCACTACCACAGACAACACGAGCTGGCAATGCTGCCACGGAGGAGAAGGGGACAGTGGCTGCAGAAAAGTAAACTCATTATGGCCCCACAGGCAGAAGGTCAGACTCAGACTTGTGATAGGCACGCAAGGCACAAATCTGGGCTGCTCTAATCTCAACTTTATTATTTATTTTAACCAAGAAAGATTCTAGGCCTTGAATTTTTTACGGACCAAACTGATATTATGATGGAAGATCATGGGTTCAGGAAATGAAAATATTATTTTTAAATTAAAATATATGTAGGGTGATGTTTAAGCTGCTCAGAAGTAACTTTTTTTTTTCCTGACAGAGTTGATGCTCCTAATTTTTTTGCTTTTGTTCTTTTAGCTGATATTGTTACTACAAACATAACTGTATCCCAGCTCTTTTGGATATGCTTCTCCCTACACCTGGCTTATTAGTGGAATAATTTAAGTCCTTCAGATCACTGACAGGCCACAGGATCCAGGAATCACCTCTGCACCTGTGATTCACCTAATTGCATGGTCCTCTTGCAAGTATGAGTTACTGAATTTCCTGATACGCTGAAAGGAAAAAAACCCCACAATTTACACAGAATCAAAAGTTTTCTCTAAAGCGTCTTTTCTTCTTTGGAGGAGCTCACATAACAGAGGTTTAATGCTTCAGCATCTTTTAAAGAAGAAAACAAAGCAATTTTCACTGCCTTTGCAAGGGACAGTTCTGCATGTGCAGGTGCACACTCACTGCCTGCTGTGCAGCCTTTGGAGCTGCCATCAGCTGTGAAATCCACCCCACTCACCTCCACAGAATCAGAGAAGAGTTTGGGTTGGAAGGGACCTTCAAAAGTAATCTAGTCCAGCCCTGCCCTGCAATGAACAGGGACATCTTCAACAAGCTCAAACACTCAGAGCCCCATCCAACCTGGCCTTGAACGTTTCCAGGGATGGGACATCCATCCACCTCTCTGAGCAACCTACTGCAGTGTTTTACCACCTTCACTGTAAAAAAGTATTCCTTCTATAAATTTACCCTCTTTTAGTTTAAAACTATTGTTTCTTGTCCTGCTGCAACAGGTCCTCCCAAAACACTTGTCTGCATCTTTTTTACCCATGCCCTGTCAGTATTGAAATGCTGCTGTAATATCTCCCAGATCCTCCTCTGCTGCAGTTTTAACAATCCCAGCTCTCAGCCTATCCTCACAGGAGAAGGGCTGCAGCCCTCTGATTATCCTCACTGCTCTCCTCTGGACCAGCTCCCACTGGACCATGTCCTGCTTCTGCTGGCAGCCCCAGAGCTGGATGCAGCACCACAGGGGGGGTCTCACCAGAGTGGGATAGGGGGCAGAATCCCCTCCCTAAACCTGCTGGCCACGAAGCTGCTTGCTTTCCTGGATTAGCTCATTGTTTTCCCAGGATTAGCGATCTGGAGGCACCATCTAGTGGTGTCTAGAAAACGCAGTCTCTCGCTTAGTTGCAGGTTCTGAGACTTGCAGAAAACTGGTGTCATCTGCACCCTCCACCTCCTTCCAGACAGGGAAGGAAACCTAGCACAGGATAGACAGGAAGTCCTGCAGAAAGAGGTTTGACAAGCCATTACTCACCAGAGTCACAGACAGGCTCTAGACTAAACTAAGCTTCATAAAAAGATGAATAAAAAGACTCAGCTGTGTGTTCACTTGAAGGACAACAGCACAAGGGTGTTGCTCCTGGACCCTGACCTGGCTCCAGAGCCACAAATGGTGCTTTTGGACACAAGATCTCCATTAGGCTTTCAAATAAAGTGACATTTTCATACCAGATCCTGACATCAAAACCCAGGTGGTTTTGTCAGAAGGAGCAACTCCATTTGACAATGTGGCAATTTAATGCAGAATTCAGTATGAAGACCATATGATTCCTGCAGTTTTCCCATTTAACAGCTACTTGTATTCTTCATTCTATCTGTCTTCAGGAAAGCCGAAAAAAGCAGATGCTGATGGAAAGTAAGAAACTGCACCTCACCTAATTCTTAGGATTTGCAATTTATATTTAGTTATAGGCAGTCAAACAAGTTACCTTTTTCTTGCATTCAAAGCACTCTAGACAATAGGCTTTTTAGTCCCCATTGCATTTGCCTTTTATAGCCATGAGTATTTCACATACCTTTTGAGCTGAAGGAAACATACGGCTCTATAATCACATGACCCTGCACAGTACTGGAAACAAAGTTTTCACACCTATTTGTTTAGATATGGTGTTCTCATATCACCCAGGGACAATAATGCCCAGCTTCTTTCAGTAATGCTTGAGCCAAGAAAAGGATGAAGAACTTTCTTGCAGGCATTTGCCTCACTTTGTGTCTCATTTGAGCAGGTTTTGTGTATTTTCATCTCTGACTTCACCACTTTCCCCTCTCAGTGGTTTAACTTTTCCTGGCACTCACATTTTGTACATTGAGCTACCAGCACTGTACTCTGGCCCTTACTCTCCATACAAAGAAGAAAGCAGCTCCTTTACTCCTTATACTGTCTCTCCAGAGACATTTTCATCCTGTAGACATATTTATTTAAGGAATATAAACCAAACAACATTTCCTCACCTGTAACAATGAATATAAATTTTTCATTTATTTTCAGCATTCTCTGCAGATTCTGCACTAGAAGCACTCTCCCAGGTTCATCATGCTTTTGTCAAGAGACCTTCCAAAATTACTGAGCCACTACAGCCACACTTTGACCTGTCTTGAGTCAGACTGGCCTCCCGACCAGAGCCTGCAAGGAGCCCTTCAGTGTCAGCCACTGGGATCAGCAAGGGCAGGATCAGAGCACAGTCAGACTGGGAGGAGCACAGAGATTCTGCATGGTGCCAGTGTGAGAGCTGAGCCCAGGGACTGGCTCCAAACTCCAGAAAGGAGGAGGACAGACTATGGAATAAGAGCTTACAACTCCATCTTTGGCTTGTTGACAGGTATTAACATGCCTTCATCTCCACTCTAGCAAGGACCATGGTTATACTGGGAGCCCTCTTTTGGCATTAAACTGTGGTCAAAAGCAGGACTACTTCAGTAACTGTGGGTGTCCAAAATAATAAACAGCAATACAGGGCTTAATTGTTAAATTCAGACTGAAAATTACCCAAACCCCAAAACTGAAAAAATCCCAAATCCTGCAGATGTTTTCTTGAAGATGGCAAAGAGCAGGTCCAGGATTTTCCCCCCCCCCCACCCCGCAATGGAGTTGAAATAGTTGGGCTGATTCTGTCTGGAGTATATTCAGCAAGAGGCAGGTACCCACAACAGAAAACAGCAGCTTAAACAACCTATTGATGCTGAAAGCAACAGAAGACATGCAGATGGGAACATCAAGAAAACTTAACAATAGCTGTTATTTCCTGCACAGCCTAAAATTAGATACTAGGGCAGTACCTCATACATACTTGAGATCCAAGCCAGAATACATTTTGCTTATTTTTCCATCTCTGCATTCCCATCTGGGCACCTTGTGTTGATGCCTGCCAGCTTTCTGACAAAGCAATATATCTGTGGCTGATAGTGGATAGGAACCATTGTGAAATATGTTTGCTTCAAAACCAAAATGCTATTAATTTCTTTCTCTAAATAAGTGCTGAGAACAGTAAGGTTTAATTTCCTGCCTCCCCCTTTTGCTGACTTCTCTTATTAACCTCAATTTATTTTTTCACCTCAGCCTGCAAGAGAACTTTACAAACCATGGTGTTATTTCAACACTTATTTTTCATTCTGATGCCTGGCTTGGGAAGACATCAAATGGAGTATTCTACATTTGCTTTAAATAAAAAACAAAACAAAACACCCTTTTTTGATGCCTAAGCACATCCTGAGAAGTTTCACTTCAGACAGCCATTTTTGGATATCATCCCCTAGAAAAGTTCAGACTCTTATGTCCAAGGGATAACGATGGCCCTTCTTGGATGTCAAGAACCACAGCTCCTGTTTCAGGACATATTTTCAGTCCTGCTGTCCAACCCTGCAGTAGGGAAGCCCCAAAAGGTGAGCGTGGGCAAGGGCTGCTCCTGTGCACAGCCCACAGTGCCCTTGGCATTTGCAGATGAGGGCAAAGGGAGAATCTGGCTGGAACATTCTTGTACCTGCCTATCCCCAGCTGGGATGCTGGGCTGAAAGTGCCTTGGGGAGTCCACACAACATCATATTGCCAGGTTAGCGACAGCAAAATTGCATCAACACTCACAGGCCACTGCTTGGGAAAGCAGGTGGTGTACAGGCTGGGAGGAAACCCCCTCTATATCCCCTCCAAAACAGCAGGCATCAGGCTGTCTCTCATTTCGTCTTCTATCTTTTAACAACTCACTTTGTGTAAAGTAGGCTTGAAAGGGAGAATTTAACCAGATGATCAAGTGGTACTTCTTGTTGGCTGAAGGCTATCAGATGAGACAAGATAATACAGTCCTATGGTAATACAAGCACTTATTTTCCAAGCGTCTGAGTCATGAAACCATTTTACCTGTCTTGGGTCTCTCAGGGAGTTGGTACAGCAGAAAAATGCTAAAAGGCATCTGAAAAAGTCACTGCACCTAGAAAAAACTGTGGTGCTGTTTTGGGGTAGTAGCAGAGAGCACAGCAGGATCTAACTTGAGATTCAGCTCACATCCTGCTAAAAAGCCAGTGAGCATATAGAAGATCTGACTGAGCATTTTCCCTCTTTATGTGACCTAGTGTCAACTACAAAGTTCAGGGAAGCACGCCATGGCAGTGAAGATGGATATTTCCAGACAAGTCATAACAGTACAGAAAAGCCCCTCAGTGCCTTCACTAAAAATCAGCGGATCTGTGCCTACGCTGGGCCATAAGCTTTCATCTAACACTAAAAACCCAGAACTACCTAAAGCAAGTGAAGTCTATGTCAAAGGACGCTGCTCTCTCCCAGTTCTAAGAAAATAAAATCAGTTTTAAAGTTGCTTCACACTTCATGGAACAAATCTGCAGCCAGACCCTGACCCAAGACCTCTGTATGACCCACAGAGGCCCAGAAGGGCAGAGGGGCGAAGTTTGGAAGTTGCCTCTGCAACAGATTTGTTCAGCCTTCCTGCCCAGACCAGAGCAGAAAAGTTTCTCAGGGCCAGGCTTGATGGGATTTTGAACATCTCAAAGGGTAGAGACTCCACAACCTGTCTGGGCTATCTGTTCCAGTGGCCAACCACCCTCACAGCAAAAGAGTAGGGTAGGGTGGGTAGGGTAGGGTGGGGAAGGGTAGGGTACAGAAGGGTAGAGTAGAGTAGAGTAGGGTAGAGTAGAGTAGAGTGTTTTTCTGTTGAATTCTTAAGGTGTTTCTTATTGTGAGGTTATAGCAGTTAGTTCCATGTACCCCATTCAGTTTCCCCAATGGTTTTGCCCTGAAGTTGTTTACTACTATTTTCCTGCCTAATCTTACCTCAGTCCCCATGTCAATCTCCCTTGCATCTCCCTGATTTCCAGACCCTACCCTGCCAATCCTTCAAGTACTGCCCTCTTCCCTTGTTCATCAAATGTAACCCCACCCCTTTCTCTAGAACCTTCCTTGTCTATCACCTTTCTCTCAAAGTTCCATTGGTGTGCCAAGCCTGATCCCCTTCCATGTTATCCGCTATTGGTTACCTAGAATCTGATCCCCACCTATGTTCCTCCCCTGCTGTTCTACTATGTATTATCCTCTAGTACTCTACCTTGTTCTTTAATTGCTCTTACTTTGTTGGAGCTTGTCGCTTGTATTGAACTTCCTCGGAGATTAAACCCTCTTGAGAACTTATGCAAGTGGCCCCTTTCGTCTCCTTTGTTCTGGCTTTCTCGACTTGGGATTCCTATCAGCAGCTGCCCAGAGCAGCTTTGCTGCCTCTGGGAATTGGGCAGCCCTGCTGTGCTGCCCCCACACCGGGCCGAGGGGTGGATAGGGGGCAGCTGCTCTGGGCATGGCCCAGGAGGTGAGGGCTAGCCAGAGGAACTCCAAGAGACTGCCCATGTCAGTAGTTTGGAAAGGAACAATGCTCATGTAGTCCAGTGGCAGGATGTGGGCCATGTGTCTCACCTGACACATGCTGATCTCTGCTATGATAAAGCAGTTGCAGGGCTGCCTGTAGAAAAGGCTGGGTGCAGCCAGAGTAAGCTTTGATGAGACCTCCTGGCAGGCTTCATCTGTGACACAACTTGTGTTGAAGCACCGTCACCGGGTTCTGGATGTGATTATTTTGATGAATAACATTCATACATCACCTCCCTACTGGAATTTAATTGACATAAGGAACAGAACACGGAAGAAATCTGTGCTGTGCAGTGACCCAAAGATATATGGAGGCCTACTTACAAGCTCAGGTGAAAAATGGGAGAATAATAACACCTATTTCGCAAGGTATTTGACTTATAGGCCTATAACTCTTAAATCTTGGCAAATGTGCTCCAGAATGATCTGGAAATATGAGAAATTTACTGCAGAGTAAGCATTCTCCCCCTAATGAAAGCAGCAGGGCTTCCCACTCCTCCTATTGCCTCCTCCTGCCATTCATCACTGAGCAGGGAAAAGACAGAACTCCAAAGCTCATAGGTAGAAATACAATCCTCACACCAGGTTTTACACCTCAATGAACCCCTATTTCAGAAAGGGCTGCTTTACACCATCAGCCTATCCATCAGTCCAGTTCACATGATAGAGGATGCAAAGAGGAGGAAAGAGACAGGATGTCAAGAAAGGTCTGTTTCTGAGGAGTGTGTGGGAGGAGTAATTTGGGTAAAGCAGTTTGTAACTGTGCTGCAGGACTGTTGTTGGCTGGGGGCTGAGGTGACACATACCCCAATTAGTCATGCTAGCCTAAAGCACAGGACATGAAGCCCTGTTCCTTTTGCTGCTGCTGCTGCCACCACTGGCTCCTCTAAGGGGCTCCAGACACTGCCCAGGGATGGCACCCAACCAGGCTGGCTGGGTCTAGAGAAGACAAAGATCTGTCCTGGGAGACAGCCAAAGAAAGTGGTCTGAAAAAGCTTCTTGCAGGCATTTAGAGATGGAAAAACTATAGGTACCTCTTCGGAAATTGGAACCAGTAAAAGTGAGATGTGAGGCCATAGTGAGAGGAACAGAGCGAAAAGGTGACTGAGTGCAGGCAGAATGAAGATTTGTTTGCTCTGAATTAATGAAGTATTTTGTTTGCACAGAGCCAAAGGACTATAAAGTTTCAGTCTGCACTTGTTTTTAACGCTTATTATTTCTTGCCTTTATAGCAAGAGGCCTTTATAGCTTGACAGCAGAAATAAAGCAGTCTACCAGAAAACAAGCGAGGCGTGAACTGCGATAAGAACAAGGGGAGATCTGTTTACCAGGCAGGATGAAAATATAAGTAATTAGCTTACCAACAGGCGGCAGGGACTGCTCAATCAAAAGGCAACATGATGCACAGAAGACCTTTACTGATGGACACAGAATAAACTATTTCAAGGAGATCAAATTTAAACTCAGCTAACAGGAATTTAATGATGCTGTCATTAGTAATTCAGATAGCTCTTACAAAAGACATCACTTCCATTATCCAAACTTTTCCAAACCATTTTACTATTCATGAACTATTCATCTGGCCCTTTGCAGTGAACCCCAGGCTGACTGGAGATGCTACTGGTTAATGAACATCCTGTTCAGACTTACTGTGGATGAGAGATGGCCTTAGGCAGAGTCACAAAAGCAACGCTGTGATCTTAAAAAGGATTTTTTCAGCTGAAAAAGAAGTGTGGATGAAGGTCAAAACACAGGTCAGGATGTAGAAGTTCAGAGACTCTCTGTTCTGATCTACCAGCATTCTGTTTGATGCTGAGTCGAGTATTATCTCCACATGTATTCATTTCAAAAGCTGAAATAATGGTAATAGTTACTTAATTCAAAAGGCCACTGTCATGACCAATCACAAAAAAATGTTTATAGAACACTATCATATTCTTGGGCATAACACATCACAGAAATGCAAAGTATTTGTTTATAATCACAGAGAAAAGACTATTTTAAAAATATCAAGGTTGCAAATTCAAGCATTAGAAAGCTGGAGATTTTCAAAACTAAGGGTATAGATAAAATCTTAGTTTGACTTTTCTATTTGCATGTACAATCATAGAATTATTAAGGCCAGAAAAAACCTCCAAAATCATGAAGTTCAACCTTTGACTGAATATCATCACGCCAACTAAACCATATTGTGAAGTGCCATATCTACTTGTTTTTTGGGCACTTCCAGGGATGGTGACATTACCACTTCCCTGGAGAGCACGTTGCAATGCTTAATCACTCTTTCAGTGCAGAACCTTTCCTAATTTTTCTAAGCTTGAACCTCCCCAGTACAACTTGAGGCCATTTCTCCTTGTTCTGTCAATACTTGCCTGGGAGGAGAAGCCAGCTGCCACCTGGCTACAACAGCCTCCTTTCAGGGAGCTGTGCAGAGTGATCAGGTTCCCCTTGAGTCTTCTTTTTCCAGACTAAACACCCCCATCTCCCTCAGCTGCTCCTCTGAGAACCTGTGTTTAGAGCTTTACCATGTGCACTGCTGTTCTCTGGACGCCCTGCAGCACCTCAGTGTCCCTGCAGCGAGGGGCCCAGCGCTGCACACAGGGTGGAGGTGCAGCCCCAGCAGTGCTGAGTACAGCGGGGCAGCCACTGCCCTGGTCCTGCTGCCACATTGCTGCTGATACTGCCACGATGGCCTTGGCCTTCTTGGCCACCTCAGCACACCTGGCTCATGTTCTGCTGCTGTCTGTCAACCAGCACCCCCAGGTCCTTTCCTGCTGGGCAGCTTTCCAGCCACTCTTCCTCTAGCTTGTAGCACTGCATGGGGTTGTCGTGACCCAAGTGCAGGATGTGGCACTTCACCTCGATGAACCTCATACAAGTGGCCTTGTCCCATCAATCCAGTCTATCCAGATCCCTCTGCAACACCTTCCTACCCTCCAGCAGGTCAACATTCTCACCCAACCTAATGTCTTCATCAAACTGACTGAGGGTATGCTTGATCCCCTGTCTGGATCATCAGTGAAGGTATTCAACTGGACTGGCCCCAAAGCAGCCTGGGGGAGCACTCCTCATCACTGGCTGCCATCTGGATTTAAGTCCCTTCACCACAACACTCTGGGCTCGAGCAGTGCATTACAAGGTACTTTGCAAACACAAGTAATTTCAGGGCAGTACCTGGCAGCAGCAGAGCAAACGCTCTCCCTCTATCAACACACACCTAGGAGCCATCACGTACACACCAAGGGGACAGACTCACTCGTGGGGATGTGAGCAGAGCTGGCCAAAAGCCTGGGGAAACCCAGGGCACTGGGAATATTTCTCTGTCTGCTCTGGGGTGCCCTGCTCAGGGGAGCACTGACTTTGACCCTCATTCATGGAGAAAGTTTCCTCGACTTCAAGATAGACTAGAATCCACAAAAGTGTGAAATAGATTGTAGAGAGTAGTGTAGGTGTATCACCTGGTGAGAAATTTAGACTTTAGGATTTTTAGTATGTTGTGGATGGAAGCAAGATGAAGGGCGCACGGTGTCATCCTGGGTTTCTTCTTCATGCTGCTTCTTCCTTCTTCATGGGTTTGGGTGGCATTTTGTAATTGGGCAGGAAAGCCAGCATTGCGGGCTCTTTGGGATCAGTTATTGTGTTAAACGGGAAAATAATCCAGGTGTCAGTTCTTAATTGGATAATTTAGTTTTAAAAGACCTTGTAACAAGAGATTGTTAGCCATTTTGTGCTTTCTAATGAAAAGCTGCCAAACTCACAGGTGTGAGACTGTTTCATTGATAAGAAATAATAAACACCTGAGTCCAAACGTGAACTACTGTCTCAAGTGCCTTCAATCCAGACCCAGAGAAACTGACAAAAGCCTAAATAGCCACAACCCCCAAAGCTTTCAATAGACAAAGAATTTATTTATGGGTGTGTGATAAAAAACAATGCTAGAAGTATCCACCCTGGAGAGTGTATGTTACACCTATGGAAAACAGCACAACATTCATTCAGTGTTATGTGCAATGATTGGTAGCACTTTGGCATTAACTTTTTTAGAATTTGTTTTTTACTACCTCATCCTGATGTTGCTTTTCCTTCTATTGGATCACTACTTTTGCCTTGTTGGTGGCATCCCGTACTGCTGCTTCTTGATTTGTGTATTTCTGCTTCTACTCCTTTCATCCCTTATGGTTGTCCTTCCTTCTTTTTCTCTCTGATTTTTCCTCACACACACTTCCACTTTTTCCTCAAAAAAACTTTCTCCTGTTTTCCTCATATGCATTTAATCATTACTGTGTTATCTTACTGTCATCACTGCAAGAGCCCCATGAATGCCCTTCCACTTCCACAGCCCAATACTTTCAGCTAAAAACCAATTTACTGGCAAGAACTGAGGCAACAGATTAGCATAACTTTGATTACAAACTGCTCCATGAAACTGAGAGAAAATCCAAACTAAGAGATGCACAAACAACAGATATCAGAGGCCAAGAGAGTTTGTGATTACCACAGTGCTCAGTGAAGCATCTACCTGCAGCCTAAATGACTCTGTGGCAGCCTGTGCAAACTACAAGGAGGCTGCCCAGAGCTCTGCCTCCTCTACCTCCTCAATAAGATTTCTGTATGGAATTACCCAGAAGAAAATTAGACTCCTAGAGAAGAAATACATCTCAAAATTGGGCATTCAGTGAGCAAACTTGATAAGAAATATTGCAGGGGAAATGAAATTTCAAAGAGAGAAATGGATTAGTGATAAACCTCTCACATCTGAGCAAATTTTTCATGTCAATTAAGCTTGGGATAGGTCTATTAAGTTTCATAGGAGTTACAACACTGTACATGAGATCTGAATTGTCCTATGGTATTTTAAATATTATCCCCTCTTCCCTGCCCTGTTCTCCTTACAGCATGAAAGTGTCTGTCTAAAGGACAAGAGTCACATTTGCACGACCCAAGTAAGAGGATTCAAAGTGTGCTAATGATCCAAGCTGTTGCATTTGGCATTTTGAAAGGGCAATGCTAGGATCTGAGATTATGGGCACAAAGACAGATTTAAGCAAATCAAATTCTCACAACTATTCCCATATAGGCCACTTACTTGAATTACAATGTTTCCAGAGGTGACATTTCACTATAGCATTTGGAGCAAAAGGACATGCCTTCCTAAGACAACTTTTTCTTTGTCATCCTGAAATGATGTGCACGCCCAGGACAGAGGGATAGAGAGCCCACTGTGATAAATGAAGTGAAACTTCAGTTAAAAACATCAGGTAGTTTCACATAGAATTAAACATTCCTGTTTTGAGAAGACTACTGAATTTTGTGCAGGCAGAGAAATCAAACTGGGTCTGAGATAAAGCATTTATTACACTGGGCCACCTGCAGAATTATCCAGCAACAACAAATGCAATTCAGATTCACAGCTTACTTACTCCAGGCATGCAAGTCACTGGAGAGCAGCACAAAGCGTATTTACATTCCCAGTCTTATACGCCCTTCAGCCAAGCCCACTGCAGAACTTTTGTCTTTCAATCATGAGTAAAGTTTCTGTCAATTGTACGAGCTAACCCAGCTGTGCTATGTGTAGTTTTATTTGGTCTGGCTGTGGA
Organism: Ammospiza caudacuta; assembly: GCF_027887145.1. Taxonomy (NCBI): domain Eukaryota; kingdom Metazoa; phylum Chordata; class Aves; order Passeriformes; family Passerellidae; genus Ammospiza; species Ammospiza caudacuta. Next base: position 25,922,020 of record NC_080597.1, read on the forward strand.
GCTAGGAATTACTTCATTTGGCTGGTTGAAAATCCTGATTGGCTCAGTCTCCCCAAGAGCATTTCCACAATAACCTGTAAAACATGTGGCAATCACTGCTTGAAGTACCTGTAGCTTTCTGGTGTCTGCAGATAATCCAGCCATCCAAGATGCAAATTATATAAACAGCTTGGGACACCCTGATGTGGAGAGATGTGCTGTTCCTGTGCCAACATGTATGCAAGACAGACACAGGCAGAGGGACCAAACCTGATCCCCTTTACTTTTTGAGACAGAGGAAACTGAGACAAGGCTCTGCAAAGTCTTTCCTGGTGAGCACATCCTGAACCCAATTTCCAAGTAGTTTCTTATTCCCACAAAAAAAAGGCTCCAGGCTACTGGTTCTTAAAGGACTTGGCCAACAAAACTTAGTCTTCTTCCTTTGCTCCATCACAAGAAGCAGGAGCACAAACTCCCCTGGTTACCTCATCCCAGAAACATCCTCCTTATCCTGGCAAAGAACTTTCCAAAGGTGAGGTATGGGATTGCCACCCCATGGTGGGGACAATTCCCAAAGGCCTTACCATCAGAACTTCTGTCCCCCAGCCTGAGTGAGCGGGGAGTGAAGGAAGCATTGTGCCCTGTGAACTGTCCTGCACAAGCACAAAAGCTCACAAGCTCATTTCACCACCCCCATGCTTCAGGCTGGGCTTCCCAAGCTACCAGTTATGTGAGAGAAAGCAGACCCAGGCTCCCAGAGGAACAGATGTTCAGTCCTTGGGTCCTTTGCTAAGGATGTCTCTTGGTTAACGTTATCTCCAACAATAATGTCAGTCTGACATATTACTGACCCTGTTCCAAGTGTTTCCAATGAGTCCTCAGAGATTTTGCTACCTGGTACAGATTTTCACCTTGTTTGAATTGTTAAACCAGTTGTGACTGCTATGAGGTAGTCAGGAAGGTGACTGATACTTTCCAGGAGTCTCTAGTGGCAGAACAATGGCTATAATTAACCAAAACTTGTTTTCCCTCCTTCTGCCTCTTGCTCTCAGAGTGCACACAGCAACACATATCCTAAGTGTGCACTGAAGTGTGACTCCAGATAAAAGAGTGTTTCTCTGCTGAAAACAAAACCAACCCCAAATGTAAAACAGGCAAATAAAGTTTCAGATAAAACAGTAAAAAAAAAGATCAGACCCATGATTTCCCCAACAGCATTATTTTCTGCTCCCCAAGGAACAGCTGTTTTCAGACTAGATTAGGATCACTCTATTGATGACCCTTCAGAATAAAGTTTCAGGGCAGCAGCTTCTCAAGTTCTACACGATTTACCATCTATATTTTTGTTGCTGCCAAGCATCCTTGCAAGTGCAGAATAACACTGCTCATTCTTGCTCAGCATGAGAGGGATCTCCAGGCATCCTTGTCACACAGACAGTTATGGAAGGGAAGCTAAGCTGAGAGCAGTGCAGAAACAGCAAAATGCAATGCCTGAAATGTAATATGGAAAAAAGCACTAAAGACTCTTCTTAGGGTTGTTGGGGATGTGAACTTTATTCTTATTTACTGTGATGCCTCTAAAGGCAATGGGCCTGTGCTTATCAGGGAGTAGTATCCCAGGAACTTAGGCAAGAGCAGAAAAAGTCATTAACCAGTACACTGTAAGTGAAACAGGGAAATCTTTCAGGTTCCTGATTCTTTCCCTCCAAAGAGCTCCTTGCCCTGTTCATCCAGCATTTTACACTGCAGTGCTTAAAATTTGCTAGATGACTTATTAAAAACACTTGCTAGCATTTCCACACAGTTCCAAAGATGTTCCTTACACAGAGGGGCAATAACTTTTGTATTGAGAGAGAGATGAGGAAGACAAGGACACAACTACCCCTACAGGCGAAAAGTAAGTGAGAAAAGGTGTCATTTACCAAGGGGTGAAGTTGTACCCTGTCCAGCTGCCACCAGAGGAGCAGGAAAGCACAACTGCTCTTAGGCTATGTATCATACAGAGGGAAGGAGAGACTGAAGAGCAGGACAAGAAAGCTGGCAAAGTCTCCCTGTATGCCCATCATCGCCCACGCGGGGCAGCAGCCAGCAGAGGGCAATGCCAGCCCACATACACACCACTCCAAAAGCAAACAGGGTGGCCCTGTCTGCCAACCAGTGTCCCAACACTATCTGAAGAGTGTGAATTAAATAGGATATTTCCCCTTTGCAGACCTGTGGCACTCTAGCAGTGATTGTGCTTGCCCGTTTACTGATGCAGCCCTGAGCAGCTCTGTGTGCCATGGCATGGGGAAACAAGGACCTGAAAGTGCATGTCAGGCCCATTTAATACAAAACCTTTTTATTTTTCATCAGTCCCACAGCCATGCAATTGGCTTTCCTGAGTCACTTGCTATGTACAATGGTCTGAGCTGTTATCCACTGCCTTTCAGCTGTGAGGCAGGTAAATGATAAGCAGTTTTGTGCTGCTTGATTTCTCTGTACTTTAAAGTATGCCTGGCTGAGCCTCTGACACTGGACTGTGCAGCTTGACATCCTCAATGGTGTCAAGCAGAACTGCAGTCTAACACAGCACAGAACGGAGGTGGGTGTGAACTCACTCACCTAGGAGCTGCATCCATGGGCATTCTTTCAGGCTACTGCCTCTCCTGTCAGCTGTCCCCCAAAGCAAAGCAGTCAAATTTTGTATTGTTGCAAGGGTTTTCAGGCATTACATAATAAAATATTGCCTGTGTATGACCGGAAGCTTCAGGTCATGGCAATATGGAATGCTTTATGTAGTGACAGGAAGAGAGCACAGCTAGGAGAGACAAGGGCAGGAGAGCTGGTGTGCAGGGAGAGCACGTGGAAGAGCAGGGGAGTGCCTGGGCTTGCTGAACTCCCAGAAGGAGTTGGGACTGAGGTGCCAACAGAAAGGAAATTCAGGCAGGTGCTTGGGCAGAGTACGGCAGTGATGAGTGAGAGCTGCAGGAATTTCTCTATGAGTTGGATATGTTTAAATGAATCAAATAATTGTTTGGCCTGGAAAGGAGCTTAAAAGGTGTTTAGAACTAGTTCAAACTCCCCTGCCATGGTTTGGGACACCTTCCGCTAGATCAGGTTGTTCAAAGCCCCATCCATACTGGCTCTGAACACTTCCAGTGATCCACAGCTTCTGTGTGCAGCCTGTTCCAGTGTCTTACCACCCTCACAGTTTGCAACCACAACCTCAACTTGCTTCAGATAACTCAGCTCTATAATGGGCTAAGCCCTCTTTCCCATTAAGGACTCTGTACAAAGGATGAATGTTCAGAGGACACAAAATACTACAGCCTTTAGCACAGGGTTTCAGCATTTTCTTCATGTCTTGATCCCATCTGAACCCTGTAGCTGGGATTGGTACAGGAATGAAAGGACCTACAAAGTCCCTCTCCACAATACCCCCGTCTTGGCAGTCAGCAGACCACTGCTTCTTGGAAAATTTGGCATGGCATCTCTTCCCCAAAAGGAGAGACCCAGTCAAGCATGTCTCATCTTGTCACAACACATGAACATGCACAGCCCTGCACCTCTCTCTTCTAGTCAAAGTCAAGCAGAGATGTGACAGGCTGAAATATTTTCCCTGTCAATAAGCAAATGTTTCAGTTCCTTTGCCTTCAGCTTTGCAACAGCTTATAAAGCAAACTGCACTGAGTGCTGGAATCTGCAGTAGAATCCCATTCAATTTTTTTCCACACAACAGCTGGGTTAAAAATCTTTGACTAACGTGGTTTCCCTGCCATACTAATCACTTTTCTGAATCAAACCAATGAACCATCCAATTTAAATCTGTTTCTCATGAAACAGACATTTTACAAAGATTCAGGGGTGATAAATAACCACAAAACTTGAGACACTGAGCTGAAAGGAGCCTCCAGGTCCCAGTTCCTGTCTTTCCTGACAGCCAGAGATGTGAAGAAAGCAGTCATCCAGCTCAGGGTCAGGGCTGTGACAGCTCCTCAGTGTGCTGGGAAAGGGCAGATAAACTGCTGGGTCTCTGCTGCGTTGTGTTGTAGCTGAGGGGAGTTGCTGTAGCACAGCAGCAGAAGGACTTTTAAAGGCTCCAGCTGAAAATTAAGCATCTTGTTATTTTAAAGGATGTTTGAAGTTAAAGTCCTATGCCTCACACTCAGCCGCAATGAACAGAACAGGTGGACTGTTTCTAAAAAACTTCCTCACTGCAGGGGGAATACAATGAAATTAAGCCAGACTACACATAGGCAGATGTTCCTACAGCAAGGCAATTCCCAGACAGAGAAGTTCTGATCCATGAACCGCCTCAATGTATGTATGGTACCAAACCCCCCATCTGTGCTGGAGGAAAAAAGCATCATGCTGCTGTGCTGATGGGTTCACTGGATGGGAACACAGTGACACAGGTTTGTGCCACTGCTCTCTCCCTTCCTAGAAATCCCCGGGAAAACATGGAGCCTCACTGAAATAACCCAGGGTTTTCCACACTCTCTGCCAGCCAGCAGCACCTCAGAGGGACATTGTGTAAAAACCACCTCTGTGAGTGCAGTAGCACACAGAGCAAGGAGGAATTTGCCATGAGAGTTGTCCCCAGCTTGAAATGTCCTGTGGTTTGTAGGCTTGCAGCTTACCCAAATAAGAACACACAGCCTCACCACCTCAGCAGCCACTGCATAATGGGAAACACAAAGAGAAGTGAAGAAAGGCTGAAGACAGTGTCGCTAAAACAAGAAATGAGCTCCAAGGAAGAATGCTGCTTTAGGCTTGAGAACAGGCAGTGTTAGGTTCAAAAAAAATTTATTAGAGGAATAAATAAATGCTGTCAGTACAAAGTGACATTTCTGGTCCTTGAAAGCTGTCTCTGCTGTTTGATGGAGCACTGTGGCAGCCCTCTGAGTGTGATGCTCATACACTACTACAACTGTTATTTTGGAGCTGAGCTGATTTGTGTTCAGGGAGCATCTCATTGGGGTTTCCTTTTGCGGACCCTCTGAGGACTGACAGACACACACCTATGATGAGCCTGAAGTCTCAGTCAGTGGTTTGCCTGTAAGTGCCTCAATGTTGCTTTGTTCCTTCAAGATTCCCTTATGGTTTGCCCAGGCAATCCTGATGGGCAAACCCAACTTCACAAACCTCCTCCAGATTACTACAAACTAGCACATCAGTAAAATATACAGCAGTAGTACAGATCTCCCAATTTCTTCACCACAAACCTAAGTAATGGTTTCACACTTGTTGCAAACATTGCCCAGCCTGAGAAGGTAATGAGCAGATGTGTGGGTATGCACATGTGCTCCCCCAGAAACGAGAGAGTAACCAGGTGAAGAAAGGACAAGGACTTGGGTCTCTAGGAGCAATAATGAGACTAACAGGGCCATAACAGGTGGGCTGCTCCCTGAAAACAACATGAAGGAGCTCTTCTCAGGAAGAAATACGTGAGAGTTCTCCAGTGCAAGACAAATCCAAGGGCATGATAAAGGAAAGGCAACCGTATATGAATTCTCACACTTGCCTATGCAGTTCAGGAAAGAGGAACAATTGCTTCTAAGAAATGTTGTTATGCCCTGAAGCAGAGGATGAATTGAACCCATTAGAGTTGTTCAATCTTCTCTCTGGTGGCCACTTCAAAACAGTGGCTTTTGTTTAGCAAAATGTGTACAGCAGTTATAATTGCAAAATTAACCTTCAAAATCAGAAACCAGCATAACTGAAGGAGCTGTATCAGCAAAAGCTTGGAACAAGAACTCTGAGGGGTTGTTGCCATTTACCACCTGAAATTGCCAGCTCTGGAGCCAGACTGGGGGGTAAATGTCAGCAAAATGCTATTTTTTTTGCTGGTATACAAAGACTGATATTCAGTGACCAGCTGATACCTGTGGTTTCACCACAGGCAGTACTTGGGTTTGTACAACTGACACCCCTTTCTCAGCTTTGCTGTGAATAACCTATGCTTTTATTTATGCTGCAACACAAAATTACCAAGGCTCAAGGTTTTAGGACATCCCAGCATCTGGGTTATAAAATCCACACTTTGGTGGGTGAATGAGGTTTTTATTTCGTTTTCCACGCAGGCTCTGGGTACCTTGCCATACAAGTCAAGGTAGAGCATGTGACTCATACTACCATCATGCAACATTATTCTTTAGGCATAATTTGGGCAGGGGGAGAAAGGAGGGAAATTGTAGACTGTGCTGCTGTGTGGCAGGAAAATAAAGGAACTGTAATCAGATTTGGTGTGTGAAAACCTGAGATGAAAACTCAAGTGGCAAATTAGGGAGATATATAGCCCTCTTTCATGCCACTTGAATGGCTAAATGTGTGGCAGAATTCTCATCAGCATCTCCATCCTCACACCTGGCTCTTGAGCAGCATAACATATCCTGAGGCAGCAAGCACACACACATCCCACATCTGGCTGTCCCTCCCAGTCACCAGCTAACTCCTCTGTTAAAACAGCTTGAAGATGAGTGTAGTTACACAAAGACCACCAGAAATCACAGAGAGAGAGAGAGAGCCTGCAGGAGAGTCGGCATGGAATGAATGAATGCCCCATCACTACTTCAGTCTTGGGAATTCAACTTCCCCCTTTCTGATGAAATGTAACTTTTGAGCCCAGGCTGAGCACACTGTAATCTGCCCTACTGCACCTGTCCTGGATATTAATAACCAACATAAATCCTAAAGGAAGCACTGTTCTTTATTTCTGATCTGTCAGAGGTGGAGGGATTGGAAGGGTTGTGGGTAATATGGAAATGGCACAGGCAGAGGATCCCTTCTGGGAGCCCGATTATTGAAAAGCGGCTGCTATTTACACAGTTAATGCCATTCACTTCCTGCACCTGCTCAATCATTCATTTCCCAGTGCAAGCCAGCTTTGCCTTGCTGCAAAGTCAGGGAATTTAAGGGAGGTACACCTGCAGGTTTTCTTTTTCTCTACAATGACTGCAGAGTTGAGCTTATAAAACTCCCATTTGTACATTTTCAGTCCTTCATCTTCCTTTTTTGCCAATTCTTTTCCCACCTACTTATATGTGTATATGCTTTTCCAAGTATTTATGTTTCTGATAATGAATCCTCTTTTTCTAACTCCTGTTGGACTTGCAGCCCATTCAGGTACTCCAAAAAAACATATTTCATTCTGCAGTTGTCCAAAAACACCCTAAAAATTCAGCTAGCTTCCCCACTTACACTAGTTTGTCTTCATATTCTATCCAGTCTTTGAGAGATGCTCCATGTCCTACATCCAGGGACATCCAATTTTTTATGATGTCCCTATGAATGTAAATTCCGTGTTGTCATCCCCAGCAAACACACTTATAGTTGAATCTACTTCGAATTCTGATTTAAAAGAAGACCAGAACAAACCACAAAGAATTATGCAGCTGACCTTTCTTCCCATTCTTGCCCCAGTCTCCTTTCTTGATAATGAATGTCTGCAGAGGCTGTAGGCCACCAAGGAGAAAGAAAGCAGGAAGGGAGAGAGCTGTAGCCCCATGGCTCTGCCTGTTAGTGCTTAAGGATACACCAGCTCTAAGTCACATTAGGGGAGGGGCAGTTGCAGCTCTGAGCACCTGAAAAACCCATCAGCAAGGCTTAAGTAACCCATCAGCAAGGGTTAAGTTAGAAAAGTGAAGGCTTCTGGTTTTTGATTGTTTTTTTTCCATTATCAGGAGAAGGACTCCTATTTAATGTAAAATCCATGCTGCCACACAGCACATAAAGCCTTTGCAATACTAAGCTGTTAGACTTGCTGCCATGCTGGTGGTGAGCTGTCATCTATTGCAGGGGATCCATCTGCTTGTTGTCATACTTACACAGGAACTGAATAAGCTGCCCCCATCTGCCAAAGTTTTGGCTTTCATTACAGAGAGACAACAGCAGGAAGGAGGTCAAGGTCAAGTAAAGCAGATAAACATGATTAACTCGGAGCAGATGATGACTCACCTGTCTTCAGTGGGAACAGCCTGGTACTAATGTGTCTGATTGAACCAGGGTTGGTGGGATAAACCAACTTAAAGAGAATGACAGTGCAAAAATGAAAAAGTAATAAAAAGCTTGAAGTTGAAAGCAAAACAGCTCATGACCTCTTTCTTTTTGTTCCCATCTGAAGAAACAACGGTATGCTCTTAAAATCAGCACACATCAAGTCAGACGCTGGAAAGGAATTGAGAGGATTATTTCACCATTTTATTGCACAATTGAAAATTAACCTGTTTGTTTTTTTTTTTCCAATATTTACAAGCCATTTACTTTGCACACACAATCTAAACAGCATTTTCCCCAGTAAAATTGTCACCTAGAAAACTTACACACGGACTGAAGTTTATGTGTAAATTAAGTGGTTTGTGTTAAATGCAAATTGCCTCAGTCTGGAGGGGGAGGTGCTTGGGAGATGAGGCGGCATAAGGAAAGAAGACACATTTTCTTTCCTCTTTCCTGAAACATTACTTAAAAATCTTTCCCCAAGCTGGGGAGAGAAACAGAAGAGTTGAAGCAGAAGGACAGCCAGTCAGGTAATATATTGGGAAATTCAAGGTGCTGAGTTGAAAAGTCAGAATCTTCAATGACACAAGCCTAGCTCACCCTAAAGGTCATGGCACTCCAGTTTTCCCCTGGAGAATGTAGAATCACCTTGGCCATGAGAGAAAAAGAATGAGGTTTGAGTCTTAAGAAGAAACACACGTGGAAAGCCATCGCTGGGGGATTTTACCCCTTTCTCACAGTTTCTTACCTGCACTGTTGGAAATGTGCTGGCTGACACACTGCCACAGACCTGGCACAACCCAACCACCAATGCCAGGGGTAATATTTTACCACCATTATGAAGCCCACGGTTTTGGGCTGAAAATGAGTGCTTTTCTGCTGTTAGCACAAACTGTCTGTCACAACATGCAGCACAGTCTCTGGAGTGCACAAATCACCCTCCTCCCGTGGCTGATCCACCCACACCTTTTCTGTCACATGGATTGTTGTTCTCAAGTTTGTCAGCTAATATCGAGTATAAGGCGTTGCAGCACTTACTGTTTAGTTTCCAGAGGATTTTGACACCTGCAATCTCAAATGAGTATGTGGCAACTCTAAAACTGATGCTCACTACCTGCACTGTAACCCTTTCTGCTACTCACAGAGCAAGGGGTGATGTGGTGCTGAAGTGAACTGAAATGCCTCTTCTGAAGTCCTGTTCATTCCATTGACTCTCAAAGGAAACAAAGGGGACTGCGAGGGATGTCAGTCACCAGAAAAGGCTGCCCAGGAAGTGTCACCATCCCTGGAAGTATTTAAAAGATGAATAGGTGTAGCACTTAGGGACATGGCTTAGTGGTGGACTTGGCAGTGTTAGGTTAATGGTTGGACTTGGTCATAGATTTCTTTTCCAACCTAAATGATTCCATGACTCTATGACCAACTCCCACACCATGGGTCTCAAGACAGCTGCCAAGCTGTATGGGCTAAATCAGGGCCTGAATGGTTGTAGCTGGGCACCTAAGAACTAAGGATTCTGGCATTGTGAGATTCATCTGGTATTCAGATCACTTTGGTGCTACCTTTCATCAGGTTTTGGGTACCCTAGGGATGAGAAGTGGATGAAGTTTTGTTTTTGCATTAATGGCATTTGAAGCCTAAGTATTCTCTCTCCTCTCCCCTCCCCTCTCATTTTTTTACTCTTTCTTTTTTTTTAATTTAACATGTTATTGATAGTTTAAGGGAGCCAGTAATGGAGAAGTATCTTTTCTCTGTGTAATAGTTATAATCAGATCTCAGCACTGTGGATGTTGTATATATTGTCTTTAAAATGCCTGTCAACACCAACCTAAGGTAAGATTTAGGGCTGCAGCAGATGGGAACAAGGAGAAAAAGTGGAAAACGCAAGAATGGGCTGACTGAAGAAGGATCCTGAAATGGAACCCTACAGAAATAGGGAAATTTGTAAATACTGGAAACCTGTGCTAAAATTCCTGGCTTGAGGAGATTACTAACCCTCATAGTGCTGCTGATTCCAGCCACACACTTATGCTCTTTCTCTCAAAACAGTATTTTCCTGGAAGGTATATGGATGTAGTAGACAGAAAACTTTGAACAAAATGAGTATGTTAAAAATAAACCAAAACATAGTGAACCCATTTTTACAGCTTTAAAATGATGAATTTTTTATCAGGTGTAGCTTGAAGATTAAAATTGAAAAAAAAAAACCCCTGCAGAATAAATTTGTTTGGAGGTTTAGGTGCCATGTAAGAAACACTGCTCAGTACTGAAATCATGCAGTGGTCTGGTATGAGCCAGTAGACTTTCATACTTATTGGAAGAGACACAGCTAAGGTAGAAATAAAATCTGAGATAGCACAAACTAATAAAAAAATCCCCCAGGCTACAGGAAAGACTTTCCCTGCACTATCATGGAGGACAACTCAATGGCCCCTCAGTTCTGTTCTTCTCCACAGACAATGCTGTAATGTTTTCAAGTCTGACAGATGCAGAAGAAAGTTGCAACATATTAAAATAAATAAAATAGAATCACAGAATGTTCTGAGTTGGAAAAGATCCACAAGGATTACCAGGTCCAACTCCTGGTGCTGGACAGGACCATCCCCAAGAGTGACACCTTGTGCCTGAGAATATTGTCCAAATGCTTTTTGATCTTTCTCAGGCACAGTGCTGTGACCACTTCCCTGGGGAGCCTGTTCCAGTGCCCAAACACCCCCTGGGTGAAGAACTTTTCCTGATATCAAACCGAAACCTCCCCTGACACAAGTTAAGGCCATTCCCTCAGGTTCTGTCACTGGTCACCAGAGAGAAGAGATCAGGGTCTGCCCCTCCTCTTTCCCTCATCCTGAAGTTTCAGTTGCAGTGAGGTCTCCCCCCAAGTTCCTTCTTTTCCAGGCTGAAAAAGCCAAATTATCTCAGGCACCTCCTCTGGCTTCCCCTCTAAACCCTTCAGCATCTTTCTGGATCTTTATTATACTGTGGCTCCCAAGCCTGGCCCCAGCCCTGGAGGTGAGGCAGAGCAGAGCAGGACAATCCCTCCGTGGCCTGGCTGGCTGTGCTGGGCCTGATGCCCCCCAGGACAGGGCTGGCCCTCCTGGCTGCCAGGGCACTGCTGGCTCACGTTCAACTTTGAATATAAATATCTACATTGAATAACATTAATAAAAATATTTTTCAAACTTTTAATTTCACTTATGAAAATGGAAAAGAAAGCACTAAAATTTAGAAAATATTTGTGTCTTGGGTGATGTGATTCAGAGTTGTTCTTTAGTACATGTATTTTTTTTGGCTCTATAAAGCGTAAAGAGAAAGATGATGATAGTGCCTGTATTCTCTGCATTTATGACAGAAGCTGGAAGGTTAACTTGGTGGATATTTTATATTGATGACTCTCTGTGAATGTCAATCCTTGTGGGTCTTTACAGAACTCAATAGCTTTTTTATTTTTTTAAATTGCCGTTGCTGTTCTTTGAAGAAGACTTAACAGTGAAAAATACAAGATGTAAACTCTCTGTGAGCCATTTGAACCTGTATGGAAATATTCATTGATGTTATGGACGGAAAACATAATTTTGCTTATCTGTCTATTCTCTTGTCAACACAGCAGAAGCTTACTGCCTGGCCTGAACACTGAGTCTCAGGTCAGCTGGATTAATTGGTGCTAATATAATTAATAAACACTGAGCAAGGTGTCAAGGGAAAATACACACATCTCTTGTTCTCATTCTAGACCAGCCAACTGCTGAGTCCCATCCTTTCCTCACCCCAAGGCGCCTCTGTCACTCACAGCAAGTGTACATGAAAAATGCAGAAGAGCTCGGTGAAATCTGTCATCAGAATAAGAGATTTCATACTGAACTCGCTATTGCCATCTACAAACAGTCCCAGGTGGTGGTGCCCCTTCCTTCCTGCTGCTGATGGTGAGGTCTGACTGGATGAAGAGTTCATGGATCAATCTGCAAGGACAGCTCTTCCTTCCCTTATAGTGTCACTGTTGGAACAAGAGTTCCACAGGCAGATCAAAAGAAGAAATTCGATGAACCTCACTAACTCTAGCTTTGCCCCAACCATTGACCTCAGTGCTGACAATTTAAGAACAGCTGGATAGTTGAGACTCCTACGGTTATCAAACTTCTATTATCTTTATTCTTTTTTTCCTTTTTCTTAAGGGCACCAAAGGATCAGTGTGGGAATCCAAAGAATTGGAACAAATTAAATATCTTTGAGCTGTGAATGGTTTACTGTCAGTGCTTTCAAGAATTTTACAATCCATAGAATTTACTGAAGGTGGGATGCATTGGCCAGTGTTTGTTGAGAAATGATACAAATCCAGAATGGGGTTAGTCCAACCCACACATCCTATGAACAGATCTTCTGGGACTTCAAAATGCTTATGTCTTCCTCATTCCTCTGAAAATCTGGCTACTTAAAACAAACCCATCATATCCCCACCTGCAATTATTTACTTCATATTTCTTTGCTTACCTGACAGACTGCTCATAGTCCTTAGAGTGGTCCCAGTGATGGAGCAGACATGCTTGGACAGAGCTGGGATTCATCACTCTTGCAAGTTCAGCTGTTAGGATTTGTAGCCTGGGGGTGAGTGCTACAAGGCCTCTGAATGTGTGATTGCCATCAGCTTCGTAGGATCCCCTCCACATGAGAAAAGCCTGCAGAACAGAACTGCAGGTGTTCTGCTCTGAGAGCATGGGGGATAATTGATTTTCCTAAATCAGTTTATACCTATCCTTTGGGGAAAGAAAAAAAGTCTGTCTTTGCTCAAAATCAAGATTGCTATCACATTATGAAAACCTCAATGAAAGAAGAAGTAAAAAGGAGTATCATACACCCAGCTGCTTCATTTGCCCAAATATTGTGCATTCTCTGCAAAGAAAGAAAGATAACTCCCTCAAAAAAACCTGAATGAAGAATTGTGCACAGACTACATCCTACTATATATGTGAGAGGGGACAGATACAAGTTTTATAAGCAAATCACCAACACCACCACCAATTTGAAATTTCAGATCTTCTAACTTTCATGTGATTGAATTTGCAGCCTTATCACAAGACTTGTGATGTAATTGTTAATGCTGAAAATTCACACCTCCACTGAGTCTCAATCATGTTGCCATAATACTCAGAAATAGGCTAAGCTTGGCTTGAATTACCTGGCCTAATATGTTTAGGGAGTTCTTCTTGATCATACCTGGTAAGGGTGTCTAAATCCCTGGTTAGAGAATTACCCTCAGGTCAGAACTGTTTCTTTGGGAATGAAATTTAGTGTCTTGTGGCAGTGGACCATGGAGCTCTCAAATGCAGCCTTTCCTACCTGTGCAGTGACTTCCACAAATTCATGCTGCAGAGATTTAAGACATTTTAACCCTACAGAAATAGTAATGTGCTAGAAGTCAGCAAGCTGCTCTTACCATATGAGGAGAAGCCACACACAATGACTGACCAGATACAAACTCTAAGCCTGAGTTCAGATTATTTGCATCCTGACACTTTCAGTGACCTAACACTTCCACTGGAGTAGCCACTAACACGTCTGGATAAATATGTTCATATGAATGACCACATAAATAAATATTTGGCTGGCTTTCTAATTCCCAGATTATTTTTTTCAACTCAACATCATAGTTCTTCTCTGTAAACAAACCCCAAATCCCAAGTAAGGGTAAGAGGAAAATGTTCCAGGCAACTGACACATACACAGCTCCTTTTGAAATTCTCAAGGACTTTATGTTCTGTTCTGGGAGTGTATTACTACTCATAAAACCAAACTCTTATAAAAGCAAGATTTTTCTAAATCCAGGTTTGTAAGCATTTTCTGAGCAATTATTTGCTGTGCACAGCCAGCAGCTCTTCCAAGCAATTTCATTTCGTGAAACAATATACAATCTTCAAATAACCCACAACACCTAAGTGTTTGGATGTAAACACACCATCTAAATATACATTATTAATTACTAATCCTCAGATGTAAAAATTATTTCATTGAGCTATCAATGCTTCTACATTTTCAGTGGTGCAGTGGAAATACCTGATTATTGGCTGGCATTTTCTACTAGCGACTTATCTGTTCTAGTTTCACCTAGTGGAGTTGCAAAAACTTAGCTGCTTTTTTTTCCCTAATATTGAAATATGTTTTGAGCTAACAATGATACATTCTCTTTCTAGCACTCCCACCACTGAAAGTGTTAGACCTTGTTGAAGTTCATAAATAATGACACTCACCCCACTTGCTGAGCTTCCTGTGTTCTGCTGCTGCTGCCCTGAAACTTGAGGAACACCCATACAGTATCTGGCAGAGCAGGAGGGAATGTCCTGAGCAATGCCTAAGAGTAATATCTCTGCTGATTTGCCAGGACTCCCAGTGCTTCTGGCCATTAATCTTCCTCAGCTGAAAACAGATGGGGCTATTAGGCAGGCTGGAGTAATGGGGGAAACTGGCAAGACAGAGAAGGAAATGCATTATCTTCTGGGTAGAGCTGCACATAAAAATGAGAACATTAAAAATGTATTTTTCATATTTAATTGGACGATGTATAATTATACCTACCAGAAAATGATGTGCAATGTGCTTTGTGCAGGGCATTTATAAAACTGTTAAGCTGTGCTAGGGCCTTATTTTCCCCTGTGGAGAGAAACAGCAGCTACAGTTTTGATGAGGTTTTTGTGCTTTTCCCTCTAACACAGGGCTTACTCTGCTGCCACAGCTACTGCAAATAACACTACAAAGTGCCTCTGCTTGTTGCAGTAAAAGAAAAATGCAGCTTACAATTTACCAACAAACCACATGAAGCCAACCAGGTAAAAAATCAGTACTTTAGGAGTAATGGGAGCATATGTCAGATTCAGTCTAACTAAGGCGATGGAACTGCATGTACAGCTGCTGGATCCTTTATGCCATGGCATCCAGGATAATGATTACAAACAGAAAAAATAAAAATAGCAAATTATGAAGTGGGACCAGATTGTTTACATAGGAAAACTAGCAAGGCTGGAAGGAATTACTACAGCTAGGACTTGGGAAAAAACCTGATAGATACTAAGAACTATCCCAGATAAACAGAGACATTTTCTGTGTAGGCAAATGGTAGATGATCCTTCGAGAGAAAGTGATATGATGGAAACTACAGCCAAACTTTTGAAGATGTGTGTATATATCTCTATACATAGATATATCTACTGTGACAACAGAGAAAAATCATGGAAACATATCATAAGGGTATGATAAGGTATCAATTAAGTGTTTAATCCAAAACTTGTGCTGGCAGAGCCTGTTACATCACAGGAAGAAGCATGAAAACAAAAATAGGAGGACTAGGTGCCAGGCAGCAGGTTATTATTTGGAATAATAATTATGTCTGATAGTGGTGGGATGTCAAAAGGTGCTGGAAAATGCACAGTTCTGGCTTTGGGATTTGAAAAGTTTACAATGACTCCTAAATGTCAATGTTTTGTAGTGGAGAGGGAAAAGGGAGATACAGAAGGGAGATACAGAGCCCAATTTCTGTAATACTTTATTTCTGATCCCCTAATTAGGAAATTAGAAAAATTTCACATTTAGGAAGGTGAAGAGGAAAATACCCTCAAAACCTAGTAGGGTGACATTCAAGGTAAATTTAAAAAACAAAAACATGATTTTCTTTTTAAAGAATCAATGGCTCTAAAAAAATGGACTAGAAAAGCTGAAATCCTCAGATTAAAATAGAAAGGGCTCTGATAAGACAGCCATGGAGTATGGTACCCCTTGGATGAATGGAAGACAATGACAAGGAAATGTTGATATGACTAAATGGGTAATTTTAGAAGTTATTCAGGCCAAATAGGAAACTTTCAGAGAATGGAAATAAAACTGTGTAAAGCTGAAAGGAAGGTATGTAACAGTTAAGATGAAATTTGAGAAAGCTAAGAGGGAATCTGAAGAGCAAACAGTAGAAAGTTAAAACTGAAAATGAACATTTGCTCAGTACACCAAAAGCAGAAAGTGGAGATAATGGGCAGGCCACCCCAAACAAGTAGAAGAAACAATTAAAGACAATAAAGACATTGCCAAGAATCTAAATGATTTATTTGCATCAGTCTTCACTGAGAGGGTGCTGGAGTGGTATCTAAACGAGAGACTCACACTTTCCAAATATCAAAGATAAGGAGAGGATCAAGGATAAGGAGATTGAAGACTCAAGAGAGAAGTTGCTGGAACAAATCAATAAATCAAAGGCATTACGTTACCAGGTTTATCTGCTACTTCTGGAAGATTTCAGGAGAAAACTGAGAATCAAGTAACAAAGTTCCTAGCAAAGACTTACTACAGCAGAGGACTGGAAGACAGCCAGTGTTATAACTGAGTTGGGAATTTTTTTTGTTGTTGGTGGTGGAGTTTTTCATGGTGTTGGAGGAGCCCTGTCAGTTACAGACAGATATGTAATCCTAACTTGCCATCAGGTAAATTGTTTGAAATGTGCTAAAAACCCCCAAGACCCATACCTCTCAAATTATGAAGCACAGAAACAAATATGACATGACAGATACAAGTCAGTACAGTGTCTATAAGGACAAAAAAAAGGGACTCTTTGTACCTACTACCAATCTCTGAGCTGGTTACATCAGCCAGCACACCTAAGCCTACCCAGGAGGTCCCAAGACTCAACCTACAGGCAAGTAGCAAATCATTACCTCCTTGCTCCCCCATCCTTCACCACTGAGAAGAGAATAATGAGAAGAATGCTTATAATGGAGCAGCCAAATAATGGCTATGCTGCTGTAGGACAATCCAGCCGACCCTTGGGCAATGTTGTTAAGCCAAGGAGAAATGTACATCTGGAATGCATATGGAACATAATGGTGGCCACACTGAAGCTCTGACTGGAGATTTCTTGTAGGTACAATGAATGGTAGCCTCTTTTAGATCAGCTTCGGGATCTTTCTGCACACTGGCTAATCAACAGTCCCTGTGCTGCAGGGTTCTTCTCATTCTCAATCAGTACAATGACCTCTGCATTTAATCATAATACAGGACTTGGGGAGTTAAGACTTTGATGTTTTTAAAAGAACGTATCTTGGCCAGCACTAAACACTAATATCACTTCTTCCCAACTCTCTCCAGCTTTTTATGTAAATCTTTACATAAAGCTATTAAGAACAGAGAAAAAAGCTCTTTGGAAAATTATGCAGAGATATATTCTTATGCAGCCAACACTCCCAGGGGAAAAAGTGAAAACTACACGGAGCCTCCCGCCCCTTTTTATTTCTTGTCAAAGACATTGCCTTTTTTGGCTTTTCTTATATATACACAGAATGATGAACTGATATTTGTAGTTTAAATGTCTGGTTTAACTGCGTGGTTTCCACCGTATCAGAAATCTCTCACAAAATGTCAGGTTAGAAATAAAACCAAGCTCTAGAGGGATGAGGTGGGGAGGAAAGTAGAAGGTCCAGTGGCTGAAAAGCAAAATGGAAAAATGTGAGCAGAACGCAATATGGATCCATTTCCCAGCTCAGGCAGTGGTATTGGTACATGTGGTTGTTTGGGGTTTGGGGCAGGGAGACAGACACATTTCTCACTGAGTTGTTTCTGCTTTCTCTATTAACATTGCAACAGAAATTACAAATAGCCCTGAAAAGGGTAGTGCACCTCATCTCTTCCTCCCATGTAAACACAACATTAATACTGAAGATAAAGAAAATGGCAAAAAGTCCAATGTCTTGTTTTCTGCATTTTGCTTGTTAGGTTCCTGTTCGCCCTCCAGCAAATTCCTGTGTGTACCGATGTTGTGAACTTGACCAGTCCACGTTCAAGCAAACACTCACTCAGATTCCCAACACATTCTTTTCTCCCCGTCCAATGGGGAGTTTATTCCTAACAGTTCTGCTCCTTTTAATTATAAACTCCTTTAACGAAGTAGTTCTGAGACCTTGCAGCAGGCAGCAGGAGAGCACCAAGGCTACTAGTTGCCTTTTACTCGTTTATATTCACTGTTCAGCAAAGAAGTCCACTTAAAGCCTAAGGCCCAGAGCCTTCACGGATGGGCAGCATTGAAATGAGCCTACAAATCGGTATTCCCCTGGTACAATGTGCCTTATAGGTAAAATCCAATTCCTGCCTAAAAGAGATAAAGGGTTAGAGCCAGGCCCTTTATCTTATGAGACACATGAGAACAAGTTGCTCTGATGAAAACAGACTTTAAACTGACAAGTTCTGTTCACTTTCTGGCAGAGCAACTGATCTTCTTTACTGGACCACCAAAACAGAAGATGGCAAAGAAACACAAGGGAGATATTTCCTTGGCAAGGAAAGGAGCAGCATTTAGAACTGGGGCCAAGGCAGAGTGGGATATAGGGGATTTTCCTGATAAAACAATTAATTTGAGAAAAAAAAGATCAACTGATATAATGTATACAACTGAGCCAGTAACACACCTTCTCAGGAGTGCAGTATTGTACAAGTGTCCCCTGTGTTTTCAAGGCTAATTCAGACCTTTGGCTCATCCTGCATTAACAAGGTCATCCATTGTTAACAGGGCCCCTGTGAAAGTTCACAGGTGAAAGTTCCCTTTTAAAGTAGTGCAGATTTGAAATTCACAGGACAGCGACCCGAAGATCTTCCTTTACAGATAAAAAGCATGTCAAATTATTAAATAGCAACATGAAATCCTATATTCTGAAGGTCTGTCTGTGCCCTGCAGTCAAGAGAGCGGAGTGCAATCCCAGCCCCTGCCCAGTCCCACCTTGGGTGGCTCAGAGGGTGCCTGGCCGGCCCCGCTCACACGCGCCTCACGAACGCTGAAGCTGACAGAGCCGGGGCAGTCGGAGAAGGGATGACGAGCATCGTCCGAAGATATGTCACTTCAAATTTCTACTGTTAGAACTGCCAAGTATGATATAAAAACAGAAAGTATTTCTCAGTTTGGAGTTCGAAGGCCAGGCCCCAAACGCTGAGCAGCTCTTGCCTCAGTGTCCCTGTTGGCCAGGCAGGGGCCCCACGCTGCTAACTGTTGTTCTCTGCCGTCAGGTATTTGAGGGCCGCGAAGCCGTAGTGGCGCGACATGTCCTGCTGGAACTCCTCCTTGAGCGTCTTGAGACAGATGCGGTATTGCTTGTTGGAGCGGAACTTGGTGATGTCGAAGCTGGGCGCGTGCGGCATGTGGATCATGTAGGCGTTGGGCAGCACCGTGAACTCGTATTCCTGCGGGACAAAGACACGGCTGTGAGGGGGATCCCCGCCTCCCACAAGACTCCTCCTCAGCCAAACGTGCTCCAGCGCCGAACGGCGCCGTTTGTGTCTCCGGAACAACAAACCCATCAGGAATCTCAAACAAACTGCCTTTGTTTTTTCAAGTAGCTTTTTCTTGGTTTTTTGAAAGATCTACGTAATCTTTTTGTAAAATCATAGAATTTTTGGGGTTAGAAGGCACCTTTAAAGACAATCTAGACCAACCTCCCTGCAATGAGCAGGGACATCTTCAACTAGATCAGGTTGCCAGAGCCCCATCCAATCTGTCCTTGCATGTTTCCAGCGAGGTGGGGTCCATATCCCCTCTGGATAATCTCCTCCAGTGTTTTCCACCCTCATGGTAAAAAAACTCCAGCTATTTTAAAACATTATACCCCATATAAGCCAAATAATGCGGAAATATTACAAAAGGCACACCTGAAGCCATGTCTGCCACGCAGATTTTTCAGCAGTGTGATTGCAACAACACAGCTGTGAGTACACAGCTAGAGTCTTACGTGTCCATGCAAAAACATGGCTTTGCCCCTAAAATTTATTTTGCTTGGGATAATGGAATAAGCTACATTTACAAAGACAGAACTGCATGGCATATGTTGCTTTGCCTATATGCTAAGATACTTACAGAGACAGAACTGTCCAAAATTATTTATCAACCTGAAATAAGGGGAGAATATGGTGTCATTTATAGGCAATGTGTGAAAATGGACCCGCTAATTCCATATGCTTTGAGACATTTTAACTCAAATTAAGTTCTTCCTCACAAAGTTTGAGATACTGTGCTAACTCTCCTTCTCCTGTAAAACTACTTCACTTATTCTCTTTATATCTGACCAAGTTCTTTGACAATTTTTGTTGTTAAAAAAATGATGGTTGATTTAAGTCTCCATTATTCCTGTAAGATTCTTTCAATTTTTATAGGTAAATATATGAGGATTAGAGCAAAGCTCAAAAAAGCCTGATTCTTAGACAAGCTGAAAGTTCACTAGTGTAGTAAACGCAACAAGCAGGTATCTTCTGCAAGGAACTGGGTAAGAGATATGAACCTTGTTATTCTGTAGCCAAATGAAGTACCCTAATCACTTTTTTCATATGGAATTTCAATAAGTCAGATTTGTATTGGACGCAAATGATAAAGAAACTTTGAAGCCTGCACAGTCAAATTTCCTATTTTCTCACACGGTTTCTATCTGTAGCTGTTGCTGGATGGACTCATTAACCTATTAACAAAAGAAACTGGCCAGGGAAGGAACAGCCACAGAGCATGCTGCCTTTACAGGAAGTGGTGCAAAATACCCCCTGGCTTGTAATTCCCAGTCACTTGTAGATTTAGGACTCTGTAGAGAGGCAAAGAATATCTGCTGCAGAAAGGCAGAGTACTCCAAAATATTTTAGTAGAGATTTATTAGTAGAGTTTTTTAGTAGGGAAAAAACCACATGTGTGCTGATAAACCTGAGTGTTTCACCTGTATGTGCAGCTAAGTGCAGATGCAGCTCCTGTTTCCCTATAAGAATTCCTGCACCCTGACAGACAGTGCTAAAGTGGTAAATCTCGATGCCAATTTACAATGTTGTCATATACAGGAATGGGGTCCTCTGAAATTCTGTTTGGGGTGAAAAATGTATAGCAAGAGCAAAATAATCTGATGCTCACATGCAGAATTCATGCACCTGGAAGATGCTTAGGACTAATGGGGAACCAAATGTGAAACCAAAGGCTGGCACCATGGAGTGAGGAGAGCTGATAAACTACAAACTACAGAAAATTACTCTAAAGAACCTTGGGCTGGAGCTGCAGAGGAAGATGCATTCCCCTCATACAACCTTTTCTTTGTTCTCTGTTTGCATCTCAAGGCTGTAATACTGCAGGTCAGGGACTGTCTACACTCTGCAGTGCTAACTCTTCAGCACAGCAGCATTCTCATCCCTCTGAATGGCCTTCAGACACATAAAGCCTTTCAAAAAACTGTGAGTCTACTGCTAATAATCCCCTTTGAAATATGCTGGGCTAGGGTCCTGGAAAATGGGACACTTACAGTCTAGCACAGTCACTGGAAAGGTAGGGAAAGGTTTCCTAATGACCTCGCCCTACCTCATGGAAGCCTCTGTTGAGAAGCCAATGCACTTGCAGGAACCTCTGTCCCTAGCTCCTAGATTACAAATTCTTTAGATGGAGACTAGCATTATCTGTGCATTTGTACAGCATCCAGCTCAGGGGACACCTGCATGCTCCCAGAATAACAATGATGATTATCTCCATGCCATGTCCTGCTCTGAGGGATGGCAGTGGCACAGGTTCTTGGAAAGGGATCTGGAACAGACCTCTTGACAGACACTGCAGTCATGACGAGCAGTGAAATAACTGAGAAGCTGCTCTGCCTGCTGGTAATGAAGCCAGCCTAGCAGCTGGCAGCAACCTGATCTGTGCACACCCCAAAGCAGAGGAATGCCACAGGGGAGGTAGCTGTGCCATCCCACGTCTCCTCTAGGCTCATTTGTGGGACAACTTGCCAATATCCAAATTGCTACAGAGGAAAAGGAAGCTTCTTTTAAATGTGATACTGTGCTCAAGGCTGGAAGAGTGAGAAGAACAATTTCCCAGAGTTAATTCCAACCCAATGGTCATTTAAAATAATTGCACTATGATCAACTTTGAAAACTGTTTCTATTTCCCATGTGTGAATCTCTGTGCTGAGCAGACACCTCTGAACAGAAGAGTTAAATCCTGAATGCTACATAAGAGCTGCCACTGGGAACATAAGCCTTGTTACCCATATTAACAAATAATAAACCATTACCCTGGCACTCTCCACAACTGATGGTTAATTAATTAGTGCTTGGAAAGTGCACTAGAAAATTACAGTGCTATAGCAAAGTATTATTAACATTAATATAAGGGAAAATGTTTTTTCTAGTCTGTAATAATTTTTTGTCATGTAAGTAGGTACAAATTTGTTGGGAATGACCTTGGCAAACAGAGGGCAAGTGGCTGCCAGCCCAAGGTGACCATGTGGTTTTGTAAGCAGAAGTAGAAAATATCCTTCCCACACATGCCTGCACACAAATACACTGTAGCCCACACCCCAGAGACACAATCTCCCACTAACCTGCTCCAAGCCTTGAGCTGCTCTGCTTCACATAAACTGGTAAGACTTGAGCAAAGAAGGATCTGCTCTATTCCAGATTGATAGCAGAAGCTATCACAGGAGGATAAAGATCACCAAAACTGATTTTTTTGGTTAGCATGAAATGCTACTAGTTCAAACACTGGGATTGAAACCAAACTGAAAAAAACTACAACAAACCCAAACTAAAAAGAAATGCCATGACCCAGACCTTACTGATGAGCACAGTGGGTAGCTCCTCATTCAAGAACAGCAGGGTGATGCAAATCCTGCCATTTCAGTGAGCAGCAGCACTGGGCTCCCATGGAGCCATAGTCACTGCCAGCCTCTAAGATTTAGGTTGGCAGCAGGGACCTTGGCAACTCTGAGAGCTCTGGTGCCAGTCTGGGACTCCTGAGCTTTCTCTGCATCCTTATTATTATAAATTCTGCCCAGCAGCTTCATCCCAAGTCACAGATCCAAGAAGCAGGTAGCCCAAGGCACAAGTACCTGGATCCTTTGGAGTCAGCACCACAGCCCCAGACTTTGGAAATGTAAAGACCATCTTTGCAGAAATGTGCTGTAAATTCCAGCCAGAAATTAAAGATGCTTGCCTTGAATTCAACTGAAGATTAGTTTTTGAATTGTAAATTAGTATTTGGGACTCACAAACCTCAATTTAATGGAAAAAATCCAGCTAGGTCTACATGTTCCTTAATAAGTGATGGGATTGGCAACAACTGCTTCAATGCTTCGGTCAGGAGGAAAGCACTACAGGGATTGTGCCTCTGCAAAACAATGGATTTCTTAAAACTGACAAATAAATGAACTCAGACTCAGCTCTTCATTTAATACTTGACAAGCATTAAACAGAGTGTTCCCAACTCAAGAAGTGCTCATTAAGGAGCTCAGTAAGGCCAGATGAACACTTTGGTGATGCAAAGCGTGACGCCTTCCTACAGGACACAGCCTTGGTTGGAACAACCCTGCTGCAGAGCCCTAGTGAGATACTCGTGTGTCTGTCACCTCCTCACCTGTGCATCCAGTTCCATGATGTGAGCTACTTTGTTCCAGCCAAATCCCACAAAGCGCCTGTCATACTCCGGGCAGTCCTTCCTGACGACGACGTATGGCTCAAAGTCTGCTTCCCACTCCACGCGGTAGGGAGTGGTGGCCGTTCGCCACTTGGCAAAATTTGTTGGCGCGTGCCCTTTCGTCCAGACGTGGTACCTGAAACAGACATAAACAGCAGGGGCGTGGGGAGGCAATTAGATAGAAAGCATCTTGGCAAGGAAACAAAATATTACCTGTTAGATGAAATGCTCAAAAATAAGGACATTAGCTTACAGTTCACATCATCATTTTCAGGACACGTCGGAGGCAATTTCTAGGACTATTTCCAGCACGCCTCCCGGAGCTCAATGCTTAAACACATCTAGTTGGTGAAGGATAGTGTGAAAACAGTACCTCATGCTAATGTGAGAAACCATTACACAGTACCCTGTCAGTTCATCTGCACTACAAGGGCTGTGTCTTATTCCTAGCAACCAAGCAGCTGCATCGGTCGGTGCTCTAAAATTGGTGTAGAAATCTGCAGCTCAGACAAAGTCCCTAAAATTAGCTATTTCCCCACCATGGTGATATTCACGATCTGTTTTACAGGCAATTTTATAATTTGCATGAGAGACATGTGCAGCTCTGGACAGATGTCCTATGTTATTAATTATGGTTATTACTATGGCAGGAACCAAGCTGCATAATTACATTAATAAGTAAAATATTACATAAAGGCTTTCTGCTCTAAGTTCTACATTGTGGGGAGTACTCCTGTGATCTTCAGTAAAGTAATCAATTTGATTTACAGAAGAAGATCCTTTTATATTTGGCTAATCTAGTTTAGGTCACAGCAGGTCTCCTCCTAGCACAGCTTGAATGCACCCCATTAGTGCCAGGGTCAATGACTCTCTCGCCCACTTATTCTAACACTTTCCAAAAATCAATGAGACAAGCTCTTTCTGCAGAGTCACAGATTAATTAATGAAACAAAGGAATAGCAGGTATCTGTATTACAACACTGAGATAGATAGGCAACAGAAGAGACAAAACAAATATCCTGCCAATTTGTAAAGTAAGGTACATTGAATTCACAGGGATGACTCACATGCTAAAAGTGAAGGGATTTGAGCATTAAATATTGAAAAATTACAGCATGATGTAATGCTTAAATCCCAGAAATTCTCAAAATATTGTAAGCCATTGCTAAAAACAGGAATATAAAATCACAGCCTAGGAGTTTTCTTTTGGACATATTTGTATGGCTTGTAACAGGAGAATCAGAGGTCTTCATCTTTGCTGACTCTCTCTTTAGGGGAAGTGCAGGAAGACTGAATTATTACCATGGCATTGGGGTCACAAGTAATGTATGGTCCTTTGTATGCTGCATTTCTAAACTGTAAATAGGTTTTACCACTCTCAGATATCTCACTTAGGGACCAGGAGAAACAAAACTCTTTTGTATTAAAAAACAGGGAAATAATGACAGTGACAGTGAAATAATTCTCCAGAGATTATTAGCAAGCAGTGCCAGATTCACAAAGATGCTTATAACCCTTAATGCTCTTTGGAATCATTGCCAAAAAGCCTATCCCTTTTCTTGGCCTTTTTTGGAGATGAGTGGCTAACCTAGCCAGTCATGAATGTGCAGCTATCTACGCTGGAAAAAAACCCCAACCCAACAGTCACAATGTGGGGTTTAAAATTATATGAGATTGTGGAGGGTGCTGTATCTTCTAAAATCCTACCTCCGGCATTTTGAAATTAATTATGATAATAATAATAATGACTGCTAAACACTTATGAAGTGATTTGTATCTTCAAAGCCCGTACAAACTTTGGTTAATTGAGAGATTCCTGCAGAGAAGCAGCCAAATGCTGCTGTTATTCTAGTAACACTCTCCCACTGATTTAAACAGGGGGTAACAATATGCTAACCATAAAAATAATTCAATTTCTTTCCACCCTTTTTGGAAGTATCAGTGTAAGCACCTATAGCAGCTCAAGTATAACCTCTGTGGATCAGACAGCCAACTAGCAGAGCAAAATAAATAATTGGGAAGAGACAATAAAGGGAAAATATGGAACTGGGGTTGCAGAGACAAAAAAAAAAAAAAAAAAAAAAAAAAAAAAAAAACAACCAAAAAAAAAAAAAAAAACCAAAAAACCCAGAAAGGAAGGAGTAGATTTGATAGTACAAAACCAAGTAACAACCGAAGTTTTTTACTTACCTCTTCAGAGTGATTGATGTGAGTAGAAGGAAAGAGAAAGGCAAAAGGACAGCTAAGGTCCTGACAAAGAGGTAAATGAATATTGGATGCTCAAATGAGGTGTACACACAATAGTGATGGAGAAGTAATTAGACTGAAAACAATCTAATTGTGAGAACATTAAAAGAATTGTGAGAGCATTATTGGATTACATATGTACATACAATATATATGGGTTCATACACAGATAATCTGCTGGAACTAGGTCTTGGTCAATGGCTGATTACACGAGCTGTACTGCAAAGAAAGAGAAGCAGACACCATTCTGTGGAGGTCCACAGAGAGGAAGCTCCCATTAAAGGATGAGTCATTCCAACAGACTTTACTATCGGTGATGCAACTGTGAGAAGAGGTTCACTGTCTATACTGGTATTCCATCTCACAGGACAAATGAATAAATGCAATTTTCTGTTCAGGCCCTCCTCACTCAAGACTTAAATACACATTGAATTTTAAGGCCACACTCAATCTGACAATCCCTGGAGTACTTTACGAAAATTGGGAACAACATATTTTTCACTATGCTCGCATTTTTGACAAATTCAAACCAAGTAATTCAATCTCCCTAAAATCACAATGAGTTTCTTTCCCACGGTTCATGGAAAACAACTGCGACACACCACATCCCCTCCTCCTCCACTTTGGATCCAATGCTTCATTTTACTTGTGTTCCTGATTGCTTTTATTTAAAATAAAATTTCATTTTGCTAAAGTTAGTAAAATGAAGTAGTTATTCTTCTCAGAGTAGTCTTCCTCCCTGCCTCCTCTAAGTTTCCCGCTTCAGTGAGAGAGATGAGTGAAAGAAGAACTTTCCCACTTCTGTTCCCAGATGCTTCAACATTTTGCTGGATTGTGGATGCAATCAGTTAATTAGTTAATCAGTTGTTGGTTTTAAAATTTTCTCACTATGCTG
Organism: Ammospiza caudacuta; assembly: GCF_027887145.1. Taxonomy (NCBI): domain Eukaryota; kingdom Metazoa; phylum Chordata; class Aves; order Passeriformes; family Passerellidae; genus Ammospiza; species Ammospiza caudacuta. The sequence goes on from NC_080597.1 coordinate 25,948,554, forward strand.
ATGTGTCTACTGCCAGCTGTGGTTTCCCCTGTGCCTGGGTGTGCCCATCAGCTGCTAGCCAGGCCCTGAGCAGGCACATCCTCGGGAGCACACTCCCAGCCAGCAGCTGCCAAGGGAGCCAGCGAGCTGGCACAGGGTTTCACACAGCACACCTTGCCAGCCACAGATGCTCACTTGTCTTCTCTTTTCTTCTGCTGCTGACTGAGGGATGTAATTGAGAGCCGTTGTGTACTTCTTAGCTGCCCAGAGGTAGAAAAGGTCACCATTTCAAAAAGAGGTGACAAAAGCAATTTCAGTGAGGGAAAGATTGTAATCTACCATGTGGTGTGAGGGACTGGGATGCTGCAGGCACTCTCAGCAATCACTGTCACACCAGTCCTCCCCAGCTCACTCCCACCTGCTCAGCAGCAAATTGCAGCATTATTAAAGCACCTTGAAGGTGGAGGTGGAAATTCTCAGCCCAGAGCTGAGAGCCCACATGCTTTGTGGCTGTCTACAGATTTGAGCAATGAAATGAGCCAAAACAAACTGAGGAAGCATTTGTAAAATGTATCCTACATTAATATGTACACCAGCTACAGACTGCATGTCCTTCAAGTCTTACTTAACCTTGCTTTGGAAAAACTCCCACTGGTGTTAAAGACATTTTTGCCTGAGTGAGACTTGAGAAAGGATTTGCAAATCCAGCTGTGTATGTAACACACCAACATGCTGTTTAGCTTGGAGATGAAATCTGTAGTGGAAGGCCACCACTGTGCAGCTGACTGCTGACATCTGAAAATCCCGAGGGCATTATTTTCCACTGGAAAGACTTTTTCTCTCAACTATGGAAGAGGAAACTATTTTTTATCAGATCTCTTGTTAATTTTTATGTCTTTTGTATGTTAAAGAATGAAGGCAGAGGGAAAAGTACTTGCTTTATCAGTATCCTTAAGTTAACTTTCCAGAGGCATGCCTCTCTCAGTCACCTCAAGTTTCTGTTTCAAGGCAGTTACTGGTAGAATTCTGACACTGATCAGAATTATGTTTTTCAGACTCACACAGGCTGTCTGCTATGGTATGTGCATGCAACCACATGAGGGAAGGGTGGCTGCTGCAATGAGAGAGGTGTGTAATATAGGGAATGAGAAAAGTGTGAGGAAAGCTCCAAAGTAAGAGAAGGATGAGAGAGGTACGATATGGAGCTCCTCCAGCCATGGATAATGCCTAGCTTTTATCTCAGATCTCAAAATACTGCAAAAAGGAGAGGTGAACATTGTTACCTGTATTTCAGAGAAGGGGAACAGAGATGTAAGAAAGCAAAGTGATTCGTGTAGCACCTCTCAGCAGGGGAGCAGTGGAGCTGAGAAGAGAACGCAAGTCTCCTAAGCCCCCTCTCTGTGCAACATCATAAGGCCATATTGTACTCTTCCCATTGCTGAGATGCTTTACAAATGTCTGCTAATCAGACCTTACCACACACACCCAAGAGATGGTTAACCCCTGCTAGCTGCATTTTAAAACTGAAGAGTCTGGCAGGTAATAGAAGTGACTTGTTCACAGCCACAAAAGAAGTCTGCTTCTAAGAGGAGTTCCAAATTTAGGTGTTCTTTGCTTCTTAGCCTCTAGTCAGAGTACTCTCTTACCTCTGCACAGAGGAACTCTAGGTATTTAAGCAGCTGTTTCACACTTTAAAAGAGCATAAGACAAGCCTGTGTTTGTTTTTCCAGTAAGGAAGAGAACCAATGGGCAGAGATACATTACTTTTGGTCACATGAGAAGACACAGCTACACAGATAGTATTTGGCAGCCAAAAAGTAAATTACACGCACCTGAGTGTAATGGTCACGCTTGATTTTTTGTAGTGCAATAAAAAATGATGAAAATAAAACAAATTCGATTTAACAACTGAAGTCCTTCAGTAGAGGACTGTAATACAAGATAAAATGCTGAGCTTAAAGACAGAATATATCCACATAGTTCTGTTCACTGCCTCTCTTTGAAAAGGGAAAAAAATTCCAATGAGTTTCTTAATGCAACTGACAGTGAAAGAGAAGAACCAAATATTCAGAAGAACATAAAAACCAGAGGTAATTACCACAGGTTAAAGAGTACTTTCCATTACCTGAATGTAAAGAGGGTTCCCATGTCCAACATAGATAACAGCTCTGCTTTTGACTTGGGGAAGGAGAGGCGGTAGCGCAGGGTCTCAAAGGCAGGTACAATCAGAGCTTTCTTGGTGTTAGCTAGGTCTAGCTGGATGACAGACTTCCTGGCAAAAGAGAAACAACGAATGAAAACAGGAAAATTTTCAAATGAGCAAATCACTGAGCTTTTCAAGATAAAGTGCAAAAAATGGGTAGTTAGGATACTATAAATGTAACTGTGGCCCATATCTTTTCCTACAGGTGCTTCAAATTTTCTTCTCCTTTTGGTTTGCTGCTCTAAGAGCAGGGAGAGCAACAGAATTCCAAATGAGCTTGTGTGTTTGACTGACCAATGCTGATCAGACTGCTGGCAGCAGAGAAGTGCTCTACACTTGAATGGACTGGGATGCCTCTCTTTTTCCTTCTTTTTGCTGCAAGTTGTTCAGTGCACAGACTGTTTTGGTGTGTGAGTGTGTGTGCACATACGTATTTCACACAGGGCTCTTTTCTAGGCAGGGGCCTTGGGATGACTGTTGCAGCAGAGGAGCAGCTTAGCAATCTCTCATCCTGCCTGCCAGAGGTGTTCAGCCTATTTTTTTCTAACAAACTAAAATTTGAAGAAAAAGAAGTTATTTTTCCATCCCCCAACTGAATCTTACTATACCTGTCATTAGAAATAACTGTCTCAATTTTTATTTCATTATCTCCATATTTCATACCAGAAATATGCCTCTCTCTCCCTGTCAAAGTCAGTTCCCTTTAACAGGATTCACTGTCCTGACTTTTATGTTACTGCAACAAGCAATCAAGGAGAATGTTGACAAGCAGCAAACTCTCTACAGCTTTTTAAGTTGAAGGAATTGGGATCACTGTCCTAATAACAGAAGAACCAAACAAACAATTTTTCTAAGCCCAGAATACCTAGAATTCATTTATACTGCTGTCACAGAAAATGAAGATGAGCACAACTACTTCATAAAATCTGAATTTTAGGAAATTCATACCACCCTATAGGCCTGTTCTATATTAAGCAATCTGTTCTCAGCTCCTTACTGCAAAGTTTGCATTGTTTAAAGAGCCCCTGACACATTCCAGTTAACTTTTCACAAATGAAGGATTTTAACAGCATCTTATCATAAATAGTTTTTTACTTTCTTCTTGTAGCTTCTCCCTCACCATCACTAGAGGCCAAGATACCTGCATGTCAACAGACACATCCTTCACAACCAGCAGTTGTGACCTTCCAAAGTTGTTAAGCAGTGCCAGTATACAGTCTTTATGATGCTTTTAAATGTTTCTTCCCTTTCACACTTCTGAAAGCAGGGGATACTAATACAGTTTCTTTACCAAAATCTAAGTCTTTCTGGTCTCTGTGCAATCTATCAGCCTTGAGCAGTACAGTTTTGGGGATTCAGTTCTAGGAAGGAGCAGGTAACATTTGTAGTGATGCTCATCCTTTGGGCTCTGCAAGGGAACAGCAGCTTCCATTTATGGCTGTTACTATAACTTTGTTTTATGGAGAGCTCAAAAGGCCCAGGCAAAATTCAAGGCCTTGCTGTGCTTGCACTGTCCAAGAGTAGGAAACAATCCTGCCCACCAAAGTTTACAATCTGAAGCTGACCAAAGCTGCAGCAGGCACAGGTATTAAGCACAAGTAACAGCAGGAACTGTCAGACAGAGCAACTTGTGATGAATCTAGTGCTGAATGTGACTTATTCTCTAAGATATGGGATATAACCACAAAAATGCTGTTGATACCAGTGATCCTTTCTGCACATACTCTGCTGCTCCTGTCACCTCCAAATTTCATACAGTTGTCAATGCCTGAACTATTAGAAGGAATAAATGTGCCTTCATGAAGAAATCAAAAAGCAGAGGGAAAAAACTGACAGAACAGCCTGAAGTCACTTGCAGTGATAGAGGTCAACATGAAGAGTGAGGTAAGTGAAGAGAAACAGAGGTCTGGAAGCAAGATACTTGAGGTGCGTTCAGGCAACCACAGAGATGTGGAGATACTTCCAAAGTGAAAAAAAAAAATAGCAGGATACTCTCTGCAGAAATATTTTCAAGAGATGCATGAAATATTTCATGAGGTGCATGTTGGTATGGTCGGTTGACCTTGGCTGGACATCAAGTGCCCACCAAGCTGCTTTCAGCCCTCCTCCTCTGCTGGGTATGGGAGAGAAAATAAGATGGAAAACAACTTGTATGTTGAGAAGGCAGTTTGCTAAAACAAAACCAAAAGGCTGAGTATGCACCAACAAAGAGAGAAATAGAAGATTTTATTTTCTCCTTTCCATCAAGTGATGTCTGGCCACTTTGGGAAGTAGGGCTTCAGCACACATAGTGGTTGTTGCAGAAGGCAAACATTCTAAATAACAAATGTCCTGCCTTCCTCTTCCTTTTCTCAGCTTTTGTATCTATCTGAGCTGACACCATTTGGCATGGATTCTCTCTGTTCAGTTTGGCTCAGCTGTATTAGTTGTGTCCCCTCCCAAGATCTTGCCCACTCCCAGATGGGGGCAGAATGATGGAGAGGCAGCACTGATGCTGTGCCCGCACTGCTCAGCAGTAGCCAAAACACTGGTGTGTCATCAGCACCTTTCCAGCTACCAAGGCAAAGCACAGCACTGTGAGGGATGCTACCATCACATGGGGAAAGACCTCCAGCTCAGCCACAACCAGTGCAGGTGGTAAGGTCAAAGTGGAGGGCTCTCCAAAATGAAGCTGGGAGTTGAGGCACACAGACAAGAAGCCCAGCAGCACTGATCTCTGCGTAGAATCACCTGCCCTTGAGGTGGACTCTGTGACATAAAAGACTGATGCAAAGGGAAGAAGAAATCACTGCTGACATCCAGATGTTGAACTTCAGAGACAAAGGACAACAGAAGCCATTTAAACTGTGATAATGGCAGAGAAAAAAACACCTTCCATTTTCTTGTCATAACTTGGCTAGGGTCTGCTACTTGGACAACCAGCTGAAACTCTAACTTCTTCCTACTGGAAGCAAATCTACCTTTTCATTTTTCTGTTGGATGACTTTTTCTCCTGTTTTGAGTGGAGGTGCTATTTGTTGGTTGGCTGGTTCTGTTACCATTTGGGAATAAGAAAATTTTGTTGATGCTGCCAGATATCTGGAATATAGCGTAGGGAATACATTTGCTTATTTTGCAAGCTAGCACTGGGTAAACTAGGTAATTCTTGCACTATCCTGATGAGGACTGTTTTTTTGGATACAGTAGTATTGATTCAGTATCCACTTTCCTTTCTTATCCTTTTCCCCAAAACCCCAAAATAAGGATTTATGACTATGAAGAGCTAGCTCTCTTTGTGCTAGTGTTGTCCAGGAAACCATTTCCCAGCTATCTTTGTGTTCAGACCTATGTGTGTGTGTCATTCTGACACAGTGAAGGTTGGGTTAAACTTTAAATCTAATCAACAATATTTTTCACAAAGCAGTGAAGAAATGAATCCTAAATCACAAGAGTCTCCTCACAGTTGAATGAACTCCAGCATGCTGATATCAGTCTTCTAATCTGCATTGTTATTTTCAAAATTAACACAGAATTCTCATCCTCATATTAGTAGATAGCAAGATCATTCCCATTTTTGGAGGATAGAGAAGCTCAGACAGAGAAAAGCTAGCAACTTAATCCTAAAGCACTACACTCAGAAAAAAAAGAATCCATCATCAGGATTTGGAAAGTAGCTGGTTGCAAGTTACAAATATGTCAGTCATTGAGCTTGTGGTCAGAACTGGAGAGTTGCCAACCACTGTTTAATTAATTTGAATGCTCTTCCTCTCTGCAGAAGACACGAATTCATGGACTACAAAGGCAACCAAAACAAAAACCCCAACAGACACAATCTGAACTATCTCCCTAGCTGAGATGCTGAAAAATAAGCAGAACTACTTCACAACTCATGATGTAGGGGACAGATACAAAACCCATGGATGGAGCTGGGATGCTGGGTCCCAATTCATGCTAAATGTGTCACTGGAAGCCAAGGGCACATTTTACACAAATGTGTTAGGAAAGAACTTCAATGCTAGCTGTGACAGCTGTAGATAAGCAGCCTGTCTCACTGTTTTGTGTTACAAGTCACTGTAGGATGACCCAAGCACCTTACTTGCAGCAACCAGAAGAAGCCTTTACCTCTGGGCCACTGACAAGGTGACCTCAGTAACTACTGGTAAACAGGAAATCTTTAAATGATACATTTCCTTCTGTACTTCACAGAAGACTAAAGCAGGACTAAAAGGGTGTTTGATGGAGATAAAAACATTGAAATGGATTTACTTAGCAGCTATGAAAAAGCTCAATTAGCACAAATCTAAGTGCAAAGCAATAGATAAACAAAGGGATAGGTAACCATCAGCTCCATCAGCTTCTGCTTCAAAACTGGTTGTAACCTTTATCATATGACACCTTCAAAATAAGTTGAAAATATTTTTCGAAATTTCTTTCTTTTCGAGAATATATTATCTGCAGAGACATAATATGCAATATATGTAAATCAGCAAACTTTCAGTGAGTAGGACTTTCCTGGCTTATTCTGTACAAAGTGATGCCCAAAATACCACACTATTTCCATTTGTTTATGGTTGTTCTCTCTGAGGAAATGAGGATAAAAATGTTTTACATCTCTCTAACAAACAATTGCTGCCATTCAGACAGATAGCACTAATCAGCTATTTGCAGAGGCAGTGGGAACAGTCAATGCAGAAAGACACAGGGTATCCATATTTTAAATAATCTCAATGCAACTCCCTGCTACTTTGCTTAGAAAAATCGTTACAGAAAAAGCTACAAAAGCATCTAGTCCACGTGCAAAAAAAAAAAAAAAAAAAAAAAAAAACAAAACACAAAACCAAAAAACCAATCCAATCAGTTTTTAAAAAGCTGGTAGTAGCAGATTAGCAACTTCAATATTGCCAGGCAAGAGAGACTCTCAGTCAGAGCTGAGTGGTACAGGCCTTAAAAAGGTTGGCAGGGTAACACAAAGTCTCAGAGGCAGCAGCTCTCAGAGAGCATCTCTGCTTTTTTCTGAAACATCACCAATGCACCACCATGGTGCACTTAGTTCTGTAATACAATATCACCTTATGAGAAATATTTCTACGGTTGTAATATCTCAACGAAATGGTCGTACTTCATTCTGCCTTCTATCCTCTATTCTTCCTTTAATTGCTGGCTCCCATCCGTGCACTGTGAAGCAGCATGAGAGAACAAGTTCCTTATCTAGCACTCAATGCCAGTATCAACAGCTGCCATCCTTACTGTGTCCAGCACTGATCTGAAAAAATGTACCACTATGCAACACTAACAGAAGAATAGAGAAATGAAGAATAACTCTTCATCCACGTATCTGGAGATAGCTAATGTGGGCAAGGAACAGAGTAATTTTGGAGTGCTCCTAGCACAACTTGAAACGACTTCAACAAAGTAAGAGGAAAGCAAGCTTCCACAGTGTGCTAATACTTCACTGATACAACTGAAATTCAGCATCTTGAAAGCCATAGAATAGTTTGGGCTGGAACTCAAAGGTCATCTAGCCCTTTTTTTTTCAAGTAGCTTTTTCTTGGTTTTTTGAAAGATCTACTTTCTCTTTTTGTAAAATCATAGAATTTTTTGGCTTGGAAGGCACTTTTAGAGATAATCTAGACCAACCACCCTGCAGTGAGCAGAGACATTTTCAACTAGATCAGGTTGCTCAGAGCCCCATCCAGCCTGACCTTGAAAATTTACAGGGATGGGATACCCACCACCTGTCTGGGCAACCTGTACCAGCATTTTGACATCCTCATTGCAAAAAACTTACTCCTTGCATCTCATCTAAATCTCCTCTCTGTTAGTTTAAAAACACTTATCCTTGTCCTATCTCAACAGGTTCTACTAAAAAATCCCCATCTTTCTTATTAAGCTCCCTTGATATACTGGAAGGCCATAATAAGGCCTCCCTGGAGCCTTCACTTCTCCAGGCTGAACACCTTAACTCTCTGATCCCTTCCTCATAGAAGAGGTACTCCACCCCTCTGAATAGTGAGTTTGGCCCTGTAAATGTCTGATGGAGTAAAGCCTGAAAGAAAGAAACTCCTCCATAAGTTCATGACACCAGAAGGCATATTTTCCTTTACACTCCAAAGCCCCAGGCTTATGAACTGACAGGGAACACCTACAGGCAGGCCCTCATTGGAACACTTTGATCAACTTTTACCAAATTAGAATAGAGTTGAAAAGCTAAACTGGTCAGGATAAAGGAACTGACATCCTCCTGTCTGGCCACAGGGTGTCCTCCTTGCTCTGTGCTTTGGCCTCAGGTGACCAACCTCTGCAGGGCAGAAAGATGTTAATTAACAAAGCTCAGTTAATGGATCAGAAGTCTGTAGTTTGCTCAGCTCAACGTGCTCACATGCAGTATGTTACAATACACACTGATGTTACTCCTCCCAGTTTCCTTATGACAATTACTTTGCCTTGATAGGTGCTGGCATTGGAGTCATATTTTTGAGCTGGTTAGACTCTTTTCAAGATAAGGAACTGAATTAAGAGTGTGTCACACAGACAACAAGTTCAATACTGCTCTGCATGTTTTTCTGTCACTGGCATTAAGAACCAGAGATGTTTAGAGAAACTGCCTGTTTCACATCTCTGCTAATAAACGATGCTCTTGGACATTTAATAATACTTAACCCAGTTCAATTTTCAAATTGGTTCCTGTGCAGCCCTGAGGAGATTATTCTAATGGCTAACAAGGCTCACATTCAGATCTGGGTTTTTTCTTTCATAACTATTTTGCTTTACTTTCCAGTTACAGTCCCTTCTTCTACTCTAAAAATTCTTGCTCTTTGCTGGGCATTGTCACACTTCAGATCATTATACGCTTCCGTTTTCAGATCTGCTCAAACTGCTTTGTTTTGGGAATATGTGAGAAGGGCAGTGGGGAAGGGGAGTGGAGAGGCTGAAATGGTGGGTGGCAGTGGGAATTCCCTCAGTGTCCATTACCTGAGGTACTCGTAGAGTCCATACATGGGCAGGAAGTCGATGTCGGACAGAAACATGTATGGTGTGCTGATGTGCTTCATGGCCACGTTCCTGAGCAGGTTCACAGGGTAGAACTGCCCCTCCTTGTACACGATGTGGTAGCCAACGTTGTGGCGGCTCATCAGGACCTCCGAGCCCTGAGCGTAGCGCAGGAACTGCTGGGCTTCCGCGTCGGAAAGGTACAGTGCCAGGCTGATGGGACCTTCCCAGTGCTTGCAGATGGCTTCAAGCATCTGGAGCCTGGAAGAGGAAGGGTGAGAGTAAGAAAAAGCTATTTCCCTGTCTGGGACTCTGTGTCTGTGTTCACCTGACCAAATGCAGAGATCTTTCTCCAAGGGAGACAGATTGGGGATGTTTTATATGCTGTGGAAAGCAGTAAATATTTCTACAGTGTAATTCATTATTTAAGATGGTAAAGTAGAGGTCTCCTCCTGGACAGATGGACTGCACCCTGGATACACCAATCTCACTAAATCCAATGTAGCCTAAGATGGCTCTAAATCAGATACCTAAAGCACCATCATTTTCTGTCTAAAGCTTTGATGCCACAGGAAAACCCACATGGATAACAGGACTTATCTAGTGGGAGCTTGAGCAATTGCAAGGATCTGTTCACGTGGATCTACGTAGAGGATAGAGGGCTCATAAACACTCTGTCAAGTGCCCAATTCACATTTCAGGTCAAGCTATTCCCACACAGTAACACACTACAGTGCTCTTCAGCAAGCTTGTGGAGGACAGAGGTGTATGGACCCACAGATCATTTTACCTCCTGTCAGGAAAACCTTCCCCAAATTTTGCAAGGCAGTTAGTCAGATCTTAAAGGCTGTTAAAAGAGACAGGTCAATGGGATACTGCCTTAGGTGAAAATGGGCAATAACTAGAAGAAGGCTGGCTGTCAGGGAGAAGGACAGAAGGGGTGACACATTGATAGAAAGGGATTTACTATTAGTAGGGAGTAAGGAGAGGAGGAAGGACAGACATGGCATTGCTGTGGAATATCAAAAGAACATTTCAGAGAAAACCATCATTAAAAGTACTAACTTGTGTATGTTCACACTGTCTCAAATTTCATTAAATAATTTCTTAAACAGATTGTATTGATGTATATTTTTAAAAAAATCCTGCAGTTACAATACTATTGATAAAAATGACAAGGAAAGATTTCATTTGCAAACATAAATCAAACCCAACTTGGTCAAAATCATTTAAACATTTTGGGTAATTTATTGCCTAGAGATTGAGATGTGTCACCCAAAAGTAGTGCAAGGACTGATTACAAAGCCTCTTGATTTAATATGGAGGGAAATGACCTATGCAGCCTAGCCAGATATTCTATTAAAATCTGGGAAGAGTAGATGATGCAAAATTAGTATCTTCACTCTGTTTGAAATCCACATTACTGAATTTTTCCTATTAATATTATACAAAATGCAAGATTTCTGCATTAATAATGCATTTCTGCATTATCATAATCTGAGAAAATATTTTCCCCCTCCTACTATCTCCCGAAGATTTGCAAAAAAAAAAAGAATATACTCATACCAGTAAACACAGTCTGCCTTCTGAATGATTGTGATACCAAGATGACATAATCATTTTTTTTTTAGATATGAGATATTACCTTACTAGTCTACACTTGGTACATAATTTTCTTTTTATCTGTTATTGAAACAAAGGCTATTATCAGCCTGAAACATACAGCTAAATTTGAAACAGAAATCAATATAAACATATCTAAAAGGCATGTAAGGGGTCCAGAATTTTGATTACACAAATAATAAATAGGGGGAAAATACATTTTTTTGCCTCTTTCCAACATAATACAAATCTGCTAATCAGGAGACTCCAATCTGTCAGCACTCAAATTTAGGGCATCAGTTTAAAAATGGAAAACTTGCCTAGTAAAAAATGCAGCAAAATGCCTTCTAAGGACTCCATGCAGTGGACTAATGGCATATATAACTTATTTAAACAGCACACCTGCTAATGCAAACCTTTTCATGATACTGAAGTGGAAACTGGCTTCTGGTGATACAAGTTCCCAGCTGGACACCTTAGTACCCTTCAGAATACTCCACTGTACTGTGTTGTTCTCATTGACAGGCTCTACTTCCATAAATATGCTACAGGGACTGCTAGGTGAGCCTCCATAATCTGCTCTCTGTAAGCTGTTATGTCTCTTTTGACCACAAAACTTAGAATTATGAGTTTCTAAGCACAACATGACCAATTTATTTTGGTTTTTTTTTAGTGGACTTGAGGAAATGTGTTCTCTTAAGGACTCTAGAGAAAACAAATGTAGTGCTGTACTGCATAATAATGAGACCATAATTCAGTTGGTAAATTTTTAAAGGTCTGTTCAGCTAAGTGAATTTTGCTGGAATTCAATTTTTTTGTGAGATTCTTTATTTTTTTTTTCTTAAGAATACTCAACTGATTTCCAGCTCATTCTCAGATTCTCAGATTTCAAGCAGTGTATTGCTAATCATGTCTTTCCTTTTCCCTATTCTGACCTCACATTTTTTTAAGTCCTACTCTGATTTCTGACCCTCAGGTACATACTGAGCCTTTAAAAAGCCTGCTTAGCCAAAACACATGCATGAAAATCACACTGAAGCAACCAAGCCATTACTCAAGGAAATGTCACATCACTGCAATAAATGACAACTACCCAATAATGAACAACCCTTGATGAAGTCTGTCTCAAAGCTTCCACCTAAAACAATAATGTTAGCTTGCAGAATGCATCCCTCTCTTCCATTCCTCAAGCCTACAGGACAGGTAAACCTAAATCTGTCATGACAGTCACATCAATCTCAACTCCAACAGGACAAGGAGAAGTGCTGGAGTTGTTTTTTTGCTTTTCCTCATCTCCAATAATAATTTCAAAGAATAATTCAGGAATGTAGTGTACAGCATGTTGTTTATGTCCATGTCACCTTACATCTGAGACACTCTTCTTAAATGCCTACAGTTGTGCCAGAGGTGTTTAATAAAAGTGGTTTAAAGAAGATGGAAAAAGTTAAGGCAGTAACTGAAAGATGTCAAAGGAAACAAAGCAGCTAAACAGTTCTTTGGTAGGTTATTATTTATTGATTTTAGCTGAAAGGAAGTATTTCCAACTCAAATCAATAATTTATAGCAACACACCAGTGAAGTAGGGAACATTTTTCCTGCACAGAACCAGGACGGCTGTTCTTCCTGAATAAAAATGTGTGGTTCTGTCTATCAATAAAAACATGTGCCCCAGTGAGGATCCAGAAAGGGAAACAGATGCTCAGACGTTGCATCAGTGCCAGTGAATCAGCACTGAGCCCCAGCTCATTCTTTTTAATTAAATTCTGGGGGGAAAAATATACCATGTGCACACACCGGCTTTACTAATTTACTGTGGCACTCACTCAGGGTCTGGTTCAATTTATTTCTTTACTTTTTTACTCAAAGGTTTGTGAACACTTAAGAAATGTTTCCTCAATTAAAAATCAATAGAACAGACACTGATGTGCACAGCACATCATAACACACAGTGCAGTGCCGAGGCACCACTGGAACAGAATACCCCTTATTCATTTTTGTTTATTTTAAAAACAGGCTGTAAGTGTTTTGTTTGTCTCAGTTCCTGTAACCCTCCTGGAAAACTGCTGAGCTTCTACTAGTGTAGCAGTGGTGTTATTCACGTGCCATGTCGTATTCTGTATGTGCTATGCTCAAGGAAATGAAGAGTTTCTGGATAATACTCAACGAGTTCTGATTTGTTTTGTAACCCACTATGATGGCAGTAACTACAAAGTTTGGATTAGATTTGAACTGAGAAGCTGGAGAAAAAAAAAAAAAAGAGAGCTGACAATTACAAAATTTCACAAAACTGGCTGATCCAGACTGCACTTTCTGGAAAATTTCTTCTGAAGAAAAAGCTTCTGAAAAATTTCAGCTAATTGCAGGGGTGGGAATCAGAAAGGTATATGTGGAACTTGTCACGAAATTGATTTATTTTTCCCCAAATTAAATACTAAATACCCCAAATTAAATTCCACTTCACCTAAGAACTAAAAGCCCAAATGTTCTTCTGAGAATCTACATTTGGATAAAGATGCAATGACTGCTCAGATGGAAATTCTTTATTTCACACTAGCACAGTAAAAAAAAAGGTATAATTTTCAACTTCCTAACTTGAAACTAGAATATTTAGTTCTGATTCTTACTGTAAGAAAAATCATGAATTGAAATTTTCTGCAAGGAAAATGCCAATGAAAGCAAAACTAACATCTTCTAGTGCAGAAAAACACATGCAAAAACTTGGGTCAGCTACAACTGGTTGCCTAATTCTCTTACAAACATCTGTTTATTCCTAAGTTACTGCAAAACTCCATGGACTAATAATGCCTGACAATCCCAACAAAGAACAACTTTCTCAGCTCCAGGAGTCACCCTCTCAAGAACTCTACTCATGTAGAGTGTAGCACAGTGTGTGCACTGCACAGACAACATCTAGGCTTCCATGCACATGCATTTTTCCTTTCTCCAAAGCACTCCATAGTCAGATTTCCCTGTAATAAAAAGCTGTCTCACAGTCCCAGATGAACAAGAGGCGTTCCCCACCTGTCCATGGACAGTTGTGCCACGAGTGTCACATCGGTGTTGTCTGCAGCAGGCTCGTACTCGTAATGCAGAAAGTAGAGATGAGTGCGATGGACGGTGAAGCGCTCGCGACGGAATTCATAGCACAGGTCGTCCTCGTCCAGCTCAGACAGCTGCTTCTGGAGCTGCAAGCAAAGAGTGGACGTAACATCGTTTCCTTGTAATTATTTTAGCACATCAGAGAGAACCAGGAGCCTGGGAAATTGCAGAATGATGCAAAGAGGAATGGAATACACAGAGTAGCAGAGTTTTCCTGAGGTTTCCCTTGTTACTGCACAAGAAATTAGAAGGAAGGGCTTGCAGGTAAATTCATAACGCAGACAGGACACTCTATTATGGTCTATATATTCTCTATATTACCTGTATTACATACTTTCAAGATCCAGTGACCAATCCCAGGTTGAATAATCATCAAGTCCAGGAGTTAATGTTCCAATGTTTTGCATAATTTCATCCTTACTAGAAAAAGTGTTTTACACCAGTCACAGACATTCTTCACTAGCCAACACTCAGCAGCAGATTCAGCACTGAGAGATTCCCAGTCTGCTGCCTCAGCTGGAGAACAGTAACTGCTGCTACCAGCATGGACGGAGAGCTGGGAATGTAACATCTCTAACTGATCATTACTCCTTCTCTTGAGATTTATGTTCTTTCCACTGCAGAGGTGCCAGAAGTAAGCCTTTAAATGGGATTTATGCTTCTGGATACCTAGTTTGAGAAATCTGGAGGATGGCAGATAACTTCCTGGCTCCCTTGGAAACCAAGCCTCTTCAAAGACAAAACGGGCATCTCAAAGCAATCTAATCCCAAGTCTCTTAGACAGGTAGGTTTAAGAGAAAAAACTTTAGCTCTAGGGAAAGGTAGAAGTGAAAAACTGACCAATGGTCTATGCACATGACCAATTCCCTTCCCAAACTAATTATTTTTGGGGTTGGACTAGATGATCATTGAAAGGTCCCTTCCAAATAAAACTATTCTACAATTATATAATTCTCTGATTTTAAAGCCAAACATCTAGCTAGGATATTGAAAATGCATTAATTTTAAAGGAAAAAACAGTCACACCTGCAATAAAATGTTATGAAGATGAAAATTTTTTATGGTTTTAACATGTGAAATTGAGTTCAGTATCTGCTGCTCTAAAATGTAGGTTACAGATAAAGTATCATTTTTGTATCTGATTTCTTAAAAGCATCCTGTGAGAACAATAGCCAATTAGTAAAACATTCATCAGCAAATGAGAAAAATTATATAGGAATTTTACAATTTTAATAAAAATCACAGTGTACCTCAAAACTATTTAGTTAAAAAGGTTATTGAATTATAGACATCTTTTTCTCCTGCTCAGAATGAATAAAGTAGTAGTTTCCCCATCTTCAAGAAAAAAGAAAAAGGAAAATGTAGGTATTTTCTGTTGTGTGTTAAGAAGAGCTGTTGTTCTTGGGACTTATAATAAGCATAATGGTTGCCATACACAGCAATACTTACAACTGACTGTTTTCCTGTGAAGGCTGATGGAATAATTCCTGATATTTTCCTGTACATCACTCTATAATCTTCTTCTGAATAATGGAAATACCTACTTTGATTTCCATGAGTTTTGGATAAGGCTGTCATTCTTCTCTGCTATTGTTCTGCACAGATCTTAAAACACCCCTCAAGAGGGACTGCTATTAGAAAGATGAGAGTCTGAATCTTCACAAATCTTTACTCAGGCAAAACTTCTATTGATATCAAGATCTCTTTTAGGTGGAATAGAAATCAGGAGTTCTTTTACGTATCCTCGGAGTTTCATTCTTTCTGCTTTACAAACCATCATTCAGCTGTTCCTGCACTCTACTTTCAAAATCACATTCAAATAATATTTGAATTAAACTCAATATTTACAACAATGACTAGAAAGCATCTTATATCTTTCTGTTTCTTCCTTGAAAAGGGACAATAGTGTTCCCTTAAAAGAACTATTAAAAAGATTATTGAAATTTTGAAATTTAAATAGTTAAAACAACAGCAATGCACATTTTAGGGGTACCTTACTATCCTTCTGAATGTACAAATGACCAGGCCAGAAGATTTTAATTGCACAGCAGTTATTAATCAGGCAGTCACCAAATAATTATCAGATTGCATTTGGCTTGAAAGCTAAGAGGCTAAAATATTTAATTATGAGTTCAAGAATAACATTTGGAGCTAAATTACAGCTTTGTTCACTACTGAACCCTGGGTGAGAGAAGAGGAGGAGACATAGCTTCTGAGAAGTCCCACCTTTTTAATGGTGAAACTCATCAAATCACAAAGTTGGTGATGGAGGTGAAGGAGAGAACGTAAAATTTCTGTAATATAGTCTTTTCTACTGCACACATATTATGTGGATCCATTACTTAAAGACAAAGAACTCTTAGCTTGGTTTGAAGTTTGCTCCCACACTGTCTTCTTGAAAAGATGTGTTTATAATGGGAATGCTGACAGATCTACGCAAACAGATGCTTAAATACAGTGCTCAATCAAAATAAGGACTTGAATATCAGCTGCAATTGATAAAATCTATTGTGGATTTTTTTCCCATTATGGATGCATCCATTACATTGATAATGATATGCCCAACCCAGCAAAAGTTTCTCAGCTGTAGAGAAGCAGCATGTACTCTCATAAGCAAGTACCCTGCTAAGCCAGACTGTGTGCTTCTAGAAGAGTTTCAATGCTAAGGCTACTTGCCACTTAGCATGTGGGAAATGTCACCCCCAGGAAACATTCTCATAGCTGAAAAATACTTTCAGACTGTGTGGGGTAGATACTGTCCTAGCAAAAACTGTTGTGGGAAACAACACCTGCCTTCATTGGCATCATGGTGCTACTTGGTTCCGAAATAAAAATGAACTCTGGTTCAGAACTTGGTTCAAAAAACAAAAATGAATTATGATATGCATAAGGCCCAAACAGAGAGACAAATACATAAAAGAAATACGGGCTATATTATTTCTCTGGGACACCAGATGTGGCAGGGGATCAGGCTCCATCTCAGGAAAAGTAGTCTTTGAAGCTAGGCTAGTCAGACAAATAACTTAGCCTTGATCTTCCAGGTCTACTTGTCTAACACATTTCTGTGAGATGAGGTGTTTTGTATCCCTGTGACAGATGGCAGACCTTTATGATACATGGCAACACAACTTGTACCTTTCACTGGCAAACTGGTGACTCTGCTCATGAATCTCCCTTCCTAAAGTTGTTCCTAATATAAGCAAATCTGTCATTTGCTTAGTTTTTTTTTTTCCTAAACTGCTCTGCCACTGAAACAACTCACTTCCCACCAAAACCCAGGAGTTCATATCAGATGAGATAGATTAAAAATTCAAGATCAGAAGTATTTTCTGAGGGATTATTTATTAAAAAAAGATCAAAGCCCACCAAGAAACAATGTCATGTGTCTACAGGCCAGTTAGATCTTGGGGAAAGGGATAATGTAGGCTCTCTCATCAAGTGTTTAAGTTGAGGTGAGATGACACTAGGCTTAAGTCACCTGCTCAATATCACACTAACACCACAAGAACTGAGCAGCTTAGACAGAAACTCAGAACTTTCAGATCATCTTTCCTTTTCCCAGATGTGTGCAGTTAAGTTTCATAGCACAAAATCAACTCAGCCACTGAAATGAAAACTGACACCAGCCCAGGATGCAACAAAAACCTGGTTATAAACTGCAGCAGTTTCATTTTCTCCTGTGTAGCTGTCCAGTTCCCACCAGTAGGCAATTTGGATTGCAACATTTAGCATTTTGAAGGGTGTGAATTAACAGTTGCCTTTAGCATGGCATAAACAAAACAGATGATGATGTAGAGAGGAAAAAGCATTCACTGAGAGTTGTTTTGGATGACCTACATAAAGTCCTCTGGCCTCTCCAATGATCAGTAATAAAAACCAGACTAATCCCACGTCAATTAAACTTTTATTCCTCCCACACCATATAATTTTGTACATTTGCTATGGGTCAAATTGAGCCTTCTGTGAAACAAAGCTGTGCTAAGGACAAAGAGGATAGTTCCTGAGCAAACCCACCTGGCAGGAGGAATTTTGCTGCGGTGTGTGAAAACCACTAATACTCCTGCTAAATGGAAGTGATGGCTTATCCTGACTGCAAATATTCAACACAACTGAGAATGCAATTTTTAGGCATGTGGAGTATCTCAGACAGTTCTGTATATATCAAGTACAGCTCCCCTTCATCTTAGCTGCAGATGTCACATTTGGGAGTGCTCTTCATCTCCTTTCCCCAGACCCTTGACAAACATTTTTGGCTGAGCTGTTCCCAGACCCCCTTGCAGCACACTGTCTTGACAGGTAGGTCACCTTGCTTTTGTTGCCCCAGATCAGTCTTTGACCCATTCCTTCTTGTGTGGGAAGTTTTATGGGTCCAAGTCAGTCCCAGTCCTGTGTCTCATCCCATGCTCCCTATTCAAGCAGTCTGCCAGCTCCTTATACCTGTAAGTACCCAACTGTCCTTTCCTCTTCTTGGTACATTCTCTCTTTCCTTTCTGCCTTTGACCTGGATTTCATCTCTTTTGTATGTGAATCTGGATTTTTTTCTCCTCCCTACTGTGTGGTCACTGCTGAAGGCAATGCATGTCCCTCAGAGCAGAGACCCCAATACAGGTTCCTGCTCTCAGCTCTACTGTCCAGTCAGAACCTGGCATGGAGGATTCAGAGGAAATAATCACAGAAAACACCACTCTTTGTCCAGGTCCCCTGCCTGCAGCATGCCCAACCCTGCTGTGTCACTGGGATATGTATAATCTGGTCATATGTATCCATGCACATTCCTAATAAAGAGTCTCCAGAGACCTGAGCTTCCTGAAAGTCAAAGAAAACGCTACTAGCAATGTGTAAGCCATAATTTTTCTGCATTATAGTTTGCCTAATTTGTCACCAGGCTTGCAAAAGACAGCTCCTTCTCTTAGGTATGGAGTATTTTCATGAAGAAGTCATCAGAACTTTTGGTGTGGACAAACCTCAAAGCTTTCCCCCATGTTTCATATTAAAAAATGTGAGAAAAGAAAAAAAGGGCATAACAACATGACAAAAAAAAAAATCCCAGTCCATGTGCTCCTCCCCTTAATAATATTATAAACAGTTGAAAGCAGTATAATGGCAACTTTCAGGCAAGTAACAGGATGCCAGCTCAGCATTTAATAACAATAACAGTTACAATAATAGAAACAACACAGCTGGGGGAGTCAGGATTTCACTTCAAAACTGCCATATACCATCTGTTATTACTAGAGAAAGACTATGACATCACAAAATAGTAACTTTAAATTGCGGTTCTACAAATGAGGCTGTAATCTTGAAATTCAGCAGGAGCAAAGGGTACTCAAAGCATCAGTCAGACTGTGAGTTCAGGGCTGTGATACTGACTTGGAAGCTTCATTTGCATGCAATTACAGTCACTCAGAAATTGCTGATTTGTTAGTTCTGTTTATACTGTGTGGTGCCTTGGTAGAATCTCCCTGTTTTCTGGTGAATACAATTAGTTGGTATGCACAGCCTTTTGCTCATATTAGGAATCTTTGGTTTTGCACAAAAGAAGTAACTAAGTAAAAACATACTTAGTATGTAAGTTCACATCTAAGCAAGTGTGTTAAGGGACAGCTGGAGTTTTTTTACACTGTTTCTTTGTATTGCTGATTTGAAAATTTGATAAGAAAAACATGCAGACATTTTTTTTTCTCCTGTGCTTCCTGAAAGTCTTCTCTAATGGGATTCTACTGTCCTTTCCTTAAACTGAGCAGAATCAGTGATATACCTCCTACTGATCTTGCCCTGGGGTTTTGGATCAGGACACAGGCTTCACTAACAGGGATGCTCCATTCAACCTTCAGATACTTTGGCAGAAGTACCTGGTGAGAAGCTGTCTGCAGGAAAGAAGTTTTATAAGAATGCTGA
Source organism: Ammospiza caudacuta (assembly GCF_027887145.1). Lineage (NCBI taxonomy): Eukaryota > Metazoa > Chordata > Aves > Passeriformes > Passerellidae > Ammospiza > Ammospiza caudacuta. The sequence goes on from NC_080597.1 coordinate 25,968,304, forward strand.
AAGGTTGAGTGTGTGCCTTGGTCTAAAATCAGGCTGACAGTAACTATCTCATAGAGTAACTATAGAGATTGGCTGGAAGATCCTGTTGAAATATTCTGGGCTTTACAGTAGGTCCTTTAGAATAAAATGCTGGATATAAGCATTAAAAGCCAATTGAAAATGTCCAAATGTGAGATTATTATATTATTATTTGAGACTGCCTTTTTGGATTTCTCAAAAATCTTCCACATTGCATCCAAATAACAAAGAGGGTGTGGAAATGGAGAAATAGCATGGAATGAATAGGATAGAGTGACTAAGGACACGCTCTAAGGCCCACTCAAGTCAATGACTGTGCTTACAGGAGGGTTTGGTTCCTATTCTGGATTTTCCACCCAGAATCTGCACAGAAGACAAAGGGATGACTGTAATACCAACTTACAGAGAAGAGTCTGCTTTGCATGACCTCACTCAAGCATGTATTGAACAAGGGTACTCTTAGCACATGGCAGGCTCCTGCACCCAGCCTGCTCCTGCCACATAGAGGTCTTGTAGCTTGACTACTTTCAAGAAAGGATGAAGCACTCATGTACACATGGACAAACATATATGCATTTTTACATAAACAGATATATTATCCCATTCAGTGGGGTTTTTTTGCCTCCAGTATTCCAGTTTCTGAGCCCTATCTGTTCTATCCACTCCTTTGCAGTGCTTTGGAACCTAGTAAGAGTCCAGTCTGGTGAAACTGAAGATCAGCATCTGATTAAATCAGAACTATGCAGTACATTATCCGAAGATGGCCTTCAGACCTCTTAAAATTCACTCTGTGGTATTATACTTTCATAGCAAGCATTAGAAAAAGAAAAGAACTGGTACTTCCACATGTATATAGACATAATATATATTTAAGCATACATGTATTCACATGCATACACAGAGGAAGGGTGAGAGAGATTGAAGTGAGATCGAATTACCTTTTAAACTAATGCCTCTTTACATCTCTCTGGCACTGTTAAGAGTCCTTAAAAAGGGAAGATATGTAATTTACATTCATTTTAAGGCCATCTCTGTACTGATGAGAAGTGTAAAGGGGCCTTAGAGAAACAGAATCAGCCCAGCAGTCCCCACTGCCACACTTCCTTTTCCTGTTCTACAGATATTTGCATTACAAATGGAATGCCCTAATTACAGGTTGAATTGTAAATAAAACATCACTACAAATATTAAGCTGTACAAAAACAGTGGCTGGTATATTGGAACAAGACCTTAAGGGTATCTTTTGACACAGCCAGACTGTGAGTGAGACTCACACCAAACCATTGCTTCTTCCACAGCAGGGCTCAGTGAATTTAGTGCTCAAGTAATTCTCTCCAATTATAAACAGCAGAGCTGTTCTGACATTTTTTCCACTGCTCCACAGTGCACAGAAGCACAGGCAGCTGAGGGAGCACCTTCTACCCATGTACACTGCCTAACGTAAGAAAGCCCTGTTGTGTTTGGGGGTGCCAGCCTCAATTCAGGAAAAATAAAAGGAAAAATAATAGGAAAATGTAATGTAATCAGCAATTCCTACCTCATACATACCTGACTTAACAAAAATGACAGCCTTTCATGTAACATACAAGCTTATGAATTCTAATGGAAGTCTATGAATGCACTTTGACTGAAGGCTCACCTGGGCCAGCATCCTCTCTCCAGCTGTGAGCTGGCTGCCTGGGGAGTGTAAAAGTGAGGATTTCTCAAAACTCTAACCTAGACCTCAACTTGTAGCTCAAGGACTTCTAGCACCAAAGCTTAAAAGCTCCTGATTTATTTGCTTTCTGAGAAGAGTAACTTTTGAGGACATGTATACTTTTAGAAACATTACTTCCTGCTCAAAGCTTCATCACATTGTGAGTGAAATATCTTTGTTCTGAACCTGCTACTTGCTGTTTCCACTTCATGCCCTCTAATTCTTGTAAACGGAGAAATGACAGTGCTTTCCTCCTCACCTCACAAGATGCTCTGCTTCTGAAGATAGTCCTGCAATAGATCACAGGAATGTGCTGTATTTAACAGGACACCTGTGACACTGTATATGCTACAGCAGATAGAGCAAGAGTTGTTTCCAAGATAATCCTGTTCTTAGGGTCTCATAGCTTCAAAGCTGAAACTTGCTTGCTATGTTCTACAATAAAAGGACATAGTCAAGTCTACAGGGGAGTTTATATTAAGGGCAACTAATACAAATGTCTTCTCCTAAGTGACTACTCTGAAGTCTTCTGAAGTTGGATTTTTTTCCACTTCAGATTGTTTTGATAGAAGGCTGTTAACTTTTTGGTGCCTCTTGGCAAATTAGGAATCACATATTTTTGTATGCCTAGCTTGCTCTTTTCCAGTATCTTTTTTTTTTTAAATATATATATATATATATGATTTATAAATGGAGGAATGAGTTACATTTCTTTTTCAGACACAAGCCATACCATATACCATATTGCATTCTACTTGTCTTGAATAAGAAACAGGCTTGAACAGTTAGTCATTTCCAGTGTCTGTCAACCAGATACAAGCTCAGTAAAATGTGCTGTTTTAAACTTTAGGGACTGCCATTTACAGCAAGGACTTGCATTTGCTCTGCACTGCTCCCAAGGAACTTGTTGTCTGAATAAATCTGTTTATTAAGGATTTATAGAGCTCTGAAAAATACAGCAAGAAGTCTGTGACTGCATTCATGCTCTCTGAACCCACACAACACATTGTGAATTCAGTACAATTTTAACCTGCATTCTCAAAGTGTTATAGAGGTGTGTATTGTTGTCTTTCTTTTAATGTCTCAGTCAGCTGTTCTCTTCCTATTCTACCCTCTACCCTGTCTCTTGTATCTTGATGTCTCCAAGGGCGAGGCTCTTAGTGGTCTTTTATCACATTGAGTTCACTTGATTGTCTAAAAGGCTCTTGCAGAGGATTTTCTTCCTCCATGTGCTTTTGCTTTGCTGGTGCACTTGTCCTCCCTCTCTCTCATTCTCTCTCTTGCTCTTCCTCACCTCCTTGTCTCTCCCAGTTAAGCCCCACTCCTTTCAGAAGACAATGAGATGGTAAAATAAAGTGTCTGGGAAGCTGTGCCTTGGGTTAAAATATATCTGTCCAATCTCTTAGTGCTGCATCTAAAAATATGGGAATGGCATCTCCTGTGGTCCTTTTATTCACATGCCAAATGGAAACACTACCAGCCTCAATGATGATATTGATTGTCAATTACCTCTTAATTGCTAATGTGTACATGATACTGGCTTTCCTTAATTGATTTTTATGTAGACAACATTGCATATTTTAGAAATATTTTTTTTCCTGAATAAACTATTACAGATTCCTTTTTATTTCCTTTCAGATTATGTAGGCAAAATTGGTACTTGGTCTACAAATCTCCAGAAAACATATTATACACAAAGAGTTCATATACATCTGGGTATAAACATTTCAGTTAACAGTTTTTTACTTTGGAATCATATGTAGTAATGCACAGGCATACACATACATGTACATCTGTGGGTAAACATCCTTGATTTCAATCATTTTCAAAAGATTTGCTTAGTCTGAAAGGTTCTGATTGCAGATTTTATGCAGACACACATAAATACTGCTTTGATTAGTTAAGGGATAGAAAAAACCTGCAGTCTCACAGCCTCTGTGTACCCTGAAGCCTTTGCTCATTCTGCAGTCTGCAGCACAGCAAAAATTCACAGACCTAAATACCAGTAGTCTTGGTATTCTCCTTTCTTCTTCATTATTTGTGCATTAGTATCTACCAGACAAAACTGACATCACTGTATATTGAACAAATATACAGCAAGAAACAAGACCTCCTGGAAAGTTATAGGTCTGCCATACTGAATCCAAAACAGAGCCCTGGCTACGAAGGCAAAAAGTTAAATCTATCCCATCTGAAATCACGACAGGATTTAAGGGTGAGACTGCCTAATGGAATAAGAGCCCAAATCCTCATTTTCAGCTTGTGATGTTGGGGATTTTAAAAGGGCAAAGGAGACAAAAAAAAGCAGCAAAACCCAGGGTAAAGATGGGATTAATACAATGGTTTTACAGGTGAGGAACTGAGGCACAGAGAGATTAAATGATTTGCACAGTGTCTTCCGGGGTGCTGAGCACTGCCTTTAATTCTCCTGAGTTCCACTGCCCTGCACTACCCCCACAACCAACTCTGAGTCTGCAGAAATCCTGTGCCTTGTCTGAACCACCCTTTGTATCACCAAGCCTTAGACATCCCACTTACATTCTCACTGTTAACATCTGCTTCACTGGGGCAGCCAAAGAGTTCCCGTCTCAGCAAATTCCCATCATATTCCAGGAATGTCAGGTAGAGGTTGCGGAAAAACTCCACATGCTTGTTTTTCACTCGCAGCTTCTTCGGTGAGTTCCAGTGAATCACCTCAGAGGGAAAAAAGAGAAAAGACATCCTGCTGTTAGAATACAGATTTGCTTTATCTGCTCTTTTTATGCGTGTTCAGTGTGCTGCCCTCTTAAAAACAGAAGGAAAAAAACCCCCAAACTACCCACACTTCCTTCTGTCTTTTTATAGGGAAGGCCTTGCCGTGTGTTCCACAAGTAACTGTACACTCTGGAGGTGATGTGCTTGCAAACTCTTCCATGGTATCACCTGCACATTCTCAACATACTCTATGTTGAGAACAGCACCATGTAAGTGCTTCCACAACTCTCATCATGGAGCTGACAGTTTGTGGACTCTGCTGAAGAAGACAGAATGACAAGGGACACAGTGATGTAGGTATTAAACATTAATCTCAGATTTCCACATGACTGTTTCTGCTAATGAAACTGATTCCCTGTTTCAGACCAAGCAGCCTTTTTCCTGGTTAGATATTGAGAAGAAGCAGCTTGAAATTAATTCCCATACACATTTAAATAGTTCAAAAAGGACTGAATTTAATATAACTTCCTTTTTGCCATTGCTTAATTTAAACAAGATTGATCTCTGTGGGATTAACACAACACAGCGACGCAGTATAACTTCTCACCCTCTGAGTTCCAATTTCTAGCAGATATTTATCCTCTGCTAATGGGAGATGACTGTGGCCTAGACTTAAACTCTAATGCTGGCATAAAGGGCCTGATCCTCATTTGCATTGAGGCAACTTTGCACTGCTGCCAGTGTGAATGGGAATAGGACCCTAAGGAAAAACCAAGAGGGACTTGATACAGGCTTGCAGGAATGATTTCATTTTACAAGACTATATTTTAGACATGAGAAAGAAATCACCGAATGCTTTGTATTCAGTTTTATTCCTGTGACTTCTAAAGAGGTTAAAAACAAGAGTCTGCCTTCGGAATGTTTCCAAGCTCGAAGTTCTGGAAGTTCTCTGAATCCATTAAGTTAATTGTGTGAAGACACCGTGTCACTCACAGGCAGCACAGAGCTGCAGCACCACGATCAGCTTTGCTCTGAACATCATGGCTCAGGGAGGACACACCGAGCTGAGGCCCTGCACACACAGCAGCAGCAGCCTGGGGAAGATGAATGCAGCTCCCTTGGTGTCAGCAACACAGCTCCACAGGAACAGGAGTTCTCTGAAACCATGGTGTTTGTTGCCCAGTGAGTGGATTGGATGAGGAAAGAGCAGGACACAGCCTGAATTCTGCCTGGACTACAGCAAACAACAGGTCAGTCCACTGAGTGTTTATACTGCCGTAAAAGCTATAGCACTCTATTCTACCCACCCAAAACCCATGAAATATCTGCTGATAAGAAAAGCTTTATCCATTACTGGGATTTCACTGCTAAGCCTTAGGATGTCAGAAAACCATACAAGCTCTTGAAGAAAAACATCTGTAGGGAAAGAAGATAATTTCAGATATTGGCAAATTGCTTTTCCCAGTTATAAGAGCACCTTAAATAAAGATTATGATGCATCCACACACTGCATGAATTTGGGAAATTATTTGGACCAACTTACTCGGTGTAGATATTTGTCCAAGGAATGCTACATTCTTTGCCGGTTTTACATTTGTCCAGATGTTCAAAAACATAGCATAACTGTGCAGAAACATGTTGCTGCATCATGTGGTGAAAATACACCACATAAATGAAAAGAGCTTTGGGTAAGTAAGGGCATAAACTTAGGATAATGGACTTTTTCCACTGAAAAATGGATCATCAAAATCTCCTTTTTTTGAAAAGAACTTGACCTATTTCCTCCATTGTATTAAACTGCAGCAAAAGGCATTAATGTTTGAAAAAAATCTCTGCAACTGAATCCTACCGCAGGGAAATGGGCACATGGAACAGAAGCACAGGGCTGAAGGAACCTAAAGAGCTATTTAACAGTTTTACAGGGTACCAGCATGCATTTTTACAAGCAAGCATAGAATGGAAACTGTCTGCTGGTAACTTGTACTTATTTAAGAGTACTAAAAAGAAAGCTAAGAAGCTGGCAAATGGGACAAAATGCTTGCTAGAAAAACCTTTTGTGTGTTTTCCTTACTGCTCCTACTCTTCATGTGTTTCCTTTTGGATACTGTTGTGGTTTGAGAGGAAGTGAGTTGTTTTGGGATGCTGTGGTCAAGCCAATAGGTGCTCAGATTTGAATATTGGCACCTGGTGTGGCCACTTGGGACATGGATACGCCTCTGAGAACACGGGGGTTAAAAGCAGAGAACTCCCAGGAAAACTTCTCTTGGGTTCCGGTGGGGAAAGGATTCCAGCTGCTGGCTGGGCGGGGGCGGGGAAGCCATGCGGCCGGGTGAGGTGGGCCTGGGCCCTGAGGATGGCGGGGTGGAGGGGCACCAAGAGACATCGGGCAGCCACCCCCGCCCCCTCCCCCCGCAGGAGCGAGAAGAGAGAGAGAGAGAGAGAGAGACCGAGCGCCGGTGTCTGTGCCTGTGCCACCCTGACATTTTATAGCAGGCCGGCTGAGAAGGACAAGGGGAGGGTGCGGCGAGAAAGTGCCCAGCAAGGCAGCCGTGGGAGTTCTGGACAGGCAGAGCCTGAGATTTTTAACCCTTTTCTTGGATGATGGAAACCTTACAAATGCTAATCCTCCTGGAGCTGAATGAGAAGAGAGAAAGAGATGAGATAAGAGGAAATGGGCCACGAGGGAAGTGGAGAAGAATCTTAGGTGGGAGGAGGTGATGGAGTGGCCTTTGGCTGGACTTTTCTTGTATAGCCATGGACAGAACCATTTTTCCTGTGACACAGAGACTGCATTTGGGGGGAGGCAATGGCTCGGAGCCAAGAGAGTGCAGTGTTGTTATGTGAAGGAGTGTGTGAACAGAGGTGACGGGTGAGGAGGGTGGTTGGTGCCCTCGATCTTCAGTGGAGGAGAAGATCTCTGTTCTTGAGACCCCTCGGCCCCAGGGGGTGAAACTTGGGGGGGACAGGTGTCCCAAAAGTGAGAGACTGTGCTCTTTTTTGGAACTGGACAAAGCATCCTTAAAAGAAGCAGCTCTGGTCCATGTGCAGTGGTGAGAGCACGGGGCATGGAAAGAAGATGTCATGACAGCAAATGATCTCCGGGTGGTGCCATGAATGACATGGAAGCACGCAAGGTTTCAACTGTGTTTCCTGAGGAAGCCTATGGCACAAGAGGGACTCCTCTCCTCTTGATGAACTGAGAATTGATTATCTGAAGGGTGGTGATGGACTGAGAGTTGGTGATATGAGGGATGGATGTATTAGAAATTTGGTGGGGAGAGGAGGAATGTTTTTGGAAGGTTTTCATTCTTTCTGTGTGTTTCTTTTTACATATGGCTGTAGGTTAATAAAGTTTTCTTCATTTCTAAGCTGGAGCCTGCTTTGCTCTATTCCTGGTCACATCTCACAGCAGACACCAGGGAGAACATATTTTCATGGGGGCATTGGCATTGTGCCAGCATCAAACTGTGACAGATACTCACAAGCATCCTCATCTTCACAAGCATCCTAATGCTGCTGAGCACTCTGAGCACCCAGAGTCCTGGGACCATGAACACAGACATGGCTAATGACAATAACCTCAGAAACTGTCACAGGACAGGCTCGTGGGTACTGCAGGAAATTCCCATCAACACACAGAGTGTCACATCACAGCCAGGCCTTTGCTGATGCCTCTACCCAGTTGTGTGGGAGATGATTTCAAACCCAGACAACTGCAGTTGTCAGTGCAGAGGCTCTTTGCTGCCGTGCTTCAGGATCTGTTGTGTGTGTAAGCTGGCAAGTGTCAAGGGCTTAGCTGGTGGCTCAGATCTGATCAGATTTGAAACGTGTCAGGGTGCTGCATGTACTCTGATGTCAGGAGCCTGGAGTGAACTGCACACAGCTGAATGGAGCCAGTGACTACCTAAACAAGCTGATTTTTTAATCAAAAAGGACAGCACCTGCCAATGTGTGCTAATATGATGTGCTAAAGAAAATCAAGGAACTAACTATGAAACCATCTGGATGACCTGAGGTAGAAAAACCACAAAACAGGTCTAGCAAAAAAGCAGGCTGCTTTTCAAATGTAACACAATTAGACAAATAGTATGTGATATACCGAAGTATAAAAAAGAACAGCAAGTTACAAAAAGCAACAAGACTTTTCACCCTGATATAAAACGCTACATCCAAAGACCATATTCTTTTTTATGTCAGCCCACAAACTCACATTCAGTTCTGGCTGTCTGATATGGTCTATTGCACCATCAGCTACAGCAGAATTTGTGCAGGCCAAGACACTCTTGTAGACTGTCATGGGCATGAGTGAGGTACACAATAAAGATTGCACAGGTAAAGCTATGGCCACTGCATTAAAGACTGTATTGGGCACAACAGTAAATTGATTGGAGAAATAAAAAAGATCAGTTGGCAAGAGACTACAGGGAAATCAGAAGGAAAAAACCCCACTTTGTTTGAAGACTGTTATCTCCACATTAAAAAGAGAAAGTGAATCTAGAAACTGAGAATCTCATTACTCCAACATCCCTGTTCCAAGATGGAATAGCACCATAATACTGTGTTTATTTCTTCTTCTAGTTTCTAAGTTATTTCAAAGCTCTGCTGGCTTACAGAGGAAGTTCCAGCTAGAAATATAAAATTCCACTGCCATTATTACCTCAGGAACAATGCTAGCCTTCAGGTTGACCTACAGAGCCTTCCCACTCTTGATCAGAGCCTCCTGAGGACTATAAGAAAATACACTTCCTTAATCTTCATTTAGCAATTTAAGTACTGAAAGATCAGAACTTAAAATTCCACATCTATTTAACACTTGGTTAGTTGTCATCAAGCAATGTGGCACTATCCACATTTCTGTTAATACCACCCTAGTTAATCAGCAACCATTACCACTCCCTGATTACACACAGCCAGCCTCCTGGAACACTTCCATACATTTGTGGCCTAAACCAGGCTAACTACACCCATAGTTCCCATTTATTCCCCAGGTTCTGACCCAAGGCACTCAGCGAATGACTCAGTGGGAGCCTCATGGACTGGCAGTGGGATCTGAGATGGGAGGGAAGAAAGGATGTTATATGCTGGAGGAGTCTAGGAAGGCTCTAAAACAGTTATCTGGATGGAAATACACTGAGAACAAAAATCCCAGCAAACTTCCTTACATTACCATCTGCATTTAGTCTCTGGGAAGATTAAATATTTCAAACACGATGTTCAAACCATGAAACAATAAACATGAATACATTATTTCTATAGGTACCTTTAACCATTTTTTTCCCCCCTGAAGCGTTTTCTCTCTCAAAAGGAAGCATTTAGCCAAATGTTTCCTTAACTACAATCTCTTCCATTATTTCACCCAAAGAGACATCTTGATAATTTCTTGCTCTGCTTCAGCCCTTCCAGAATCAGAGAGCAAAGGATATCCTGTATAATTATATACCTGCTTTCCAGGCTGAAGGGCAAGAAATAAGAATAAATTAAGCTTAAATTTAAGCTTAAAGAAATTTAATTTTGCAAGGCACTGAACAGATATCCTTAATTAAGCCCATGAGCGCTTCACAGTTTAGGTAAACAAGTGGTATTTTGTAAACAGGAAGTTTTTCTGCTAAAAAACTGGACTCCTTACTTAGGCAACCAGACTCTTCTCATTGAATCAATAGGAGCTAAACATTTGGCAAATCTTCACAGTAAAGCCACCTATATATGTCACTTTAATGCCATCCCAATAGGCTTTTTTAGAAGCTTAAATATGCCCCAAACCATACTGCAAATATGCACCACATGTGTAACTTATGCCATGATTAGAAATGTCTGGAAACTTTATTTTTTAGTGTGTTTTATCAGAAATAAATGGTTTAATAAAAGAACCAATTTTTTCAGAAAGGTTCATATACTTCATAAGAATGCCATTACAGAGATTTTAATGTAATATTCTAAACCACCTAAGTAGAAGAGACTCGAGTTGGAGTAGCCAGCAACCCTAATTTGGATGTGGGACTCAAATCCCTGACCTGCCTAGTTTGGTGCCCATGGTCCCAGGGATTACTTTACTCCCCTGCTTACTGCCACTGTTGTATGGCACTAAGCTGACAGACTGCCCCTGCCTTGTGCTTTTCAAAGGTCATTATTTGTCCTCTGAAGGATTCTTCAAATTCTTTTCCTTCAGCTCCTGTGCCAGTGTTTAATGAGAGGCCTCGTGCCTGCGAGAACACCCCTATAAAAAGCCACGGTGCTTCCTGTGTAACAGGACAGAAACATCTGACTGGCTCCAATGTTCACTCAAAGGAGGGGTGTTGTTTAACCCTCTTGAGCCCTCACTCCTCTCACTGCAGCTCTTCCTGCGTTGGCATTAAAGGGTGCAAGGCTGCAGAATGCCAGAAGTGCTGCAGATTAGAGCAGAAGTGCTTGGACAGCATGGGGCAGCTCAGGGAGTGGAACACAAAGAGGTGAAATGGGTCATGTCTGAAGCAGAGCTGAAATGATGTATTACGGTTATGGAAAAGAAGCTGTTTAAACTTCTGTAAGCAATATCACAAAGTCATCCCAGTGTGGAGGACATTCCCAGGGAGGACACAGCAAATCACAGAACACAAGTTCCCAATGAGGAATTTATGAGATTCATGATTTATCTATCTGCTGATTTAGTATCAGCTGTATTCAAAACCAGTTTGAAAAGCCATCAATAGGTTGTAAAGCATTTTTCAATGTTAAGAGTGTGTATAAATTCTAATAATTTGATACATTCCCATTGAAGAGTCCAGCATCTGATTTCTGTGATTGTGAATTACCAGATTGTCTGCATGTAAATAGCATCTGTATCCTTGACAACCAGACTTTATGACTGACTCATTCAGTGAGGTCATGATTCATTGTCAGAGGTATCAAAATTCAGTACTTTCTTTCACAGTACATTTCCTGCCATTAGGTTTGTGCCAAATCATAGTAACTGAGATTTCCTTACAGACAGGAACAAAGTACTGACCAAGAAGCAAGCAAAAGCAGGGACTAATCCAGCAAAAGCAATACATAAATGAACCTCAGATTGAGACCAATCCCTCAGAAAAAGGAAAAAAATCAGTAAAATGGATAGAGATGCAATTTAATGTGGTCTAAAAAGAGAAAAAGGTGATCAGAATCCTCTTCAGGCAATATGAAATATTCAGCTGCTCCCTAGGCCTTGCATAAATGTGAGCAAAGCAGCAAAGTGTCTGAACGCACATGCACACAGAGATCCCTGAACAGCCCTGGGGGTCCGAGCTTACTTGACACAATTCTGTGTATAAGAGATGACAAATCCTCAACTCCCATGGACTTTGAGGCTAGATGGAATCAAATCAGCACCTTTTCAGTCTGACAGGAGGAATGCATTCTGTTTTGGGTGAAGAATCCTTGAATGGGTCAGCTTTACCTTTTGAATTTAAATCTCTCCATTCACTTCCTTCTTTCCTATGCTACTCTTCTTTATCCTCCAGTGCAAACTTCAAAATCTGTCTTTCTTTCCCTCTTACCCTCAAGGTTTGTTTTACCTTGTTTCTCATTCCAGTCTTACCATGCAATAAAGAATGTGCCAAATCTGTTGTGTTGTACCATTTATATTAAATGCCATGGAACTGATGAACTCGGGTGATTTTAAGAGTGAAATTTTTAACTTGGAGTAATGACATTTGTTAAGTTTTTGTGAGACTCAGATACCTAACCAGCTGGCTTCTTTACAGAACTAGAATTTTGATTATTTTCATAATGCAAATTCACAACTTTAATTGGTCTATGCCTTTTTTTTTTAATTGTATGAAGAATTTTAAACAGTGCTGCCTGAGGGTCAGTTCTTTAACTGCTCCATATGGGAAAAGCTTTATTGAAACCATGAGGTTTTATGTGCACTAGATAAGGCTCTGACCTCTCTTTCAAGGCAAAGAATTTCAGCCCTAATTTAGTATGTAGGGGATAATTTTAGTAGTGTGAATAAGTCCAGTTTAGCTGAAGAAATTGCTTATGTGTCTGCACCCCTTGTTGAGTTAAAATACTTCAGGCCAGAAAATCAGTGGAGAGCACTGCACATCTTACACTTCACTGCCTATGCTGTAATGGAACTGACAGTGTGACACAATATACAGCAACAATGACCAAGCCTGAATTACAGCTGTAAAGATAAATTTGTTAATTGACAAGAAAGAAAGGATTAATTTGTTTTTAAAATACTGTCAAATGCTTACTTGTAGGTGTTACATATGAGTTAGATGTCCCACACCTGAAGCAGATGAGTTAACACAGTCATTGGACTCAGAAGATCAGACATCTGCTCTGAGGTGAGCTCCAGCCTCCAAATCCACTCATAAAGATGACACTCTGGCTGCCTACATCCAGATGTACAGCAAGGTGTACATCTCAATCCCTAAAAGCACCTTACAGTTATCCTGCCTGCCCATCAGTTGCCTTGCCAAGAGGACATCTCCTGTAGATCTGTGTTTTATCTGCCACTCCTACATGGATACTGCAGAGTCCCTATGGTGACTCAAACCATGTTTAGACAATGGAACCAAACCCTTGATCCTTGTTACCAGCTTCAGTATCTTTTCCGCATGTAAATGGTTGTGTCTTTACCTTGTGCTGAGTCCAATCTGAGTGTCTCAATAACACAAATTAATCTCAGCATCTAATTCACACCAAAATATTGTGATATGTCACGGGTGGGAGATGTATTTTTCCGAAGTACATATTTTAGTAAACATTTTCCCTGTTACACATCTTTCTTTTTGTTTCAGGCCCTGCAATCACTGTCAAACATGATTCTCAACATGAATGCAGAACTAAAATCTCTATCAGTACTTTGTTTCAAGCCATAAAACCATGATGCTTTTAAAATGCCTGTGTTGATCCTGCCCTACAAACAGGTATTATAAACCATTTAGTGACTAGTGTACTGACAGTACAGTGATCTAACTTTAAAAGCTGTCCTTTATGGATCACACCTGAATAGACAGTTGTGAATAATTTATATATGAAATTCAATCAATGATGGCCAGTTTTGACAGGTCATTTAATCCATGTAGAACTTTTGTCTCTTGAAAGCACATCTTTTGCAAGTGTGTTGAGAGTGATTGATTTTCTATATTCATCCTGCATCTGGTGTTCATATTGAACACTCCTGCTCTTACTCTACAAATTGCTACAAGGGAAAACTTTGTTAGATTTAGGATATATGCTGTACAAAGAGGGTGGCCAAACTCTGGAACATGGGGCCCAGGGTGCATGTGAAACCTCAGTGTTTGGAGACTCGACACTCATCTGTACAAGGTGCTGAGCAGCTGGGTCTATCTATGTTGGTCCTGCATTAAGTGGGGTTTGGATAGTCTCCAGAGAGCCCCTGCAACCTCTTCCATAGTTTTGTGCCTTTGGTTTTTTTTTTAAACCTCATTTTCATTCTCATAACTTGAGTCCAAATATGCAAACCTTAACTGAATTCTAAAATCAGTCACTGAAAACTACCTAATATTTACTATGTTCTGATGCCACCAGTCTGCTCTGATGGAATCTTCTGCTGCACAATCTTACTCTACACCTGGACAAAGCTCAATCAAGCTTCAATTCTGAACTCTCTGCATGCTACATTTGAATCTCTGAGTTCAGTCTTTCAAAATGGACAGGGCACAATTGATGTTCACTTACCCATATCTATTAAAATTCATCCTGCTTTAATACTCTACTTGTTAATAGTGAAAAATGTGCTAATAAACTCACACTATAGCTTCATTTAATTAAATCAATAGGTTTTTAATCAGTCTTCTTTTTTTCAGGACAAAACATGGAAAAATGAGTGGCAACATGACTGGATAAAGTGTGTGCAAAGGCTAAATATGAAGTGAGCAAGGTCTTTACATTTCTCCTAATGCATTTCCAGCTAGGGTCTGCCCAATCTTCTCTGAATTTCACTCTGTTAAATGGTGTTCAGCAAAGAGTTTCAAGCTTGTCCAGTACAAAAAGGAAGGGTTTTGTATTCTTTGTCTAGGAAGATCTAAGACCTGGGAAAGCAATAAGAATTCAGTAGTAACCTGCACTGACACAGGTGGCAGGTGTAAAATGTAAGATGCACCTGTAAATGTAAGGCAAAGCACTTCTTTAACACCTTGCCAAACCCCAAAGCAGCATCTATATTGGAATTTTCTAATAGTAGTCAGAATGCACAAAACCAAAGTCACACTTCCTTTCCCCGTTTCAGTGTCTATACTAACAGTATGTGTTAGTTTCCCCCCTACTTAAGGCAGTTCATCTTTCTCTGGCAGCAGTCCTTCATTCTCTGTCCCAGAGGACACCTTCTGTGCAACTTACCTTCAGGTCAGACACATCTCTGTAGCACTGCTCAGAACGGGTGTGATCAGAAAGCTGCACATTCCAGAAGCATGGGAGCTGGTAGACAAGGAAGGGATTTTGTTTGATGACTGCATTGAAGATATCCTAGCAGAAAAAAAAACAGAGAAACATTTGGGTATGTTGTTTCTACTGTGTGAGGTGATCTCAACTCCTCCCCCAGCTGGCTCTCCTTCTCCCCCTCACAGGCAGAAATTCCAATGGTGATGAAAGGTGAAGTCTGTAAACCTTTCTCCATAATTCTGTTGCCTTGGAGGGTGCTGTTAATCTAAGGGGTGATGTATAGATCCACACAAGAGGAAAAAGCTCTCCTGACACACTCCAGCAAAGTTTTCAAACATTCATCTTGTACTGCTGGCATGAGGTGTGGCTCCTGTTCTAGTCACCAGGGAGAGAAACAGGCAGTAAAGACACAGTTCCTGCTGGCACTGAATACCGCACCACTTTTTAACAAAGGGCAGGAAAGTGAATCTGGCAGCTATGTTGCTTCAAGGTGAATTACTAGACATGACTTTAGGTAGAACTTTATTGTTGCAACAAGTACCACAGGTACTTTATGGAGAAGGCATGGAGGACAGGTTGCAGAGCAGCCTACACCATGAGGGACAGAAAGTCTTGCCGTAAGCAGTCATTCCGTTGGAGAAGTTAAAAGGACAATCTGAGGGTAAGGTATTAGGGGAAGACTCAAGCAGCCCTGCTCTTGAGTCTGTTGTGCAAAATTCTGTCCCATGAAGGTATTAGACAGCAACTCAGGACCTGACTGAAAACACAGTGAAATTGCAAGAATCTTTTAAATGAACCTCAGGATCACCCTGCAAAGATGCTGTACAGAGTGCACATCTCCATGAGCATGCTTCCTTTGTGGTGACTGGTCAGCAGCCAGAGGTAGCTCTGAAGGAGAACAAATATCTAAATATGATGCTGTATTGAGTTATCATGTTCAAGCTGTTGAGCAAGAATTATTGGTTCAAGTCTAGTATTACATTCTGTTTCTGGATCTAAATTGAGAGTTGGCAAGAAGCACAAATTGAAAAACTGTATTTCTATGTTTAGGCACACTGTTTCTTCTCCAGGCCTCAGCCTCCTATCTGTGGCAGGGAGACAGCAGCACTTTTGTCTTTACAGGGCTATTGTGCCAAGGAGTACATTAAAAGACATCTGAGACTCATCTGCCAGAAACAGTAAAGAAATCTCAGGAGACTCTTAAAACTAAAATCTGATTACACAATAACCAGTGGGAAAAGACACAGTTTATTTGGACTTCTGGTGCCTGGAGGGTTCTGTGTTAAAGAAGGGAGGACAGAAAAACAAAGCTTAAAAACCCCTTTTGTCCCTCTTATGAATCATCTGAGCAGAGGAGGTAAAAATGTCAGTGTAGTAAGAGGAACCAAACCTTGTGACTAAATCTCCATTCTCTTCCACATTTTGCCCAGAATGATTCAACAGATGGTGACTACAGGCACAACAGCTTTCCCTTGCCTGTCCCCACATCTCATCCCCTCTCCCTTTCTTTCCTTCCTCAACCCATGGCTCAGTGGTTGTGCCCCAGTCCTGCAGTGTCCCACTCACCTGGTCAGCCAGTGAAGTGGACAGCATGCTCATCAGCTCCCGCTCCGCCGTCAGTCTCCACATCTGCTCCCACTTCATCTTCCGCAATTTATCGAGGAGCAGCAAGATCACCCCTGAAGGGAAACACGGGGCAGAGATAAAGGGAACCCATGGTGTCACGTGCCAGCCAAGGCCCACCCTGCCCATGTGCTGATGCACCAGCTAAAACACAACATAAAGGTATCTGACGCACCTGACTGCAACCCTTGAAACTTCTCTGAGGAACAAATTATCAATGCTGGTTACAACCTAGACCTTGAGAGGGCCTGCCATTGAGGCACCAAGTGTGCACAGAACAGGATCCACAAACTGGAAATTTTAAGTTGGAAGAAAGATACCTCAACATTCATTGTATTCCTCAGTTGCTTTTTGGCTGGCCAGAATTCCTAGTGTACAAGAAGGGAGAACAGCGGAAACAATGAAGCTGGATTGAAACACCAGCAAAACCTTTCCTACGGTGTCTTAGAAAAATCTGCTTGAAAAATGAATTGGGAAAGGCTCAGATAAGAGTGCTGTCATGGGGAATGAATGCAGACTGAAGGACCACAAAGAAGGAGTACTGATAAACAGCAGGCTGACAGAAACCACCTAGTAAAATCAATGATGGGTTCTGTGTTGTTTCATATCTTCATTAGTGGAGGGAGGAAGTAAACAGAACAGTAATGACATCTGCAAATGACATTTAACAAGAGGCCTTACAAAAGAATATCACGGCAACTGCAGAGAACCATAGCAGCTACACAGAAGAATACGAAATGACAAAAAGCAGGCATAGGAAAAAGCTGCCTCAGGAGTCCAAGTTGATAAAACTAAAAGTAATGAGAAAAAGAAAGGAAAAGTAGTCTGAATGCTTAAGAAAAACTCTCCTAAAACCGCTGCAGTGAAATAAACTAAAAATGGCAGACAAACTACTTTATTTCACGAGTCTTTCCAAATCAGACTATACCAGGATTAGAAAATGTACCTGGAAAAGTGCTGCTCTGGATGGGAGAGGGCATAGGCGGTTCCAGTTGCTTCCTGTATTTAGTTTCTATGACATGGAAAGTTTCTTTCTAGTAAAACCTGGCACTGCTATGAATAAAAAGAAAATCTCTCCTGGCAGTGCATTTTGTGGCCTATTTTAGTTGTGTTTTCCATTCAGTCCATCTGGTTCCCAAGGATGCTGGAACCCGTGCTGGAGGGATCCCCTTTCATCTTCAGTCAACCTTTCTGCTTCCAGCTGTTGGATTGGGAAGGGATGCATTGTCACAACATGCTGCAGTTCATTTATGCCAGTGTGTTTGTCTTCTCTCTAGCATAAGGAAAGCCTGTTTTGGAGCATGTAGTGTGCATGCATGAGCTTCTAAGAGAGTCATTATACATTGTCTGAAATTCTACATCAGTGTGAAACAGGTTCCTTGTGCTGCAGCAATAAACTGGGCGGGAGATCTCCTCTCCAGCAAAGGACTTTTCCAGCTGGCAAGGACAGTCAGCTTTGCAGTGAAATGCAACTGAGAAGGTTCTTTATTAAGAAAAATAAAGAATAATGGTTAGATAACTGTAATAGAATAGTTTTTATAATTCAAAGACAATAGGCCGATTTTTCTTAATTTCTCTAAGCCTCCAAGTCTGAGGAAGAAAAGGGGAAATATTTTAATATGTGCAGTATTCTTTTTTTTTTTTTTTGACTTCCACTCTTATCCTAGCAGCAGAGTATGGCATTGCAGCTAACAAGATTATGCTGTCCTGAGGGGCTATCATGGTAGCAGCTGAGAGTAGAAGAGGCAGATGGGGTGAAAAAACTGGAATATATGTGAGAAAGGATGTACTAAATTATAATGCAATTATGGCTACTGAAATTATTCACAAAGTTTTACTGTTTCACCATCGAAACTAATTTCAATGTGATTTCTATTTTAATTCACCTGCAGGCTTGAGTTTAACACCTTTGTACAGTTTCTATTTAGGCTTTTAATTTACTGCTCCCGGAGAATCAAGTTTAAATATTTACTTATTAGTATAAGTGAGAATAAGACATTTCTACTAAGAGGAGATTTTAATACTATTCACTTAGTGTTATTGAGTCCAAAAGCAAAGCAAAAGCATGTGTTTTGAGAACTTTTAAAACAGTTCACACAGAGGAAAAATTACTTTTTTCAGAACAGTGAACTTCAGGTTCTTGTCTTTATTGTTGTGTTGCCAAAAGCAAACATAACAAATGAACTAACTTCAATCTACACAATTAGTTTGCAGGCAAAGTGTCTGAAATAAGGAAAGGAAAATATTTGCCTCAGGATCTGCTTCCCTCAGAGTCAAATTGAGTGAAATCTCCGACTAAATTCAAGATGACATACTGAATTTAGCTGAACATAAGGGGAAAAGGGACTCGCTCTCATCTGCTGTGCTGGGGGAAGAAGAAACTGGAGGAAAAACAAGAAATGAAACGAATATTTTATTAACATCTGGCCCCAGGCAGCAGGACTTCTGATCTTTGAGAAGTGCAGCATCTTCCTGCCCTAACCTACCTGAGAAAAACAGAAGGAAAGCTTGGCAGCAAACAAAGAAAAAGAGAGAAGTGGCAACCCAAACATCTCATGAGTATTAAACAAATTATGATTAGCCACAGAGCACCCTATTTTCCTTCTCCTGAGGAAATAGTTCAGGCATATCCAGAGATGTAAATATCTCAAAGATCTAGGAGAAAAAGAATGCTTTATTACTAAATTTGTGGAAAACATCCTAGTCTTGTTATAACTTGAATGGCATTTCTCTCCTGCTGCTTGATGAGATTTTGCTTGAACTACCAAAATTTGACAGATTCTGAACTGCTCAAACAGGCAAACAAACAAGAAAGCAAACAAACAAACAAACAAAGCAGTTTCTCAAAAATGTCATTTAAGGACACACAAAAAACCCAGCTCCAAAACCAAAATAAAAAAACTCCCCCTAAGCACAAATAAAAAAAAAATTGGTGAATAAATTGAATAAAACAGGACAATATACCTGAATTAACATATTTGGATTAGAATGTTTCAGTTGGAAAACACTGCAAAATATTTTTGGTACATCTTAAAGCTTAATTTACTTGAAAATAAGTTTAATCTCAAAATTGATACAAATTAAAAATCTTGTAGAAAATTATTACCAGATCTGAAAAGGAAAATAAATTTTCTATTTTGGGTCTAGCCAAACTTTTGGAGTCACCTTTTCCATCCTTATCCCATTTTTTGATTCAATCTAAACCAACTTTTTTGTTCTTACAATGTTTTCATTAATGGTTTCCAGAGATGCTTTAAGGCATGTCAGCAAATTTGTTCTTCTTTTTTGTTTGCTTTTGTTAATCTGCTCCAGAACAAAATATTTTATTTCATTTTTCTGAACAGTAAATTGAAACTCTGCAGAAAGATCGGCCATTTCCCTTGGAATACTACCAAGCACCCCCACCTCTTGCTTCTGGAACAAAGACAACAGCTCCTCCTGAAATTCATAGAGGAACATAGAGTAGAGCTGGAAGTAATAAACAACATTTTAAGACAAAACAGAATCACTTAGAGATGTTATAGTGAAACTGGACAAGCTTTCAAACTCAATCAATTTATTACAATGGGCCTTTCAAAATGCCTGAAAAAAACACTCAGTGCTGTGGGGGAAGAAAATGTAGCTCCTGAGAAAGAATTTTCTGTAGGATCTTGCCTGTTTCTTTTGGGTGGAACAGGATGCTTTTGTGAGCCTTTGAGGCAATGCCATGTTATATGAGTAGCACCTCAGAATCCATCCCTGTCAGATTTTTAAAAATTCTTCTTGAAATCAGGCCTGCAACACTGAACCAGCTAGACAAATAACAAGTAGATATCATCCTAATATCCAAAACAGACAGGTAAGACACGCTCCAAAATCTATCATAAAGCAATAGTGAGTTTTAAAAAAATTACTGGGATTTTGCCATAGCTAAGCAGCACACCAACACCAAACCACTGAGTCTGAGAGAAATCATGTTAAACAGGCCTGAAATTATGCAGATTTTGCAATAAATATCTGACCCAGACATTGAGGGCAGTAATCTATCATGTTTTGTGAAACAGATTTGGCACCCAAAATTTGAACTCTGTCTTGAGCGCTGTGGAAGAGCCGTGTGGTTCTGCTGTCCTACGAGAGGCTCCATGATAGTGCTGATTGCTGAGTACTCTAGCAAATACTTACAACTTCTTTTCATTCTCATTTATTGTACTTGAAGTCAATGGAAACTGTCCCAGTGTGCAGTGTTAGAGATGTGACTATGCCTTTGCTGGTCAGGGCTCCAAGGACTCCAAGGACTCCTTAACTGATTGTTAAGGACTGCATTTGGAATCCACTGAGCCACAGCTCCACACCACTGACTGTGGCCTCTCTTTTCCAACCACGGTATCAAGAGCAAACAGAAAAACCTAAGTATATGGCTGTTAGGGATTCAAACATTAATTTAAAGTTAGAATTCCAAAACAAGCCACTGAACATGTTTTAAAATGTACATCTTTGTGTGGATGAAATTCACAGCACTTATCTCACTTGGTTTATGGACTATCTGTTGCTCATAAATTGACAAGCCATAATATTACTGCAATAAAGCCATATTTTTCTATAGCTTTTAACATGATGTGACTGAAAGGACTGTCATTCTAGCACATTTCTGGAGCATTCTGATACATTATTTAACTATGAATTTCACGCACCAGTCTTTTTTTCTCAAAAAAGCTTTTCACAATCTAAAATACCCAAACTAATAAAAAACTCGCACGGATGTACAATGTGTTCATTGAGAATAAATGATGATCCACATTGGAACTTTTCTCTCAGAAAACTGAACAGGGCTGAGAAGCTGTTTTGAAACAAAGTGTGCGTCCCTCCAGGCACGGTGACAGAATGCAATAGCCCTCGTTTTCTCTGCACATGTATTAAAAGTGAAAGTTGTCATAGAGGGCAATTTGAAATGTTGTGCAGTCACTCTGTTGGGAGGCTGGTTCCTCCTGAAGCATTATAAACATTTTGTTTACACTTCCTGATGACCATTTAATGAAATAGAAAACTTTTACTTTCTTTATTCTCTTCTTCCCAAGTATGCTACTTTTCCTTAGGCCAAATTAAGATGAATGTTTTACTCAAGCATATTTCTAAATTCTTATTATAGAGCTGCTCACTGTAGCTCAGAATGTCCCAGTTTTCTGATTCTTTACTGCTTAGATGCTATTCTTCCTGAGCAATTTGGAAGAAGATAAACATGTTTTCTATCTTCTATTTAATGACTTCCACTTCTGGGGGAATTTCTCTAACTTTCTTTAAGCCCCAAAGCTGCTACAGAGGAATTTCCTTGACTCCAGAGTCCAGGAGGTCTGGAGGAGAGGAAACATGAGCCATAAGACTTTTTGCAGGTCTATGGAGGAATACCTCTGCTACTTAAGAGACCATCCTGCTCAGTAATGCTCTCTCCTTTTATCTCCCAGAGTCTTGTGAGGAGAACTAACAATTCCACAGGCCTTTCAGAGGTCAGCAAAGAAAAATCTTCTCTAGACCTGAAGAAACTGGCCTTCTCTCACACAGATCCCAAGCATATAAAATACCAAGCAGTAAAAATTCACACACTTAGCAGCCCAAATTGCTGAAAAGATTCACCTAACATGGAAAACAACATGGCTGGAAAATAACAGAAATATTACAAAAGTAAAAAATGGAAACTAGGGGTTATTCCCAGCTGCTGTACTTGTTTGGGCATCAAGGAAGACATTAAGGATAGTAACCTTTCTCAAAACCCTGTATCTTGAACCTTGTGCAAAGGGTTGTTGGAGACAAAAAACATCTGTGAAGAAGCTCCTTACATGGCTTCTTTTTGTGACCCTTTGAATATATAGCACAGAGAAATTACATTTTAGATGCAAAAAAGAAATATACCAGGGAGTTCTCATTTGGTAAACTATGGAAATGGCTTCTAAGAAGGGAAAAAACCCTGTAAGAGGCACATCATTAAAATCTCATAAAATGCAAAAGACTGGGAAAGTTTTTGCTGAGCACTTTTACACCTCAGAGAACACATTCTAACCTCAGACCTGCAAAGGGAGAGAGGAGGGAGGTTTCAGCCTGTATACACTGCATCACCATGGCAGTAGCCACAAGAAGTGGAGATCTGTCTCAAGGACATCTCACAGCACTGCCATGCACAAGGATGAGCTGACACATCTCTGCACATCTCTGAAACACATCATAAAGGTGCCAAAAGTGGCCACTAGCTAAAAGATGGCCAGGTACACATCTTTTT
Source organism: Ammospiza caudacuta (assembly GCF_027887145.1). Lineage (NCBI taxonomy): Eukaryota > Metazoa > Chordata > Aves > Passeriformes > Passerellidae > Ammospiza > Ammospiza caudacuta. The sequence continues at coordinate 25,990,950 of NC_080597.1, forward strand.
ATAAAGTATTTTGAAATGTGAGATTTAAAATGAAAAATGATATTGGGTGGGAGGGGTGTGAATGTCGAAAGTTTTTACAAAGTTTTAAAGAACTTTTCTTCTCTTCAATACTAAAGCTGCAGTAAATTCTTACACACAAGATTAACTGTGGCTTCATTTGCTTCATTGTGTGCTTAGGTGGCTTCAACAGAAAAAAAACCTCCTGATTCAATATTTATTTAGGTGATAAAGTCAGGAAGGATAATTTTTCATTCTTGCATAACAGAGGTCATAAGATTTTTCAAAATCAGTTATGGGCCTACTAGACCATAACTTCTAGAAAAAAAAATCAGTCTTGATTTAAAAATTTACAACAATGGACAGTCTACCACAAACTTTGATAAGTTATTCCAATGCGTAATTACCCTGATGCAGAGTGCTTCCCTTATTCTAATTTGAACATCTCTTTGAACCTTTAGTCATTTGATCTTGCTGAACCTTTGCTAAATTGGCAAGCCCTCTATTAAGAAATGTTATTTTCTCCTCCGAATATTAATAACATAGGATCAAATTATCCTTTGACTTGCTCCCCGATAAGCTCCTGAAGCCATTTTTTCCAAACTTCATGGGAAATTTTCCAGTATTATTGCTGAATTTTGCAAATTTTTGAGTGGTCATTATTGACCTGTGAAGCTTAGCCCTGGACAAGTAGCTAAATCTATATTTTAAAATATATACAGTCCAAGAAGTGATGCCCAGCAGGCAGAGCACCAAAGCCCTGTTTGCTGTGTGTGTGCAGCTGGGGGTGAGCATGCTCTGCTCAGGGCCTGGCTCTGTCCTGAGCACGCCCTGCTGGCCACATCCATCCGGCACAGCACTTGTCTCTGAGGTCTGGTTATGCTCCTTCAGTTGTCAGACAGAATGATCATCCTGTTTGCATTTCTCAGTGTGGATGACATTATGAGAGAGCCATGTCACAGTTTTCTAGACTGGAGTGTTTTTAGCAAGGAACAGAGGGCTGTGTTGTGTGCACTGGAGAATGTCATCAGGGCATGTGAAATATTAATCTTCTGATGCCACACTTGAGGATTAGAAAGAGGTGCCAAATGGAGTGTAGTCCTATCCATGCTACCTTCCAGAAATACTTCCTGAAGTGAACAATGAAAAAATTACACTAAATTTATTTTTTTTTTTAATGAAAGACAGTTTGGTTCCTGAGAAAGACAGGGTACCAACTAATTTCTGTGTCCTGTGGATAAACAGGGAGCCAAGAGTGAAGAATGAACTGGGCAGCTAAGTTACCTGGCAGTGTAGACATCAGGTGTGACAGGAGTAAAAAGCCTCCATTCCATACAAAACAAATGCCTCTCCTGTACTCATACGTGAAATTACTCTATTTGTACATCCAATGATCACACAAAGTATTTTGTCAATCATAACAAACCTGGAGTTCATCCAATTACCCATCCTGGGTATGGATGATTGTCATGCATCTCTTAATTCTTCCTGAGCATAGAATTCTTCATGTCAGTGCCTCAAAACACAGAATTGTGAGTGAGTGAGTGAGTGAGTGAGTGAGTGAGTGAGTGAGTGAGTGAATGTCACAACTCTACAAAAAGCCAGAGGACCTGGACTTTGGGTGAGCTGAGCTGAAGAGGAATCACAGAATAATACAGACTGTAAAGGGTTACTGTGTGGGAGGTCCAGTCATTGCATCTCCGTGTGCAGGCATGTTTGGAAAAAGGGATCACACAAAACTGGTTTTTATGGATAAAAACTGAGGAGGTTTGTTGAAATTTGCTGGCTATTTACCCTGTTGAAAGCAAGTACATCTTCCAAAAGTAATTTATCTTAGACTCTCCACCAAAGAACCACCCACCTTTAAAAGAAAAAATAATCTGTTTCTTAATCCTTAGCTCTTGAAAATCAGCCTAAGTCTCTTTAATGCAAGAGTCAGGCATTTATATCAGATCTGGATCTTATCCATGATACTTATCTATGTTTTACTCTTCCACAGAAAGCAGCAAAAAGTGAATGGTAACAGGGACGATTGCTTTAAATTATGTTTGGTTTTTTGGTTTTGATCCTCTCAAAGTCATCATATTCAATAGGGGTCAAAATACCAACAATTTTACAAGGTTTCCACCTGGGACTATGTGAAGAGGAAAAATGCACCCTGCACAGGTGCTAATTATTTTGGCTGGTTTTTAATCTTAACAGTATCTGCCTTATACTTTCCATCATGGTGGAGAACAGCTTGCAAAAGCAGTTTCTAATATTAAGAGTAGTCCACAAGGCTAATTGTAACAATGGGCACAGTGAGCAAGAACCTGTCAGCTTTTCTGGGTCTGGCATTCACTCAACACCTGACCAACAAAGGAGGAGATGTGGTTCAGGGCTGAACGACCGGAAAGATATTTATTTCTATTAGGATGACAAAGAGGTTTGGAGTTTCATATTCAGGAAAAAGCAGAAAACTTCCCTCTGCCTTCCCCCCCTCCCCTTAATGGGCAGTTTATTGACTGAGTGAGATTCAGGAGGAATAGAACATTCTAAGAAATGGATTAGAGGAATGAAAGCAGCAGCACACAATGAACAAGCCTGGAAATTAACTACAGCATTTAAAAAAAAAGCCCAGGAAACATAATCCTTCCTGCACAACCACTTATTTTCTAGTAACAGAGAGAAGGATTAGGTTCCCAACAGAAATACAGGGATTTGCTTAAGGAGCTGTTTATCATGCTCATATAACCAAACTGAGGTACAGTTTGGGTAAGGAGATTGCAAAGTTGGACTGCCAAGCTTGGAGGGTTGTGTTCAGCAATAAAACACTCAGGTGGTGGCCAGTTACAGGGAGTATTCCACAGGAGTTGGTACTGAGCCTGATACGGTTGAGCATTCAGAATAATGATCTGGAAATGGAACAGAATGTGTCCTAGGCAAGGTAACACATGACACCACATGGTGGGCTGTGGCCCAATTCCCTGGGGATGGGCAGCTACACAGGGTCCTTGACTGGGCAAGTGGGTAGGAGAAAGCTCCTGAAATTCAACAGAAAGTCCTGAAAAGGACTATTTCTGAATGGAGAGTACATGCTGGGGGCCAGGTGGATAGAAAGATTTCCAGGAGAAGTTCTAAGGGATTGGGTGGACAGCAAGTTGAACATGAGCCAGCAGTGCGACCTTGGGTCAATATTCCATGTGTTGAGCTAGATCAGCCCTCAGGTCATGGGAGGTGATACCACTCTTGGCTCAGCACTTTTAAGACCACATGTGAAGCACTGTTTTGGATTCCTCAGTAAAATAAATACCCTGATACACTGAAGTAAATCCATCAGAGAGCAACTCAAATGGTCATAGGCCTGGCACTCATAAGGATAAGCTGGGAGAACTGGCCTTCTTCAGCCTGGGGAAGAGAAGACTGAGGGATCTCCTGCTGCTTTCTAAAACTACTTAATGGAACAATAATTTTCTAACAGATGCACAGAGACAGAATGAGAGATAACAGTCACATACTGCAGGAAAAGAAAATCTAATTACATAATATGAATTTTTACTTTTATTTTTCACTGAATAGAAAAATAGTGGCTGAATGCAGGAACAGGCTGCTCTGAGAGGTATCCATGAAGACACTTGAAACTCAGCTGGAAAAGGCCCTGAGCAACCTGAGCTGGTTTTCAATGGGAAGAGGGCCAAAAGACTTGGGGAGATCTTTTCTGATTAAAATTGCCTATAATTCAACAATTCTACTTGGGGAAAACTTCTCTTTTCATTGTCTGTGACTTTCTTGAGTACAACTGTATAGAGATGATCTGCATATAGAGTGTACTGCAGCACTCCTGTCCTCCCCTGAGCTCACTTTGACAAAGACTGGTCAGAAGGGAAGGCAGAGGAGCTACAGCACGAACAATTAAAGCCAGGACATGGCTGAACATAAAGACAAGACAATGAGGAAAGGCAAGAAATGAGCTGCTTCTTCTGAGATTTGTGTGTAATCCACAAGATTTGCAGATTCTTCTCTTTTGAAGTCTCTTGGTATTTTTTTAAAGGGGAAAGGTTTGTCCTGAACTTAGTTTGCCCAAACACAAAATGCTAGGTTGCCCTAGCACCCAAGAGATCCTAACAGGATCCAACTATGACCAAATCCAACTGGTTTTGTTGGCACTCTTATTAGTGGGAATGACTTTGACACGGGGTAGACAGACATCTTAGTCTCTCTGCTCCTTTCTGTGACAGGCACCAAGCTCCTTATTAAGAGTCCAAAGATGGAGTCCAACTGTGATGCCTCTTTTCTTTGTTTCGGGACTGTGGCTAAAACTGCTGTCTCTGTCTCTACAGAAAGGAACTGTCTTTCCACAATCACTTTTATGAGCACAATGAGAACCTGGAAAGTGAACTTGCACTTCAGAAGAAAACGTACTCGTTTTACTATCACTATGCATTTGTCTGGGCTTCTCCCATCATATAATAGAAGGTTTTGTTCTCAGTGTAGACACCTCAATGCCTTTACTAAGCTTTTATGTGCAAGTCTTTCATCCAAATTTAACCTGCTAATCATTGTCCCTCTACAATAAAGAGGGCACTTCAGACTGCTGGACAGCATAATTACTGATCAAGGTATGTATGTTCACATAAAGAACTGCCTTAATCAAGCTAAAAATAAAACACTTTGTTATGGTTTGGGCCTGGCAAAGCCAAAGCCCCCATGAGTACACCTTCTCCCCGGTGTCTGCTGTGAGATGTGACCAGGAATAAGCAAAGCTGGCTCCAAACTTAAACATAAAGAAAATTTTATTAACTAAGCTACACACAAACAATTACTAAACTACACACAAAAAGAAAAAAAAACAAAAAAAAAAAAAAACAAGGAAAATGAAAACCTCACAAAAACACTCTCCTCCTCCTCCCCCCTAAATTCCCAATACAATACATCCTCCAAATCACCAATTCTAGGTCCAACACCACCCTTCAGATTGCTCAGACTTTCAGCTCCTCAAGAGGAGAGGGAGTCCTTCTGTGTGTCGTGGTGGCCTCTTCCGTCCTTGTTCCGGTGCTCTCACCACCGAACAGGGATCAGGGCTGCTTCCAGGGTTGTCTTTTTTTAAGGATGCTTTGTCCAGTTCCAGAAAAACACAGTATCTCACCTTCTCACCTTTGGGACATCCGTCCCCCCCATATTTTATATACCCCCTGGGGCCGAGGGGTACCCACACTGAATCTTCTCTGGCACTGGGACATTTCTCCCCCTGGACTCAGTCTCTGTATCTCACGGAAACATAGCTCTGTCCATGGCTACACAAAAGAGTCCAGCATAAAATGCCACTCCATCTTCTCCCTTCTTTCAACATCTCTCACTCTCTCTCTCTCTGGTCCAGACCTCCATCACTGGTTCATTTCCTTCGTCCTCCTCCACTCTTATCACACGTCTAGGAAGGGTTAATGTTCTGTAGGGTTTTCATTGTCCAAAAGGGGTTAAAAACTCCTCCAGGCGGCTGGACTCCTGGCTGCACCCCCCCCATCTCCTCAGCCGGGCTGCCTGCTGCCAGCACATATTTACTGAATTTCAAGGTAACGACACAGGCTGCACTCTCTCTCTCTCTCTCTATCTGTCTCCGGGGGGGGGGGGGGAATGGCTGTCCGATGTCTCTTGGGGCTCTTCCTCCACCCTTCCATCCTCCAGGGCCTCCTCACTCCCCTGTCTGTCCAGGCCCAGGCCTACCGCATGGCTGCCCCTCCCCCGCCCAGCGGCAGCGGCTGGACGGGGGAGCGCTCCGACCTCCGTCCCTCGAAGTCCCAAGAGAGCCTCCCAGGGCCGAAGCTCTGCTTTTAACCCCTGGGTGTTCTCGGAGGTGTGTCCTAAAACCCACTGGCTACCCCAAGTGCCAATATCAAAATCCAAGCACCCATTGGTTTGACCAGAACATCCCAGAATTCCCACTTCTTTCTGGTCAAACCACCACACACTTCAAAATGATTTTTTAAATCATTACATGGGAATGCTACATCTAAATGCCTGATTTATGTACATTACATGGAGAACTTTACAGTATGGACCCAGGTCAGATCAATAAAACTCCCAAAATGAAGACAGTTTAATCAACTAAAAAGAGATAAATTTTATTTACTCCAATACAACTAGAATCTGGTATAGACTGTCTAAATGCCATCTTTTTTAATCACAGGTTTCCTACAAGATAAATGTTTTCAGTGTTTCAAAACAAGTCTGGTGGTGTTTTTTAAAAACAGTTTTTGCAGGGGCTGAGACATGAAATTGCTAAGGAGTAGAGGAGGTATCTGAGAGAATGCCATGAACAGTAGACTAAGTCAGCCACAGTAATGCCTTTACTACATGGATAGGCCTCTCAAACTAGAGACCTCATTTTCAAAATCAAAGACATATTGACCCTCATTTCAGAAATGTCAAACATGCTGTAAACAAGTTCTCAGTACATCACGTGCTTTAGAAAGTGCATGAGAAAGACCTGAAATGAAGCTATTCTTTGAGGATAGTCAGCTTTAAGATAGCTTATTTTTAAGTGCAAGCTACAGATTATAGACAACAAAGATAGGCATGTGGTCATCAAAAAGCAGAATTATTGCTTTAGCTTCTCACCTTTGACACAAACAGACTGATCTTTCCTGTTGAGACTAATAGCAAGGAGAGGCTGGCATTCCTAAACTGCTAGCTGGACAATGTGCACAGTATTTGTACTTCAAAGGCACCTTCACATGTATAAAGCTCATGTGTATCACCATGCTTTGCACTGAGAACAGTATTTACTGAGTAAACTCATGGTGTCTTAAAGGAAGAAAAATCTAATCCAAAAAACTGGCACAGTGTGAACCTAGGTAGATGAAGAAAGTGCTGCTTTTTGACTTGTCATGAGTGTTGGACACTGGTTTTTTAATCATTAAAATACATTTTTCATCTGTTTGCAAAGGCTCCAAAGATACTTTGACCCAACCCTAGTGACAACTCTTCTATTACCAAACATGATTTATATTCCAATTAATGGCAGACAGGAATATTGCAATGGCTTTAGAGGGGGCATGGCTAAGCTTGGTCAGGCCACCATGGTGGGTTTAAAAGGTTCTATAAACCATGACTTTTCTGACTTCTTCATTCACTGAAACAATTTGACAACATCCTCCTCTCTCAAACAGCCAACATACTTGAGTACAATTATCACAATGTCATGAGCAGAAGCCTGTGGAGCTTGGTGGAAAGCTGCTACCAGGTTTCTGGAGCAGGACCACAGGCAGTGCCATGACTACCAACAGCCCACTCTGCACTGCTTCCCAGTCATTTGTTTTCTGCACTGAAGATGCACAGCTTCATCATGAAGGAGCACAAGATGTGATCCAGGCTTATTTCATATAAACAGTCTGTCCTATGCTTGTCTTTCATCATTCAAATTTGTTAAATATAATACAAAAATGATGTAACACATGTTTTCAATTTCCAATTCCACTTCCACAGGTCCTTTCTTTCAGGGAAACAATAAGGGAGCAAGATTAATTCTAGCACTCTTCCAGTCATTACAAACACAAGAGTAATAAGGCACAGTACACATGTAGCCTAGTAATCGTTAGGTGCTAGCCATTCCCTTCTGTTCCCAATCCACAAATCTGGTAATGTCACATTTCCCAGTGTGGGAGTATGAATTCTCAGCTCAAGCTGTTGAGACACCTCCTTATAGTTTCTGGTGGCTTCACTGAGCCAGTGCATTTCAGTTGAGCCTCAAATCTTCAGTATGGGCTTCTGTAGTCGAGGAGTCTGAAATCCCCAGGGCCAAAGTTTTTTAAAATTACCCCCAGCACTCAAATTATAGATTTATCCCAAAGCTCTATTTGGCAGGCACGGGGTCCATTCTCAGCTGATGGAAGTTGGCTCTGCTGCACTAAAGCCAGAGAAGTCAGGGGTGAATCACCCCCCTGAAGGAGTGGTCAGAAGCCTTAACAGTCACCAGAGACTGCTTTTAAAAGCTATTCTCCACCATGATGGAAAGTATAAGACAGATAAAAAGTACTAAAAAAAATACTAAAAGCTTTTATGTTTAGAATTTCTTTTATAAGATACTTTTCTGAGGACTAAGATGACTGTTACTTCCGAAATGAACATCAAACTATACAGGGCAACTCTGAAGCTGTCAGTTTAACATCTGTACAAAGAAAAATCATAGTGTAGCAATACTTTCAAAAGCACAGTTTAGTCAGTGAAAGATAATATAGTTACATAGCAAGAAATTGTGCTTGAATTAGTGTATGAGGAATCTTGAAGAGTTAACTCAGCGCAGACAATCAGCATGGAGTGGATGATACATTAATAGGGCATTTGATTAAGCAGCTTACTGAGTGTTTGCCAGTAGAGTACAGAAAAAAACTTGGAAACCTTTGTGGTACAGAGGGAATTGTGTTTAAAATGCTTGAGAAAGAGAATGTTATCACAAATAAAGAGTGGTTATAACTAAGAACACCTTAAACACTAATTAAATCATATGACTTTGGGTTTGGTCTGGTTTTTCAACAATTATATTATCATCGACTAAAGTATGACTTGGATTATCTGCCTGTGCAAATGAGGAAGAATGAAAAACAACCAAATAAAATATTTCCTTGAAAATCTGTGTTGGCTGTCAGGAGATCTGTCCTGGGCATATAAGGAGGAGAGGAGTGCAAATGCTTACTGGGTTTCAAGAACCAGCGAAGAAGGAACAAACACATCCCTGCCTTTAATACACCTGCCTTCTGGGACTCTCCCAACCTATATGCTGTCCAGAGAGGCTCAGGCATAGAAAGATAAGAGTGAAAGAGAAATTATCTTCAGAAACTGTGAGGAGCAGTAGAGCACTTTTGACTTTGAGAGGTGCTTCAAAATCAAATCTGCCAGGGTTAGGTCTGGCTGAAGAGGCTCACATAAAAATCTCTTTTCCTAGGATTGTATCCTAGGTCTGTAGTAAATACTCTCCCAAGAGCAAGAGCAAAGTCTGTCTGAGAGCCTCCCCATGATCCAGCTCTGTTTAGCTCATTAATGTTTCAGGGGTTTGGGGGTCCTTTCAGAGTTCCTAAGTACAGCTCTAGGCACTGATTTCCATGCCTTCCCCCCCCTGGACTGCTGCCTTCATGAATGTTTTGCTTAGAGATACTGCCCCTCTTTTCAGAGTCCCCCTGCTTCAGTTTTCTGAATCCTCCTTGGCCACACCATTGCATTCAGTGTCAATTATTTTTATTTACTGAACTCATTACACAAGACCCAGTCTCACTTGAGAAATGTATACCTCCAGTCTCTGCTGGATTACTGAGGCAAACAATTAATTCAATCAAGGAATTTATATTAAAGGGTGCTGATTCTGTCAATAACCTCGTTTCCTACTTCTCAGAGGTTGCACTGATTCACTCAGTGACCTCTTGTTCCACATCCTTGAAAAAACAACATTCCACTTCTTATGATCATTTGTCAATCTTCCATACATTATCTACCTTCTGGTTTTCTTTCTAAAAAAAGAGTTTTTATAACTACAAGGTAAGTTGTGTGAAGAAAGAAATTGTGCAGGATTATGGGATTTTGCATGGCTTGATAGGTATGTATTAATACAAGAATAAACACATGCAGTGTATGTGAAGGACTGCAGATATTTGATTATTTTTGCTTTCAGTGTTAGTTTTATGTGATATACTGACATTTGGTATTCCTATAAACCATTTGGACGAGTAAGTTAAGACAACATAAGTTAAAGCCTTACAGATTTTTTTCAACATTAGCATTTTAATTATATGTATTTTATACTACCCACCATACATTACTGCATTATTCTGATCTTATGTGATTGTGCCAGATTCTCTCTGCCAGCATTGAAATGGCAGAAAGGAAAAAGCAAAAATACAGCAGAAAGAAGGTAGCTATAGAAGGTGGTCATTTCTCAGTAGAACAAAAGATATTGCTTTGTGGTGTAACAGTGAACTGAATTGACATCAACAAGTTGAACTGTGTATAACACAAACTTTCAGATTCCAGGAAAAATCCATGAAACTTATCTCTGTCTCATGCTTTGAGGGGGCTGGGGAACAGGGGTGGGCAGACCTAGCCTTTCTATTTGCAATTCTGGCAAAGACGAGTTAGGAAACAAACCTATTCTGCCAAGATCTTGTTTCCACACCAATCTGTGTTCTGTTAGGCTATTGTTTTGAACATTTCCAGAGAACAGAGATGCTCTGCAGAGGCTAAACTACACATTCACAAAAACTAGTGGGATTCCCACAAATATACATAAGAATATAGAAATACAGATGACCCAACCACACAACTTGTTCAATCCTTTTTCTAGTTAGTCTGTTTAATTTAATCCAATCTATTTCTGTGAAGCAAAATCACTTTTATGGTGAGTAATTTCCTGATAGTTCAGGGATATTTAAATGGACTCATCTGTTCCAAATGGAGGCTTCACCATCTGTTCTGCCCTTTTATTACAAAGAGAGAGAGAACCGAACTCACTGCATCAGCATTTAAGGGCCTGCAATGAAATGATTTAGGTGCATGTGTGTGTTCTGTATGCACCTGGTATGTTTTCTCACATACCAAACACAAATCAGTGGGAAGACCTGTAACCTAATAAATTCTCTGATCTAGTGCCTTTATTCCTTTCTCATGGCAGCAGAAACTGAAGGCCAGTAGCTTGCATTTTATTAGGACAATTATGACCCAGTTGGTGTCCTGCAGGGGTTATTTGGCTCACATTTTGTGATACCATTTATTTCTCTACATAAAACTATCAACTCCTATTCATTCCATTTTGCTGGGCCTATATACAAGTCACAAGTCATTGTGGACAGAAATCTTGTAGGAGATGTGCTGAGGACCTGTCAGATTGCTGAAAAGCTCTGTTTCTCCCCAAGAATGTCACACAATCTTTTCTAACACCATTTAGAGAAGACCAGAAATTCCAAAATGCATTACATTGCATCATTTTTCCTTTTCAGAAAGATAATTTTAGCTGTAGCTTAGGAAGGGAGAAGCCAGTTACTGCATCTCATACTCTCTGTACCAGGAGACTGACTGCAGGTGTTAATTCAAAGCAAACCCTCAGGTCCTACCTGTGTTGTAGCCTCTCCCAAGCGCTGGCCAGGGCCGATGGTTCTTCCAGAGATTGCCCAAATACCAATCACTCTGGTTCTCCACCAAGCCAAGAACTTGCTGCCCTGGAAAATGAGCAAATTGCAAGAATATCATAAGATATAAGACAGTCAATAAATGGAAAAAACGCAGGAAATCTGGAGAGGGACAACAAGTGGAAGGAGAAGGCAGAAGATGGGGTGCTGCCTTCCTTCCTTCCTTCCTTCCTTCCTTCCTTCCTTCCTTCCTTCCTTCCTTCCTTCCTTCCTTCCTTCCTTCCTTCCTTCCTTCCTTCCTTCCTTCCTTCCTTCCTTCCTTCCTTCCTTCCTTCCTTCCTTCCTTCCTTCCTTCCTTCCTTCCTTCCTTCCTTCCTTCCTTCCTTCCTTCCTTCCTTCCTTCCTTCCTTCCTTCCTTCCTTCCTTCCTTCCTTCCTTCCTTCCTTCCTTCCTTCCTTCCTTCCTTCCTTCCCTTCAGAAGAAGCCAGCTTATGTAACAGACAAGCAGGCCTGGGACAGAAATTCAGCATGGCTCATTTCTTCCCTGGCTAGCCTGAGTAATTAAACACTGTGGGAAACCTTTGTCACGCTGACAGAAATATGTCATCCAGACAAATCTGAATGCTGCTTGATTTTAGAATACAATGATGGAGAATCCTCCTAGTGAGAATTAAGTGTTGGTAAAATGATCATCTAATATGAAGATCTGTTCATACTCTGATGGAGATAACATAATTGAAGAACAAGGCTCAATGTCACAAAGAGTGACGGAGAAAAAAGTGACCCTTTTGCTTCAAAAAATACTGGATTTGAAAAGTTTACCTACATAAGAAAGCTGCACTGTTAATTTAAGAGTGTAATTTAGAAGTCATTTGGGTGAGCCTGTGTAGAATGCTGCATAGAAATTACGGCTTCAGTTTTATTTCAGTTTATCTTGCATTGATTAGCAGCTGGCTTCAGCTAGAGTAAAATGTATTTTAAATCAAATGTGTCTAGAAGGTTTGCACTGCTTAAAAATCAACCGAGAAATGAATGTTTGTATAGATAAGGACTTAATTATGTATCCTAAAATGTGGTGTATAAAATGTAAATAAGAGAAGTGATTGAAAGGATGCTGTGGTAATGGAGGATGGAGGGAAGGGGAGAACTGCATTTGGATCTAGTCAGAGAAAGTAAAAGGAATGGTGCTTTGAAAGAGGGACAGGCTCAATGAGGGCACTGAGACTAGTACTGGAAATTATTTTGCAATCTTTTGAGAAAGCAATTAAGCATCATGCTTTGAAGGCTCGTTTTCAAATCCCAGCTATGCTTGTAAAATTGTGTGCATTGTCACAGCAGTGCACTGCAAACCTGAAATGACCATTGTATGTTGCTTACATAAAACCACAGCTATTTCAGTATGGTCCAATACAAAGGTTGGGCTGAGAACAAGACACAGAGACAGATATGATTAACTCAATTTTATAATTGGCTTGAAAGGTGATTGCAATACACTCTCCTGTGGTATCTGCAATTCAGTGGAATGTCAGTAACCTCAATGTGTCTTGAATGCTGTTTCAAAGAGTGTAAGCAGCAGTGATTGGCCAATGCATATAAAAAAACAAGCCAGAACACTAGGAAATTTTTCAAGAAGTGAATGGAAATCAATCTAAAAATAACTTTGAGAGATTAACAAATCCACTCCACACCACTCTAGCATCATCCTAATGACATGACACTCCTCACCTTATTTTCCAGTGATGTATCTCCTATTCCCTTACATATTTATTATACAGTATATACAATTTTTCATGTTAGATCCCATAAATAAATTTTTAAGAAGGTGGAAAAGCTAGGAGAGAGAAAAAGGATCATATCAAACCCATTGGTACTACTGAAAACTGGTAATACTAACAGAGCGCAATGCACAAGCAAGTGAAGGAAATTACAAGCCAGAGGCAAACACATCCTAAGCAGCTCTGCTCATACAGATAAATGACAGCATCTCTCAACCTGTGAGACATATGGGACGCACTGGACAGCACATCAGACTTCACAAGCCATATACTGTGAGGAAATATGAAAGGGATCTCAACTGGCTGAAAGGAGCCTAAGGCAAAAAGAGGCCGAAGGACACAATTTAAGCCAACACTTGCTGACTACCAGATGGAAGTGTGCCTGTTTATAGCCACTCCCTTACAGCCGAAGTAGAATAAATCAAGATAAGAAACACTGGCTAATAAGGGATGAGGAGAAATAAAAAAAACCAACACAATAGAAAATGCAGGTGCAGCTGGGCTGGAATGGGTTGGCATAGTAGGTAGGAAGAGACTGACCCTATCCATAATCTAATAGCACATTTCACAACCCAGCAGTCCACAGATCCTTCCCAGGATAGTACAGCTACCAGCAAAAGAAATGTCAGAATTCCATTTGCAAGAAGCAGATACCAAACTTCTTTACCATGGAGCATCAATCTGCTTTCATTACTTTAGCCTCATGGATTTCCCAACATGCTACAGACTTCAGCCTTTAAACCAATGGATAAGGAAAAATGAACAACCTTAATGCTTGTCAATGGTTTTCATTTCCCATGTACCAGTCCAAAATCTCAGTTCCAGTAACTTACCCCTGAAATACTTTTTTCTCAATTATTATTTCTCATGCCAAGATAAACTAAAAAAGGTTCAGGAAATTATGTTGGCATGTATTTACTGTAGCTGTATAATTTCTTTCTGTATTTTCCCTTTATTTTTGATGACACCAGAAGAAAAACTCACTTTCACCAGTAATCCTTGAGGTTTCATACGGGACACAGATGAAGGCAGAAATGAACATCATGTAAGCTTTAAGGCTCAGATACATGGATCAGATAATGTAACTTAGTGTGTATCAACTGAGCTGGAAAAACTGCCTGTACATGCCCTCTTAGCTTGTCACAGACACACAGTAAAATGTATGAGCTAACATGCTCTGGTGTGCTCTTGCAATGGCCTGGCAATGTGCACATGTTCACACACTGTCCTGGAGTAGAGCATTATGCAACTTGTCAGGCTGTTGTAACTCTTACTGGTGCATAAAAGCCTATTAGGCAGATGTGATAGCTTGTCTCCCAAGCCACCTTGGAGAAAATTATGGAGATATGCTTTCCATCTCCTCTAGTTATAGTTCTATTTTCTCTAGGCTGGAATAGTGTTGCTGTCTTGCTAAAGAATATATTTTATTTCCCTTTACATTGTCTCTGTGATCTTGATTTAAGGCAGAAGTAATCCAGAAAACAGAACTTCAGCTGCATAGTAAATATTAATGTTTCCAAAAAGGTTTTCATTCTGAATCAATACAGAAAAAAAGAAAATCAGAAATATTTTCTGGAAGACATTCCCAAATATTTTGATCTGAAGATATAAAAATAACATCTAAGAATGTGCAATCATCCTCATGTTACATATAATACAGATGCATAATATATACTCTATAGACTACATTATTCCATGTATCTCAAAGTTCAAACAAAAAAAAATCCCAAGTTGTGTCCTTCCAATTGCAACCAACTAAAAATTCACTCAAAAGCTTTCACTCAGTGTTTTAATGCAATTTTGTTCTTTAAAGAATCATTGTAAGAATATCTGTCCAGTACCAGCTATTTCATTTAGTTATTTACTTTTTCAAGTGCATCACAAAGTTACAGACATGAGGCACATTGAACAGCTCTCTGACCAAAACCAGCCTGTCCCTCTGCCACCCTTTGTGCCTCCCCTGCAAGGTGCTCACAGTTCTGCAGGAAATATCACCAGGTTCACTCCACCTCTGATCATACATCAGTCTGAATTCAGCCTTTCTGGGCAACATAGACCAGAGTTCCCTCCCAGCACGGCCTTTTGGAAAAGGCAAGCATAAAGGAGTTATGTGAGCTATTCTTCCAGCAGATGAGAACACGGTGTCTGCTGTAATGGATTTGAACCTTTCAGCATTCTGAGCTGCTGGTTTCTTCTTCCTAAGAGTTATTATAATAAAATACCACAACTAACAGCAAAAGCTCTATCATTTTCTGTTCTGGTCCTGCAGTTATGATTAAGTGCACTCCTCTCACTCTCTGTTACTCCAGGCACAAGTTAGCTTATGAAAATTAAGCTGTCTTTCTTACTTCTTCATACATCAGCACTAACAGCCAGACAAGAGAAAACAAGGCTATGATTCTGGCATGACCATTGTGAAAAATTACCAGGCAGGCAGAATTACAGCTGGATTGCTGGGAATGGGGCTGTGTGCTGCCTGGCCATGGGTTGAGACTTCTCCAGAAAGCAGCTGCAGCTACAGCATTTTGCACAGAACAGCTGCCTGACAGCTCCCTCACCATGAGAAGCTTGGCTGTTGCTGGGAAGAGGTTCCCATGGAAAAACAGACACTTCTGAAGCTGACAACTCAGTGCCATTAATTCTGCTTTTGCTTCACAGATTTTTGGTGGCTAATGGAGGGGAAAGCATTATGCTGTAACTCAGACACTGAAGGGGACTCCAGACCTTAACTCAGCTCCCAGCTGTGACACCTATTTCTTGGGTGACACTGAACAGCCTCTTGCTCAATTCTCCCTGAAAAAAACTCTACCCCTCTTCCATTTTGCCGGTCTCACATGTTGCAAATGTAAGTCCTCAGAGTTAGTAAGTGTATGCTACTTTCTACAGGAAGGGTAAGAGCAGCAGCACGTGGCCAGGCTGAAGCTCCATCCAGCACGGAGCTGTCTCCAGCAGCAGGGAGGAGCAGCTGTGCAACACGGAGCACAACAGTGCAGCTGCATGGTGCCTCTTCGTAATAGGGGTCCTCTGCATGCAGTCACTCATGGCACGTGACACATCTGAAGGAGTATCAGCTATTTTCCATGTTGGGTCTGGTATCTGCTGCTTTTTCTTGGTGCCAGTCTCGGTGCCTGTGAATAATATTTTCCTATTCTGCCCTATTTTTTCCCATTTTTAGAGGACTTAATCTTCTTTGCAGTCTATGGTACACAGGACCTTAACCTGAGCTCTTGCATTGATGTATTTTGCTATAAAAAAACAATAAAAATAGTAGTAAAAGATTACAGTTATTACAGGTACTTTCAACATCTTCCTTAGTGGAAGTTTTGTTTTTCTTTTAAACCTATAGTAGCTTTTACATGACTCCACTGCAATTAAAGTAAGAGCACTGGACCTACTGCTAATACTTGAGTGTGAATTGCACTCTCTCAGGACATCAGACTGTTTCCAGAAACGGAAAAATAAGAAGGCAAAAATAAAGGGGAAGGAAGGGCTGGAGTGTCACCTGATTTCCCATGGCCAAAGGATGAGCTGGTATCACTGAAAAGATTCAGCTCACTTCTCCTGGTTGTTGGATTTGCAGGGTTTAGTTGTATTTGGTAGAAGCCTTCAAAGTTAAAATCAAGTGCAAAGTAGTTTTCAGCCTCTAAAAACATAAGTAAGAAATTTCTACACTGCGGAGACTCTTGAAGTAGAACAGAGCAGAACTCTGTCTTGCTACTTCTAACCACTCTAACAGTCATGGTTTAGAAAATTAGGAATTTAATACAGACATGAATGCTGGAGCTACAGCCAGATACTGCCAGAGCAGTGCAGGTCTTCAGTGTAAGCTGAAAGAGAGGAGAAGAACTCCACAAAAATTTAAGATTCAAGCTTGGCAGGATTCAGAACTGCAGCATTCTGCTCCCAAAATGAGACATAGAAATAGAGAATAAAAAACTGACAGAAGGGAAAAGGGGAAAAGTTACATCTTCGCAATGCTGGAAATATTCTAAATTGGCCAGTACCAAGCCTGATGAACACTGTCAGGACTAGCTGAAACTATACTGGTTGAATCTATACTGGTGCAATAAAGCAGAGTTATTTTCTGCATGATTCAGAGTTAAAATCTTTGATTAATGCCCTTTGTTTCTTTTCTGCTTCTCCTGATTTCTTTTTCTTTAGCCTTTAAACACCTGCCTAACAAACCCTTCCGTTCTGAAATGTGTGAGGCCACATCCTTAGCTGGTATAAATCAGCATGATTTCAATGAAATTAGTGTACTTAAGCTGACCAATAGCAGTTGAATGTGTTGCAGTGCATATTAAATCTTGCCTGAGTGACCCTTTCTTGATGGCCTTCCTGCCCCTGACCATATATTGGTTCATACAAAATAAGTGGCTTCCACAATATTTCACTTCTCCTGCCACATCTCTCATCCACCTTTTCAGATCACTGTCAAGCTCAAGTTCTTCATCCTCACTATCACTGCCCTTTGCAATTCTTGCACTGTCTATAGAAATGCATGTTTTTTTCCTGCTCCCAGGCTCATTTCTCTCTTCAACTGCCATGTCCTCTCTCATTCCTAAAAGATACTCTGTCTTCTCATGCAACAAATGCCCTGACTTACCTCTGAAAATTTATTTCAAGCACAAAATCCCTCAGGACTTTCCTCCAAAATTTTCTTTAGAAATTTTACCATGAGTCCAATGTATAATACACACAAAAAATTTTGTGGGTGCTCTATAACACAAGTGTGCCAGACCCTAAAAACACAGTCTGACACGGTTTCATACACTTGTATGGTATGGGATACACTGTGTTCAGCAGAACTGAATGCTTTAACCTCTGCTGTGCATTTATTTCAGAGGTGTGCAAACATAAGACAGACATATGCATTGCATTTGTATGCACATATTCACATGCACATACATAAATACATGCATAAATATGTGCAGATAATTGTGTGCAAATATATAGTCTCTGCTGTGAAGAACTTCATTATTACACATGGAAATGTGAAGTTTCACGGAAAAATGCCTCCTGCAAAAGTTAAACTTTTTTGCTTGATATCTCATTTGCATTTAGTACATTGCTGTCCCCCAGCAACCACTTCTCCTTCTTAGTGGACTAAATAGTCACGGAGAGAAACTGCAGGGACAGTTATTAGGGCCAGGTTGGATGAGAAGGTGGCCAAGGAGAAGCTCACTGAAGGTACAGCAGGACTGGCTCAGAAGGGGAGAGGATGGCTCCACAGGAGCACCATGTGCACAGTACACTGGTGCCAGGAGAAGAAGAGAGGATGCAGGCAGTGAATACCTGCTAAGAATGGATGGTAGACAAGGCAGATTTAGATACAATAAATCAAGGGCAGAGAAAGTCAAGATGAGCCAGGTTGACTCAATGGAAGAGAAAAGAGCAAGTGAAAGGAATAAAGGCAAACTCTGGCAAGGCAGAAACAAGGATGTAAAGCAATGTTATCAGCTGACTTCTGGGATGTACTCAGAGATGGTGAGGTGACAAGCACAAAAGAAGGTAAAGCAAATCAGACTGGAGAAGAAAAACAACTTGGCAGGAGTCTATACAGAGAGAAACATGACAAATATTTTCTATGTGGTAGGAAGGAGGATTCAAAAGGCATACATAAAAGGTGATCAAGAGGATGAAGCATACAGAACTGGATTGAGAAAGGTTGGGGTGAAGACCTAGATCTGATTCATCTTCATAAGGAAAGATGAAAGAATGAAATCAATCAAGAGAAGAAAATATATTGGGTTTCTGCTCATCTTCTAGTGTCCTCCAAGGAGCTTGTTAGAAAAATTAAGAGGACAGTGAGAAGTCCAGCAAACCCCAGCAAAGCTAGTAAATCTATCATTAATGTTTACAGCACTTTCATCTGCAGAATTTCAGTGAAATGGATTCTCAGCAGCTGAGTACAAGAGGGTAAGCACAGGAAAAAAGCCTTTCATTTTGCAACAAAACTTTGTTGAGGTTTTCTGCGGTCCCTTCCAACCTGGACCCATTCTGTGACATGCCGAACTCATTGCCATGAAATGTGCTCTGGAATGGAGTCTGGAGAAGAATGAAATGGTTGTGCAATTTTAAGCTTGAGCAGAAGAGAGGCCCATACCAGCTAAACGAGCTGCTGAGCCAGTCCTTCCTCACTCTGTTTTTATGTTACTGTTTATAGTACAAATAGTCCCAGCAGTAAAACTGCCACCTAATTAACAATAGATACCTAACAAGCAATAGGAGACGTCACACAAACCATTTCCAGCTGGTAAATACTTTGATAACCAGGCTGCAAGAGGTCAGCAAGTTGTACCCACTGCTCTGACTACACACCTTACTTTTTTTACTAACACCAATGGCTTTTCCTTTATCATGGTCTCCTTCTAAATTTTTTGTTTATTCAATGTAAAACTCCACACTCTTGTAAAATTGAAAACTTCTTTCTCTGAAAGCAGCAAAACATCCTTGTGAACAAAGTCAATTCAAATCCACCCCTTCTAATATTCAGGCACTGATTTGAGAGAAAGGGTCCAGAGTTTCAGGAATAGGCAAGGTTTTAAAACCACTGCTTGAATTTGGGCTATGAAGGAATAAGCGATCACTGAACAAAAAATGCTTTCTTTTTTGTTTTTGCTGCCAAAGATAATGCAATAAAACTGTGAAGAGCAGGAAAGTAACTATCCATGCACTATGACTCTGCCTGTCTTAAGTGCATCAATTTTATAAAGAGGATAAGGTCCTGATAGGCACATTTTTGTTGGCACAAAGCCCATCTGTGAAACGAGTCTCAGTCACAGGGAGCCGAGCAACAGCACACAGTGTGTGATCAATAAGGCTCTCATCTGATGCCTTTCAGTAGCAGCACTTCATTAAGGAGAACTTACAGCAGGAGAAACTGAGGCTCATGGTGATGGAATGACACTTCCACGGTCATTGGGGAGGTGAGTGGTGATCTAGGAACAGGTGCCAGGACTTGTGGCACCCAGAGCACCGATTTTAGACATTGAGAAACTGTCCCTAATGAGAGCCTAGTGCCTAAGCTGTCACTGCCAGTAATCACTCAGAAATCCCCACTCAGCTCACCTTCGAGCAGCTGTCAGCTCACTGGGTCCACTGATGGCTGAGTTTTTCCCTGCCACATCTTTGAATGCTACGTGCTGCCCTGACATAGATTTACTTTGGGTACATCCCTTGGGATTCCAGGCATGTCTCATCACTTTCCTCTTGATGTTCAGGCAGCTGCATTTTTCAGTAGTGATGTTAGCTGAATGATCTTAACTCATATTTGCACCAGGTAACAGAGGTTCAAAGCTGTCTCTTTGTCCCTCATTTTCACCACATCACTGCATCAGTACTCTTCATCAGGTTTCAGTGATTGTTGTCTGAGGTTGTTGGAATAGCAAACTTCTTTGCAAGCAAGGAATTAGAGAAAGAGAGTTAGAGCTTCTTAATATTCCAAAGACTGCTCAAAGAAAATGTGCACAGCTTCCTACTTATATCCTTTTGGGCAGTTATCATGTATCAACAGCAAGATACTAGTCCCCTTTTCTTTTTATTTAAAAGGAACAAATCTTTTAAATTGATTAACACACCAAGAATGTTTTTAAGCAAGAAATCAGTGTATGCATCATAAGTACTTTCCCCAAGAATCAGAAAAATCCAAAATGCAGAAGCAGAGGCAGATGCCTGAGATGAACAATATGAAAAGGGTTGGTTTTCTAGTGACAATTAAAAAAATCAAAACAAATCAGAAAAAATATAGAAAAGGGCTGTAGCTATCTGCTCAATGTGAAAAAGGTTGCCAAGTTATAGTTTGTTGTGTTGAAATCCAACAAGGTTGACATTATTTTTCCCCTCTGTTGGGTTCAGTTCTGTTAAAAAAATAAACAAGCTTTGCATTTTCCTTTGGCTATGTGGCTTTATCAACCTCTGCAAATTCTTCTAGACGAAAATTCAGGAGTTGTCCCTTCAGTAGACACAGACTGCAATAAGATGATGCTACCTGCCTAGCACTTCTTGCCAATGATCCAATGATATTAAGGGCACTTACTACACTGACAATTGGTTTGTGTAAACAGCTCACTTTATCCTTTTAATTACTGGCTTCAAGACAGGTTAGAGCTCACAGACACTACTGCTAGGAATTATTTATGCATCAGGAGTATGAGACAGTAAGGTGACACAACAAATATTTGTTCACGCCTAATGATTAAGCACAATTAAACCTGTATCAGAAATAGGACAGAGCTCTGACACCAAACAACAACTTGCTGTTTTGCATCTTGAGCCTGCAGAGTAAGAGATGCTTCTGCCAGATGCTATAAAACAGTGGCTGTTTCAGATATTTCATGCTTTAGTGATGAGCTCAAGAGTCTTGGGATCTGTTCCTCGCTCTTATGTTGACCGTCGGTGCAATCAGAGACAGGTCACCTCTTCAGCGAGCTGCAGCCTCCCTAAATAGGATCCTGCACTCAGGCAGTGGAAAAGAAGAAAACAACTTGGAAAACAGAAGTGTTGTAAGTTATTTTCTGAGCAAGAGATGGACCACTGCAAATAGCTAATAAATGTGCAGAGAATTTGCCTTAAATTTGAAAACAACCATCCTTTCTCTATGTTCTTCTCTTTCTTCCAGTCTGTACTCTGGAGAGATCTGGATTTAAAGGGTAAAGTGGTTGAGATGTTCTCTTGCTGAAAATATGTTTACTTGTGAACCCAATTTGAAACCATACATTGCATTGGCTGGCTCAGCTTTGCCAGCATGTCCAATACTACAGAGTCATGACGGGTGCAAAGGTAAAATTACAAAGCCATCTTGAGCTCACATTGAGCTCAGTACCTTCAGCTCTAAGAATAAATTGTGCAGGATGCCTTGTGGATTGCTAGCAAGCATTAGCTAGTTTACTTTCTTAGTTTATGGCTGTTTACCACACATATGACACATTTTGCTTGCATGACTACAAAATGGTCAATATTCCTGATGCAGAATCTAGTAAGGCTTGGAAAAAGCAATAAAGCCCCATTCTTCAGTCTTTTGCAGATCACTCTGTGGATAATACCAGTGGTTTTCAGATGTTTAACACTAGTCTGTCTCAGCACTGATATTTCCTTTTTGTCTCTGTTTATTGGCTTAGTAATGAGTGATTCCTGCTGTTCTGAAGAATCTTCAAGCAAAGAGGAAGAAGGCCATCTCAACTAAGCAAAGGGATAAAAATTAGTGTTATGAAAATCAGCTTAAGTTCTCTCTCCCTCTCTGTTGTTTAATTATTTAGTTAGTGCAGGTCAGGGTTTAATTACGACAAACAGATGAAAAATGTGAGGCCAATAGAGCACAGGAAATAAAGAATTTCATCACACAGCCCTGAGTCAGAGAGTCTTTCAAGTGTTGCAAAAGAGTTGCAGTCCAAAGGCAAAGAGGTGAGAGATTAGCAGAAGGCACCAGTTTCACTTAATAGATCTGTTGGTGATAACAGGAAGAAAGGGCAAGACTTGCTGTCCACTGAAACACAACAAGTCCCATAATGTATTCTGCACATCATATCGTTCAAGCCTCTAATATTTCATTCATTGATTTTATTGTCAAATGAAAAGGCACTTGCTCCAAATGGCATTTAGTGAGACAGATGGGGAGAGACCCAGAGTTCATTACTGGGAGTTTGCTCACTGGGTAACGTTGACATTATATGATAAAGAGCAAGAAGAAGGCAGAAGTCTACTGGTCCTAATGTTTAGAAAGGTCTTTCTGGTTCTCCTCCTGGAAGCTGAAGGTCTTTGCACCTGGTCAGACTGCAGACTGCCTCACATGTCATCCGCATCCATGAAAATGCATCACTCCAACTTCTCACACGGGCCCTCCCTCCCTCTTCTGGCTGAGGGCTCCTTCCCCTACATTAGTATGGAAAACAGCACACTAGCACTCCACAAACCCCACAAACTCATCCCCTGTAATGAGGTCAACTTGTGTGGACCTTCTAAAAGGTTATGTGGACCTTCTAAAAGGTTATGTGCAGGAGAGACAAGATGTATAATGGATTTAGGCTGAAAATAGCTAGCATTTGCTGGGCTTCAGCAAAACAACAGCATCTGTAGGCAGGCACAGCAGCAGAACTTTAAATGCCCCAGTGGTTAAAAATAAGGTGCCTACCAGCATCTTGCAAAAACTTTTGTGAACTTATTTATTAATTATGCATAGACACTCCACCTAGATTTAAATTTATACAACAGTATCCCTTTTTTAATCCCAGTCTACTTTTACTGCTTTTTTTAAAGTGACTTTTATAGCAAGGTTTAGCATTCAAGTGTTCATTCAAAAATACTAAAGAATCAAAATGATCATCTCAAATATTGAAAAACCCTCATATTTCCACAGTAAAATGAGAGAGATGCATGAAAGAATTATGAATTCTGAGGACATCAAGAAGCAGGAAGCCAAGTGTGCAGTTGCAGCAGGAAAGCATGCAAAGGGCAGGGAGCTCTGGTATCCGCTAATCCCCTTAATCCCTACTAATGCATGAAGTGTAAGCAATGTCTGCTTATGAAGTAGTAAAATGCTGCTATGAATTTTGAATCTATCTTGCATCTCAATAAATTTTGCAATCAAAAGGGTAAAAACATCAAGTCAAATAGCAGTAAATTTCTATTTACTCATTTTCCTGTTCACCTGTTTAAGGATGAGATGGAAAACAAAATTAAAACTGAAATCTCTAAAATGGACATAGCTAACTCACTCCCTCATAAGCACAAATGTCAGATAGCACACTGTACCTGCTCTTAAAAAAGGGAATAAATCCATGAGATAAGTATGAGAAAATTATTCACAGCCTATCTGTATCATAAGCCTCTTCTGTGATAAAGAAGAAATAAATTTCAAAACAGAGGGCTTCCCTCTCAGTCTTTCTTGGGTAGGAAAAAAAGCAATCCCTCACGCATCAGATAATCACGTCAGACTAGACACTTTATTAGCTCATAGTTCCATGTAGTGGAAACTGATGTCACCTTTTGTCAGTCATGCTGCATAGCCATTAAGCCATAATAAATACAAATTACAACAGAAACATATTAAATATTTTAGCAAATTAAAAATGGATTGCCTTTCAAGTACTAAAAACCAACAAGAAGTTTATATATGCATTTGCAGATTAGAAAGGCAGTAAGTAACAAAAAAAAAAAAATACAGCGATATAGAAGACAATTTTGGCTGCATATTAGGAAGATCAGTAAGACCCAGTTAAATGTAGTGATGAAATCTTTACTTCCATTGGATTTAACACTGTGAGGATTCAGACCTAGGTCACATAAATGCTGCAGAAGCAAGCACACTAATTTGAGAAATTATCATCCCACAGCAGGAGTTCCTGCCCACCCAGTTAATTTCAGTGTCCAGCTATCTGGGTTAGCTGCAGCCCTCTCCACTGCTCCTCCACAATGGGTGTATGGAGAGTGAGAGGGACAGTAAGTCCCCATAAAGCCTGCTTATTTAGCTCATGGAAAAATACTGAAGAGATGATAGCAATAATTTCTTAAATCACTCCAAACAAAATTGTCAGGACATCAGTTTATGGCTCCAAAAGCATCCAGTAAATGGGACATTTACAGATAATCTGTTCTAATCTCTAAAAAAGGTAAATCCTTTGGGAGCACTGAGGGCAGATTTGTGCAAGGCTCTCTTCAGTATCTCACTTCAGTTTCCACCTCTGTCCTTTTAGAAGGCAGAACCGATATTTCTTTTCCATGATTCTTTTCTGGAGGTGCTAACTTATAAAATCCAATTGTGTAGTCCCAGACAGACCTGCCTAGGATGTACTCTTCACAAACAATAGATAATGTAGGTGGTTCTGAGTAACTCTTGCAGTATCATCTGTGCACAGATTTATTTTTTTTTCAAGTCTATCCTAATTAACTCATATTTTAATCCATCCAGTTTCAGTCACCTTCTGTTACAGTGTCATAAGTGACCCCCGGGTCATTTCTTAGCCCCACACTTCATTAGCACTACTTTTAGCTTGGACCTACACTTGCTTCCTGTAATGCCTTAAGTGTTTTCAGAAACAAAGTTCTTCTTTACAAGTATGTTTTCTGTCTAATTTGTAAGATTTTCTCTCCGTGTTCAATGCTGTAAGATATGGATGGTCAATTGTGCTTTGCAAACTGAAATAAGAAATGCAAGGATCATTTTCAGTGGCACTTACTTACTCAAAGTAACAAAAAGGAGCAGAACACAAGACCCCCTCTATAACACATGAAATGCTAGTTTCTGTCCTTCTAGAGTAAGACATGACCTTATGGTTGAATTTTAAGCTCTTAATCTGTCACTTAGCCCATTAGTTGCATGAGGAAACAAACTCCAAGGCATAGATCAGATTCTGGGACAACCTTCCAGTTTTTATCACCACATGAAGAGCAACTGAGCTCCCACCTTTTCCATGAAAGAAAAATAAGCAATTTTGTATTTAAGCTTACAAGATCAATGCTGCAAGGAAGTGAATTGTGGGAGTATGTCTGTGCTAAAAGAAAGAAATATTTATGTGAAATGTGACTTAAGACACAAAAGCATTAAAAAGAGGTCATTATCTGTTTTGGAAGTGGAGAAAAGACTTATATATCATTATCAGATTCTGACCAGCTCTAGAAGCTGAAAAGTACTGATGTTATTTCATTTCATGACAGATGGGGATGTTCACCCCTCAGAAAGATTGAAGGAGGGCTGACTCAAGAGCAATTACAAATTATAACTAATTTGAAGGATTTTTTCCCTCCTCTTTTCCTCAAAGTCCTCTACGCTAATTTTGTAGCTAACGCAAGGACAGATCTGAGAGAGTAATTATCGAGCAGGTACGACAGGATTAAGTAAACGCTCTATGACAAGACAATACTGAACTTCTCTCACTGAACCACTACACAAATTATTTGTGGCCAGGATTAAAGTATTTAATTAAATCATCTTTGTGTAGATGAAACATGAAAATCATTTTCTAAATTGCTGCAAGAGAGAAAAACACTTCCCTTCGTTTGCTTCTTACAATCTATTGAGTCTGTAGTTCAAAACCAAAATGATCAAAACAGCAGTGACTCACTGGCAAGAGCATTAGGATAAATCAAACTACCTTGAAGGTTATCTCCTTGCATACTTTTCTCCTCCAGCCAAGATGGTTGCAACACCAAGCAAATGCACCACTGGAGAAAAAGACAGCTTCCAGACCAGAAAAGTACTGTCCCTCCATGATATGAGAGGTTTACACACAAGAATTCTTCTTAAAGTAAAGCTGTCCGTCACTTCAATGAGCTCTTACTCAACGTTAGCATTCTGCTAGAGGACTCTGAGGGAGAAAAGGGATTGTAATGTTCTTGTTTCACAGAAACAACAGAAAATAAGGAAACCTTCCTTCTTAAGAAAAGATTAAGTTTGTGTAGAACAAAGGATTTTTTGACCCCTGAAATCAACAAGGGGAAAACCCATCAAATTTAAGACATAGATTCTTCCTGAGATGTATTTTCTGCAGTACCAGAAGGGAGAATCAACACTGGGGGGGTGCTCAGTTAAGGCCAGAAGGTCCAAAATACTCTCTTGTCTCTCAAGGCCCTCCATCAGAAACTATGAGACACAGAAAACCTAGGAGAGAGAACTGAGAGACAGGTACCTAGTGTTTCTATGGACTGCACTGAAGAACATCTGAAGTCATGGTTGAGCTGGGAGAGAAATTTTAATGTTTCCATAAAAATGTTTTTAAAGTCACATTTAGAAAACTGTTTTGAGCAATGAATACCTGAACTTGGTTGGACTTCATTTGGCTGCAGAATTGAATGGAATAATCTACTGGTGGATAAAATGCAAGGATTTGGACTTAATTCTCTAGCCACTGTCAACTAGGGTGGAACGACTTCAAGCTATTTCTTTCTATTTGGACTAGTATCTTGGCTGGAAGAAATCCCAGTGGGGAAGAACTGTGTTAGTTATTAATGCAAATCCTTACTATCTCCCTTCAGAAGAGAAAGGTGTTGTCATTTTTCATACTGGATGTCTACTTCTTACAGCAGAAAGCAAATCAATCCTTTTTCTTTCCTTTTAATTGCAAGCCATAACAAAAAAAAATAAATTTACAAAACCATTACAGATGCATCAAAGAATAAAGTATTGTGAATTGATTTTTAGGTCTAAGAAACCTTGTCATAACCTCTTCAAATGACAAGAAAGATGAAAAATCTACCTACCGCTAAACTTTATTATTCCCTGTGCTGCATGCATGGTAAAATAAATAATTTTTCTGAAGGGAAAAAGAAGGAAAATTAGATAAAACAAATATTACAAATTTTTATAATAATTTCTTTTAAACTCTACTGTTTCAGAAACAGCCTATGGATTCTTTGCTCTCAAAAACAGCAAAACCAGTTAATAAATCTTCTATGTTAATAGTCATTAAATGAACAGTCTTTGTGAATATATGTGCAATAAAACACCAAGACCTAACACTCAGTGAGTTTTTGTTCACACAACTATACACATGCATATGTCCATGTGCAGCAGAAACTAGATCAACCCTTCTGAACAATGTTAACAAACAAGGAGTCTCTTTTAATAATTCTAATAATTTCTGGATTTACTCTATTAGTAAGTCACTGTGAATGAGAGAGAAACTAACACTATAAATATGCCTGTAACAACAACATGTACTAGGGAGCGGGGGGAAATATGGAAACAAGCATATGAAACTGCTAATGGAATAATAATAATAATATAATTCTACCTAAGAATTATAGAGTGAAGGTCTCTTGTAAGCTCCAAGGTGTATGATACTGCACATATTAAAATATTTCCACAGTATAATCCAAAAGTGATTTAAATACTTACAGCAGCTTTCATAAAAAGTTTGATGTGTTTCTTCTGGACCACTTAACAATCATGAGCTGCTGCCCAATTTCCTTTCCCATCATTACTTACTGTCAATAAATGCATGTGTGTTAAAATTAATTTTTCTCCTTTGTAATTAGTCTTGGTCTACCTGCCTGACATATTAACTGATTCTAAAATCTCATATTTGTGACATCAAATGATTTCCATGGTGACAGATTGAGACATATTCCTGAATAAAAGTGGTAAGTGGGTCATATTTGACTGGGAAGGGGAGAAAATTTCCAACTTTCCTTTATATATGTTTGCTTTGATTAGGCTAATCAGTAACTACAGGAAGACACGACTTTGGTACAGTTAATTTGCTGGGGAGCTGATAATCACAGAGGCTTGTGAGGAAGTTTTTAAGGTTATTGTGGGTAATAAAGACTTTAAGAATACGTCAATCACTTTTTGAAGATTAACTAATTTGATTCATAACTTCAGGCTTAGTTCAGTACATAACTTAGTTCACTGATTTTTAATTTTTTTTTAGTGGACTGTTATAAAGAATATGCCATTTTACAGCCATGTTGCAGTAGCTTTGAACATTAAGTTCAATCTGTACTTGACACTAGAAAATCTCTGGTCCCTGTCTCTTTGCACAAGGAATTTGCTCTCTTCTCAGATTTATTTCCATTTATCAGCTTCAATTTGCACTGTAGACCATACTTGAGCAATGGAACTGTATCTTATGTCTCTGGGTCTGCATTAAAATTTGATGTGTTCTGCTGCACAGATATGTGTGTCCTTGGATGATATCTGTCAAGGGTGCTCCAGTGAACACCAGTACTGTCAAGTCCTCAAAATTTGCCAGCACTTCTGGCTTTAAAGGGCAACTGAATAAAATATACTTAACAGGGTGGTCTTAAACATCAGCAATAGCACCTACTGTGAGTTCTGATAAAATGATCCAGTGGTGGGACTCTGTGTGACAGGGAGTGAAGACCCTCCATTTGACCCTCACAAATTGACCTGAAGGAGTAAATATTCAGACACAGCAAGCAGGCATGACTCTTTCATCTCAAGTGGAGCCATTCCAACTTGTAGCAGGTTAGAATTTGGCTCAGTAAATTTATACTACAGAAGAATGAAGTGTTTTTCATGTATTTTCTGGGTTTTATATATTTTCTCATAAAAACACCAGCTGCTGGTCTTTGCTGCTCATTAGCAACCTCCCACTTTCCCATTCCAGGCAAGTCAGTGAGGAAAGTTGTCAGACCAAGAACAGAATTGCTGGCAAGGCACCCTCTGGCCAAGGCACGCTCCATGGAGCACATGCTGTGTAGGAGAGGCTTTGCCATTTGGGAAACTGGGCCTCCTGAATTCTAATCCAGAATAGCCCAAGTTTAGCTCCTTAGAAGAGCAAGCTAAACTAAAACTAACAACTTTCACTTTTCAAGTGAAAAAGAAACCAACCTGATTTAGGAAATGCTACCAGCATGGATGTGTATATTGCTGTTTGATCACTGAGAGTACATCCAATGTGATGTTTTCATGGGGAGAAACTCTGCAAGTAGAAAGCACCAGAATCATGTGCGGCCCTAGATGTTCAATTTCACAGAAAATGGTAGTACTTGCCCTCTAAAAGTGTCTGACAGCAATCATTCAGATGTAGTGAAAATGGCACCTCAGAAACCACAATGAAACCCAACAGCTACGACTTCACGTATTCACAGTAAATCTTTAGCAATTATTCCACTGAAGCTAAACATAAGATAAATCAGAGGGAACTATCTATTCTCAGTGTAAAAAGGGCTCAGTGAGGAAAATATTTATTCCTGTGAGGAATTTATTTGGACAGGGGGAGCTTATCCAGAGCTAGGGCCTCTACACACACACATACCCCTTGGAATGACTAGGCAAGACAGAATGGGATGGAGAAAGGAACCCACAAACAGAACCCAGACTGCAGAGGCAGCAAAGTGTCCACTTATGTCTGTGGCAGAGCTGGGAAACAGAGCTCAGATCCCTGCTGTTCCACTTGGTGGAACTGCTCTTCTCCTACTCAATCCCTCTATGGAGTTTTATCAACTTATTTCATGAGCAACAAAGTTTGCCAATACACTGTGACAATGTTAATATGTAAAAATCATGAATGTTTTTCCTTGTTTCAACAGAAGAGTCTAAATAGCTGCTAAGATTGCAAATTAGCTCATTTCTGCTTAAAGGATTAACTTTTTAGATCTTTCGCATATCAGTGAAGTTAAAAGAAAAAAAAAGACACACAATGCTTTCCCAGAGGGAGTAAAGCCACTCCCCCAGCAAAGCTGCTTTCAACTCCAAGTTGTGGTAACAAAATGGCAAAGAAAAAGCTCTCTGCACCAACTTATTAATGTCAGACAAGACCTTGGGAAGTGTTTTGTAACATGTCAGAACACAAAGAATACAGAATTCAGTAATTAGCAATCATGGAAAGATTATATTGATGTTTTATAGATATTGGTGAGTAGACAGAGGAGGGACAGCAAACAGGAATACTGAAACCACAGCAGACTGGACAGTCAGGTTAATGGGAGTAGTTAAGAAGATTAATATATACTCTGAACTGAACTCCCCTCATCGGTCAGTGCTCCATAATTTAAAAGACAATGCCAGAGCCTTCACTTCAAGGTGACAGAAAATTCTGATGATGAAAAGACACAGCTGAAAACTTACTTTTAATTAAAAAGCAAATAGACTGAAGCTCCCATGTGCCTAAAAGGAAGTAATAGCATTTCAGAAACAGAGGGGAGGGATTATTATTTAGGTAGTTCATTTTATTAAATAAAAGAATTCAAAGAGAACAGTAACAACTTTTCCACCCTAGTATCCTCAATAACATAAGATGATTACTCACTGACTTAATGAGAAAAAGTTTGAGTCTAAAGAGAAAGCAATTAAACTGACAGATTTGCTGCTACCAAGAACAGATATCCACAAAATGCAGAGCTAGGATGCATTAAATGACCAGAATAATTCATGAACGTGAATAAAGATGATGAAGAAATGGATGACAAAATTCACATCTTCGATTCAATAATACAATAGGCAGACCAGTGACAAGCAAACTGACAGGTGCATGTTGAGATGGACACAGAGGTGACATATTCCTAATATTTATAAAAAATTGGTCAAAGCGGTTATACTAACAGTTTATGACATATGAGAGCTCAAAAATTAAAGCAAAAGAGGCCAAAACTAGTTTTATATAGAAACTGGAGGCTTCCAGTTAGTTTCCCTTTCTTGCTGCAAAAACTTCTAACCTGCTGAAGTTTAGTTATGAAACTATTTTAGTGTTAAGAATTTACGAGCTGTGGGCAGGAGCTGTTTTTCCTAGGGATCACGGAGCTCTGTAGCCTCAGGCATGCAACATCTGCCACGGCATGTGCCAGTGGGGAGCAGCAGCAGTTCGTCATGGTCAACTGCGACATTTTGCTGACTGCTCCATCTTTTTCCCAATTTGAACTCAATGATCTTAAACTTCAGCCTAAATTTCAGCATCAAAGGCCTAAGAGGAAGCTAGTACTTCACATATCCTCTGCAGTTGGAAAGACCACATTTGGCAGACACTGTTCAATGAGGGGGATAAAAGAGGATGCTGGTGGAGAGCAGCACTTGGCCCTGAATCCATTAGCCAGGACAGGCTCTGATGTTATCTGCCCTAACTCAATGCTGTATCTCAGTGCATCATCATTTTCAATCTTGCTTAAGTCAATGAGACTACTCATGAGCTTTAACACTTCAGCCTATGATTAAGTACTTCACTGAATAAGGTCATTAAATTTAAATTGTAGATGCTTGCTAGGTACTCCTGAAGGTTGTTCTCTCACCTGCAACATAATCCCTGCAGGCTCATGGCTGGCAAAACAAGTGGCTAAATAACATCCAAATCTGCATGTCAGCAATCCTCCCACTAAACTTAAGACACAGGAAATTGATTGATTCAAGAGGGAGCTGTGTTTACCCTACTGCTGATGTAGGGAAGAACAGAAGCATGTTATGGCTTGTAGAAAAGATTGAAACACACAGGAAAGGAAAGGTGGATGAACCTGGCACACCACAGTGTCTGGCAGCCTTAGCTGGTTGAAGTAGCAAAAGCCTTACAACTGTGCAATGTAAGGCTTAATACAGTGTTTTGCCACTGTGTAGTTTTGCCATTTCTCAGCAGAACTATCAGTGCAACATAATATTTTGCCAGTGCAGTTAACTAGCTCAGGTACATGTGCATACATTGGCCCTCACAGAGATATATCCTAAAGGATTCCTACAGGATTAACACGGCACTTCAAACACTACCGAGCTATTTTCACTTTTCTCTATTCAGTGTGCACACCTCAAAGCAGCCCTCTACCCTGCTTCCTACTCCCAAACAGGCCATCAATCACAATGAAGGGTATGCTAAAGCCATAATGCAGATAACAGACCATTAAAAGCTCAAATGAGACGACTAAACACGTTTCATTAATCATAGCACAATCCAGTCTTGAATCAGGAGCTACAGATTTGGCAGGTCACTAATGGAAGGCTTCTTTCTACCTGATCCTAGTGACTGGGAAAGGGAGTTGTCTTAAACCTTCTGCCCTTCCTCCTCTTCTTTGGGTGCACATGACCTGTGAGTGTTACATGGTTGGGAAAAGACAGTGAGAGAATAGAGAATAAAAATAAGAGACCTGCTATGAAAAAAGAGTGTGAATGCTCTCCAGAGAGCGTGGATCCTCAAAGGAGCCAAAATACCCACAGCTTACACAAATTTTAGTAACAGCACTTCTGAAAAACTGGCCAAATTGTCTCCTTTTCCCTTGCAAGGGGTCTTTATTTAGGGATTTGACTGAGTATCAGAAAGAGGCATTATCTTCCTAGGGCCCCAGACCCAATGCTGATCTTACCAGTTTAAAAGAAAAGCAGGTAAATTTTTAAGAAAATACGGTAAAAAAGAGATGCCCCCTTTGCACCACTTATTTGTACATGTCCAGTTTTCCCAGTAATTTTCCAAGCTCTTTCTAGAAAAAGTCAACAGGTTACCTGCTAGGCAACTGCCAGGTGAACAAAGCTACCTGCTTTGGCTCTTATACATATCTGGCTCTTTAACCCTCCTGATGCCACATGCCTCTGCATCATAGCTTCCAAGTGGCACATACATTTTTGGTTTGTTTTGACTCCAGAAGCAGGTTGGAAAAGGTGGTCCCAGCAGAGGTAGTTTCCTTCAACAGCAGAGACAGAAGACACTCTCAAAAAGACTCTAAAATTAATTGGAAGAGACAAGATGCCAAAACTAAAGGGGCCTAACAGAATGGGCTTCAAGTTTAATCCTAGTGGAGGATGTGAATCAACAAACTTCTTGTAAGGAGGCAGGGTTTTTGACCTTAGTTGAACCTCAGTGTGGTCATGCTGAACTCCAAGGTTTACTCTTATAAAAGACTTTCAAATGAGCAGAGACATCAATGGTCAATATTGGTGGATGGGTTTTACTATGGAATGCCAAAAAATGGGAAAGAAGTGTTGAATGCAGAACAAGAGCTTTCAAAAGCACAGCAGCAGAGGCTTGATTATGCCAGATATTTGCTACACTGTTTTTGAGCTCATTCTGTTAACAGAAGCATGTTATCACTTAATGTTATCATCATCACTTAGTTATGTTATCACTTAATTCCTGTATACTAAAATGACAGCTTCTATTTGGATAATGTGTGTTTCAGGTAGGATTTTGGAGCACTACCAGTTAAAAGTAGATTATTAACATACTTTCATATGTTAATAAACCCCTGACTCCTATTATTTGTTTTTAATGTTGCCTAATATTTTAAGATCTGCAGAACCTACAGCTCCTGCCAAATGGAAATGGGTTTAGAGGACTCAAAATGTCCCTACTGTGAAATTTCTTGAACACACTGTGCTTTGTGGCAGGGGTTGGAAACACTCCTAAGCATTGAAGAAATTAATTTCCGACATTAATTACGTTTCCCCAGTACAGCATCTTCCTTCCTCTGCGGGGTTAGGCACCAGGGCCCCGAAGATACCTTGGGAGTGTTTATTAGTATTGCACATTCTAGAAGTATCTAGTAACAGGGAAAAGTTGGTGATTACTGCTTTTTTTAAAGAGCAGGCTTTTTGCTTTTATGACTGCTATGAAAAGCAAAGAAGTGTAATGTCGATGAACCAGACAACAAACAAGAACTGGATACTGGATACTTTCTTTTTTCTTGACATCATCATTTTTAAGTAGTTCTCCTGATCTTTGAGGGTTTTACCATGGGAGACTATTCCATTTACAGCAGGTTTCAGGAATTAACCTCTTGAAGTCACTATTTCAGGTTCACATATCCCTTCTTACACAGGTGTTTTTTCTCCTGTGTGCAGAAGGCTATGACAATACCTTTACTTTCTTTGGCACAGCTACCTGCATATTTTTCAATGCCAGGGTTTTGCAACAAAAGTGATATCACTTTGGTAGCCATCAAATGTTCACGCAGCTCACCAGGATACAACAGAGATGAAGAAATACTGGTCCCATACTGAGAGCTAACTGGCAGCACTTCTTGTACCTGTGTTTTGTGTTAACACCAGTGGGCAAAAAAGCAACACACAGTCCATCACTCACTTCTCCTCTCCCTCAGTGGGACTGGGGAGGAGGAAAGGTAGATTAAAAGCAAGAAAACTTGGAGGTTCAGAGTGGAAAAAAAACCCAAAACCAACAAGCAATTGTTTGATAAGTGAAGTAGAGGAAGAGGGAAGGGAAGAAAACAAATCAAAACAAGTGATGCCACACAGTTACTCCTATTGGTAACTGATGCCCAGCCAGATCCTAATCAAAAGATGTCTAGTCCCCAAAAGCTGCCTCTCTTCCCTTTTAGAAGAGCATGATGCTGAATTCCATGGAATAATAACACTTTTGTTGGTGAGAGTCACCTGCCTGGTTGTGTCCTGTCCCAGCCCATTGAGTGGCCACCAAAGCAGGCACTGTGGGGGCAGAGTGGGAACCAGGGAAGGCCTTGATGCTGTGCAACCACAGCTCAGCAAAAGGCTGAACATGAGTGTGCCACCAGCACTGTTTTGTTACCAAAGTCTAAACCACAACACCATATGTACTGCTGTGAAGACAATTATTCCAGACTTTACAGGAGCTTCTCTGCTGTTACCTGCATACACAGCACAGATAAAATGAGACTGGTAAACAAAGGAGTCCAAGCGATGCTAAATATTTTAGCATGTTTTTAAACATTTAAACACATGGGAGTGAGCTTCAGAGTTACCATGTCCTGGACATCTTGTCTTTATTTGGGTTTTGCTGCACCATGACCTCTTCAGGAGACCTGCCAGTGTTCCATGGACCCAGCACCTCCTTGCAAGCACCTCCCTGTCTTCGGAGCTCTGTCACCTTTCTCTGCCAGAGAATCTGCTAGGAGGGATTTACTGCCCTGTTCAGCCATCACAACCTACTGCACCATGGGTTTCTTTTGCTTTTGCCAGATATTTCACACACCCTCAGGAAAATGTGACCCAGCTTTTGAATAAGGAAGTGAAAAGGTTAAAGGGGGTGGGAAAATGCAGGAAAGTATCTTGCCAGTGTAAGACTGCATGAGTCATGTAAGGTGTATCAATAATTAAACACTAAAAAGAATGAAGCAGAACAAGTGTGCATTAGAGGTGCGTCCCAAATACGGGCTGGAACTAATGAGGCTTTTCTTTTTACCACCAGAGAAAGTTTATTACATGTATTTCAAAGGCAGCTGGCTTAGTGAGCAGTGGAGATGGGTCAGATACATCCTTTCCACTGACACTCAGCATAAAAGGAGAAGCATTCATAATGGAATGGCTGAACTGGCTATGAAAATAATAACCCCTAACTTTGAAAAATTTTAAAGAGAGGATTAAACCCAAAAATAAAAAGAGAGGGAAGGGAAGAATGGCATATTAAATAAAAACAGAATCCTGTAGTTATTTCACAGCTACAAAAGGTGTGTGCTGATGCCATACATGCTCCTCATTCTGACCTCTGGCCAGGTCCACAAAACATGACCTGTGATACACTGGGCTGTTGAAATGCCTCTAATCTCTACAGCTGAGGCTGACCAATTAAATGTTAACAAAACTGAAAGTGGGGTAAAAAGCACCTTGATTACCACTGTAAATGTAATTACATCAAGAGCTATTGCAGACACCACCAGACCAGGAGACCTGTTATACAGGGACAACAGTGCAGATAGGAAAATTAGAAAAAAAATCATCACGCAAAAGTTACAAGTTAATAAGCCTGAGGAATGGAAACCCAGAGAGAAATACTGAACGAGGTGAAAACAGGTTGAAAGCAGTATATTAGACAATAGAGAGCTACAATCTGCTGTGCTTTTCACAAGGAACTGAAAGACAGGAAATCCTTGGTTCTTGTTTCACTTGTGAGGCTGCCTGGCACTCAGCCCTTGCTCAAGTTAGACCTTCCTGCCTCTAGTGCTGAATCTTGCCTGAACTTGTAAGGTGGAAAGTAACGTGGAAAGAAAAAGTGCTGGTCCTTGCTGACAGCAGAGAGCCACACCACATCTGTGTAGCACCAGATTTCTAAAATGCCCTTGTGACAGAGCTGTACACTCAGACAAATTCAGGTGTTTCTCCTGCACTCCATTGCTAAATCGCCCTGCGATTCTTCACATGAAATCACATCAGCTTGAAAGAGAGCAATTATTAACCTCTCACTGACAGAGCAATGGCATTTCAGGAACAGGACTGTGCCACTCTAACTTGGTCTATAGTGTGTGGAATAAACACAGGACATCCTTAAACTACAGCTCAGATGTAAGTACACAAATTCCAAGCTATTCCAAGCTAAATGAAAGCTATCACAACTTCTCTTGCACAAGAAGTTCTCTCACCAACTTCATCCACATTTCACAGTTTCCAAAATTATAGTTCCTTCATTTTTTCTTGATTTTTAACAGAATTTCATGCATTTTTATTTTTCAGGAAAAATTAATCTGTTGAGCATAGATGGTATGAGTACTTCTAGGAGACTTCTGCCGGCCACTGAAGTCTCTTGTCTTCAAAAGAAACCCCACTCTACATCCCACACATGCACTGTTTTCTAATTAAAAGCTGGATTCTCATCTAATTTTCCCCAATATAAATCCAAGGACAGCTTAAATGAAAGTAATGAAATTGCTCTAGATTCAGTCTATGACAAATGAGAAAAGGATCTTGGCCTAATCTCACGAATGTCTCCCTTGAGATCTCCATTAGTAACTGTTTTTTAAGTGAGAAATGCACCACATTCTTGCAAGATCTTCTGAAGGAAAAAATGGCGTTTTTTAATACATCAACTCTACAGAGTTACTGTAAAATTTTGGTGAGATCTGAGGCAAAATAGTTACAACACCCTGCTATCTCAATATACCTCCTCAGCAACAGCACTAGAAATACAACTGTAACATATAATTAAGTAACTTGTTTCAGTTTGTATATATTCTAAGCCTATAAGGGAAAACTGCGATACAACTACACCTGTCTTCCTTCTCAAGTATCATCAGTACTAGTT
Organism: Ammospiza caudacuta; assembly: GCF_027887145.1. Classification (NCBI taxonomy): domain Eukaryota; kingdom Metazoa; phylum Chordata; class Aves; order Passeriformes; family Passerellidae; genus Ammospiza; species Ammospiza caudacuta. Next base: position 26,028,183 of record NC_080597.1, read on the forward strand.
TTTTACAATTTCACTCACGGCAGTTTCTGAATTCAGTTGATTTCAAGACACTGCTAAGAGATACTAATCCCACTGGCAGGGCCAGAAATGGGCATTGGAATTGGTAAGGGTGCTTCAAGCTTTCCGGCTAATAAAACACTTGTGACATTTCTTTATCCTGACTCATCTGAAGGAGTTTGCCTCCTCTTTGCCCTTTCACAATGGACTATGAACAAGACATCAGAGCTACAAAGCTCCTTGGAACAAGCTCATGTTTTGCCTGACAGCTAGGCCAGACAGAGGCAGTCTCTGGAGAGAGGAACAAAAAGTATCAGCTATTTTGGACATCTAAAGAAGCATATCCCCAGTGCATTTTTGCAGAGGTGGACATGTAAGCATGATTTTTATTTTTTCTCCCATGAAAAGCTCTCAGCCTTAAATGACAGCTCTCCTATCTGTGCTTTCAACTCTAGTTGCAACTTCCTTCAGAGTTTATCACTGCTTTGTCAAGCACTGGTCACAAGGGGACAAAAATAATGAAAGGTGTTCTCCAGGTCTCAACACACTTTCCAGAGATTACTAAACTAATCTTTAGTTCTTAATTTTGACAACCTGGAAACCTTACATTTTGTTAGGGAAATTATTAAACATCTTCCTATTCTACCAAGGGATAAATTAAGACTCATCACAGCTTGGTATAATGAAAATCAAATTTCTTCTACTTTAGAATCTGCCTTCCAAACTTCATCACAAGAAATTTGCATTCCCATCTGCCTTCAGTGTGAAAGCCAGAGCTACATAGCAAGGTACCTTAGGACAATATATTCCAACCAAGTTAGTCCAAGCCTCAGTCCAGCCATGGCTCCATGCTCATTAGTACCCAGGTTCTGTTCACGACCGAATCACCCAGCAGAGCAAGCCTCAGACACAGTCAAATGTGGGCACAGATGACATTTCCAGAACACATGATTTGGAGCTTGGGCTGACTTTAGGCTTACTATGGAAAGACAGATGGTGTCTGATCCATGGTAAGGTTTCTCACAATAGTTAATCCATTAGTATTTTAGAAAAAAAAAGAATCAGTGACTTTATATCAGATACCACTTAGTGCTAGGCAGCTATGACATTTCCATCTCTAGTCTTTTATTTATTGTATCACTAAACAGTGACCTTCATTAGTAAGTCTGCACTTCATAATTTTCTACCTTTTGGGGAAAGGTTTTCTACCTTTTGGGGAAAGTACAGAGCTGGCTCTCTGGTGAAGCGTGCCTTGCCATTTCAGAGAGTGTGTTCGAGCAAGAAACTGTAGATGGACCTCAGAGCTCTGTTAAAAACTCATGGTGATGGGAAGACATGAAACAGGTTGTAAACCATAAGAAAGGTGAAAAACAAGGCAGCTCAAACACTGGTGTCACAGTCCCAATGACAAAACAGCTCTGAAGCACATGAAGAACTCTTGTTACTGAAACACACTGATATTTAAGTGCCATTTTTGCTGCCCATGCTTAGCCGGTACCAACTGTACTGGTTAGGGCAAGGTGGTGCTGATTCCATGTTCTTTATTGCCAATATCCTGACACTCCCAGGGGAATACAGTGGCTTAGGCCAACATCTGCTTCGTTACAGGGTTTGCAAAGAGCATACTGCAACCTCCAGCCCTTCCTTACCTTTGCTTCACTTTAAAAGGAAATCTCCCCAAATTCTCCCTCTGCACAGGTACATATTACAGATCCAGATCTAGATTCCCCCCTAACATGATTCCTGACACTGCAATCTTGCTTCTTTACCTGAGTTTATCTCATACAGCAATTTCAAGCAAGTGAGAGAAAAAAAAAAGACTAGAAATCATATTGCATGGTGGTAAGTATTCAGTAATTTAACTGAAACAGGTACTAATTTCAAGGCGGTACAGAAGTCCCTCTGAAGTCTGGCAACATTTTTTTCATGGAGTAGAAGTCAACATCAATGTTATAAGGAGATAAAGGAAAAGGAGAAGTAAGTATTTACAACATTTAAGCATTGATTTATTAATTTGAAAATTTTTGACTGGTAAAAGGAGTTGAAGAAGAACTAGGAGGAAATAATGTCCAGTAAATCCTGTTTAGATTCGATGGAAGACATCTGATCTGGAAACTTCAAGATCATGGAGGAGCTTTCCAATACAATGAAAATTAAGGGTAAGAACTATTCTAGGGTATCATTTCTCTGAACATGTTAGAGGGAGGCATTCAGAAAGCAGGAAGGATATCATCTTTCCAACTAATTACTACTCCCAGGGTTGAGTAATTCAGAATGAGGACTGTAGAATTGAGGGTCAAATGAGAGGAAGTAATAGCAGACTTGTCTAGGTTTACAGAGGGGTCAGAAACCATAAAGCAGAACTGTAAAGCAATTCCTGCTGTCTCCTTGACATTGGCAAGGGGAATTCTTGCAACATCCCAGCTGGAAACTTTTCTGTTCTTTAAAACATGCATATCAAGAATGAAATTTTTTCATCAATGATGCAACTGATTACAGGAAATTGATAGACCTGTACCTCCCATAAAAATAGTGATCAGTAACAATCTCCACAGCTGTCTGACTGTGCTTCTCTATTCTATTTCCAAAGAAGTTGTGTGGCTTGTCATAAGACTATGAACTTGTACTGTGCACTCCGTTTACTGGGGCACAGTATATGTCTGCAATGGGTCTTGTAACTTCAATTTGAAGTTTGATAGCAAAGATGCCCAGTAATCTATCAGACCTTAGGAGAGCTGATATGCTTCAGTGGTTCACTGCTCTGGACAGTTACACAATGAGTAGATGGAGATGCAGATTAGTGGAAGGAAAAGCTCCATTACTATTCCTTTCAAAACCAAGAGGCTCTGAAGAGCACAGCCATTAAAGGTATCACACAGGAAGAGGCAAAAGTCCTCAATATAAGAGATCACAAACAATTTAGGGACTTGCCAGGTCCCAGCCAGCACCTGAGGCTTGCAGGCCATCAGTATGCAGCTGGAGCCAGCTCTCAGCAGGAATTCCTCTCAGCTTTGTGAGAGGCTGCCTCGTTCTGCAATTCTCACTTCAGCCTCCCAACAGTCTCACGGAAAAGCCCCATGCAGGGAACTTTAAAGAAGTCCCATAATTTCACATCTACAACTACCATGGCAAACTGTTTTTACACTAATTCCCTGGTACACAATCAAAGTCCTAACTCCTGTTTTGTTAGGGTTTTTTTGAGTATTTACTCATGTAGACTGATTAGCCAGCCCTGCTTTAAGCTTAATACTTCTGACCTCCAAGTTAAGCAACAGGAATTTGTTTTTACTCTTTTTCTGTTCTCAGTCAACCATGATACCAGACTTTCTTCCTGGGTTTAAGCATATGCTTCATTTTTGTTGCTTCTTATGTCATTCTGACACTTTCTGAAACCTCTGTAGTGTATTGTAATATACCTGCAAAAGGCCAGCATTAAATACATTACATGAAGGAAAAAAAAAAGATTCTCATAAAAACTGTCACCCACAACAGCACGTTTCTATGGTAATACAGGACTGCTTTGGGTTGTTATGGCAACTAAACCTTTAAAAGCAATAGCATAAAACCAAAGCAAAAAAAAGCCCAGAAACAGAGCTTCATCACTACTCTTCTCAATTTTATAAATAATTCTCAGTCGTCCTTCCCCCCACAAAACCTAGATTGAATGTTACAGTGATCAAAACACTTTAGGAAGATAAAGAAAACCACTTGGCTTCACAGCAATGGGTGTGTGGAGAATCTTACCACTCTTTTAAATAAAACTATGACTAGAGGTGCTTGTACATAAACAAACCTCTGGCACCATAGACAACACAAATAAAAAGGTGGTGGCAGTGACAGTAGACTAATTGCTGACTGCAGCTAAGAGGAGATGGTAGAAGGGACAGGCCAAAATTACATTGAATTAAATGCTGTGTTAACTCCTTAATGCTACTATGTACTTCATTATTGCCTCGGCAAGTGGTTTTTTTATAGCCAGATGTCACTGCCAAGAAAATGCAGAAAAATTCTAGATATGTGTGCTTGCCTCTATATAGCTTCACAGAAATTGACTGTGATATACGGTGTTCTTAAATAATTGTAGGTTTCAAGATATACCATCTCGACTAACTTGGGATATGTTGCCACCTCTCCCTTCTCCCATTCCTTCTTCCTGCTCAGTATCCTCGCTCTATTCAATCTCCACATTGCTTTCTCCTTTATCTATCAAGTTTTATCCACTTCCAATTACTACATTTGAAAGAATTAAATGAACACAACAGCAGAATTGTCTGTGTGTGAACATCCTCTTCTAAATCTGCTGAGATGCCGCAAAGCTGATACCCCAGAAGAGCAACCCTTTGCTGCCTTGCTTACCACTTCAGCCCTTGTGCACATCAGACCTGTCTGAGGTCACCCAACTTTTTACTTGTGACCCATAACAGGGAGTTAGAGTTGAAAGGAGAACATATTTAAAGACTGCTCTTCCAACTATTCATATCTTTATTTAGTTAGTAAAAAAAAAATAAGCTGTAAGGTCAAAGCAGGGATGTTTACATAAATCAGGCAATATAGGAACTAGACTTCTTTACTGATAGCAAGTCAGCAGCATCCTGTTCACTCCAATGTTTTATAAAGGTAGTTCTTATCAGATGAGATGCACTCTTTTGGATTTTAGAACACCAGTGCAATAACATTCATATCATCCCTTCTTAGTAGTATGGGAATGAGTGTGAACCTCCAAATACTGTTAAACATTGGTGCCAGTATGACTCTGCAGCAGGTTGGCAAAGCCCTAGAGAAGTCACTTTGCACCTGCAATAATGGTATCCTGAAGCACACAGAAAGAAAAAGCATTACTGTTAATTAAGCAGAAAATGTGCAGAAGACAATGCAATGAATTAATGAAATTCAGGAAACCCTGTGCCACTTTCAGAGGCGATGTGCATTTCAGTGAGTTGCTGTGAACATAAACTGGCAGACATTTAGTGCTGATGACAGAAGAGTGGTGGCATTGAGTCAGCCAAGGACAATTTTGAAAGAGAAAAAGTACGATGGCTCACTTTGCTGTAGGGCTTCAGACCTGCTCCAAGTCACACATCTCAGAAGGACAGAAGCAGTAAGCATGTGCTAGATCCTCAGATGGTTCATGCTCTGACACATTTGTCAACATCAACACTGAACGCTGTATCACCTCCTTTGCTATCCACCTCCACCTCTGTTCCCACCACACAAACTCCCTTGGTGTGTCAGAACAGTACTTACTTGACAGCTCTCCCAGTCCTTAGGCAGAGAGGAAAAAACCACTGCATCCCCAAACACAGACATAAGTAGCTTTAGGATTTCACTTGGTTGTGCCAGCAGTTAATGGTTTTCAAGAATCTGTTCTGCTGACATGTTCAGTCCCAGCTCCAGAATGAATCCCAGAACCACACACACCAGAAGCAGCTGACACGGGGTTTGTGTTACACCAAAGCAGGAATACCATCAGCTTAGATTTTGAGTCCCTTTTAAGTATTTAGGCAGTGCAGAGGAAAAATGAACTGGCCTGGCTTTTCACCAGAAAATGTCTAATGCGCATCTCTTTTTACTGACATGAACTTGGGCAAAATTTACTGCAGCTATGGATTTTGCACTAAAGATCCAAATTCTTTTCAGGACTATGAATTTCCCTGTGACTAAATGTAGGAAATAAAATATAAATACAGAAAAGCTGTGGGGACAAAAAGATTTTGTCCCCAACTCATATTGTATGTTTATCAATCACCTTTTGGTATGCATCTAGAAGGACTAGGACAAAATTTTTTTTGTTGTTAGCAGTACCTCAAAGGACAAAACATATTTACCTTGAGGAGTCAGAGGGAGTAATGCTCCTCTGTTTAATTGAACTGCTTGGCCCATGCTAAATGCAGCTAGAGATTACTGCAAAGAACAGGGAGTGGAGCCAGTTTCAAATTCAAGTAAAATAAAGACACTTGAGAGATGCAGAGCGAAGTGGGCCATTACATACCAAGTTATTTTTTTCCTTTTAGCTTGCTAGGATTAAAATAAGGGGTTCAAACATCCCTGATTCTCTAGATTAATTGGAAAAAAGAAGCATCTGGAGGTTCTACTTTTCCCACTAAATTGGACTGATTATTGATTTCATTTACATGTCTGACTTCTAGCTGATGTAGCTGTTCCCAGGTTTTGCTCGTGGTACATTTGTACAGAGTCTTAGTGCAGTTATGTAATAAATTGGTTTAATTTTGTACACACATTTTCCTCTTCCCTGGCTGTGCAGAGAGCAATACCATGCACTCACCCTGCTGATGGGATAATCATGCCATTGACCTCTGGGCAATATGTGATATCTTACAGCTTGAACCTGAGAGACAGATATTCTCTACACCACTTTACCCTATGCAAATCCATGTGCTGCCAAGGACAATATTACAGGCATAATTTGCAGCATAAAACCGAAAAGGTGAAACCTTGAATGAGAGCTTTGTAATTGGAAATGGGGCCTGAGGTCCTTAAAAATATGGATTGCTAATGCAGAACAAGGCAGGTTCAGAGAATGTGCCTGGTTTGGAGAGGGAGAAAACAGAGTATCAAGTTATTACAATGCATGTCACAGAGAGCAGTGAAAAGTGTATGTGCTTGATAGATTGCACGTGATTAGAATGAGGGCCTTAGGCAGGGAAATCTAGCTATTAAATATTCTTTCTTTAGTCCTATTAATACAACTATCAAACTCTAGAGTAAACTTCATTTGTTAGGTGAATGACCCATGTGTCTCTTCCGCCTGGCTTTTCCCCACATGCAGAAGTTACTTATCATTAGACATTAATAACTCCTGGACAGGCTGCTACTCCCTCCATATTCACTGCCTGCTCGCGCACTTGCTCTGCTTTACTGTCACCCAGGGAATGCAGGGGCATTAGTATATGGGCTTAATTTGTGTGCTCCACCCAACAAGACAGGCAGACATTAATGTTTGAGGTTTTTTTAATAGCAGTCTAAACAAAATATAATTAAATAAGTTGTAAATTGACAAGGCAGGGATACTGAACGCACTTGAAAGGAAGCAGAAGAATGTGAACAGACTAAGGGAGAAAGCAATCAGCCTAAAACATTTAGTGGTGGACAACAACTCCTGATTGATGTCTCCTTTTTAGTTTGGATGGGGGAGTTATTATTTTCCTCCTTGGTTTCTTCCCACCCCTTGTTCTCATATATTTTCCTTTTAGCACAGCCTACTGGCATCTCATTCCCAGAAATACATTTTCCTCTGCCAATAACGAACATGCAAAGCAAAAATGCTCCTTCTGCAAGTCTGCACCCTGTGGGAGCTGGATTTTCTAGCTTCTGAGAAGGCACAGCTTTTGCTAGTCAAGGGAGATGGGATATGCACTTTGCTCCTTTGATGCCATGCTCTGCCCTGATTTCTCTTAATAAATATTTGGAAGGCAGTTCAAAAAAACTCTAGGTCCATTCTCCACAGCTGGAGGACTGGAGATTAATAGAATTAAAGTCTCTTTAAATCCTGAAGAAAGAGCTCAGAAGAGAAACTGTTTTTTGCTTTAACACTGAGTGAGTCATACAATGTTTAGTTTGGGTGTTTGATACATCACAGCATCTAAGCCAAAAAGACAGCTGTAGAATGAGTGGCAGGTTAACAAAGACTGGAGAACAATAATGTAGAAAAAGCACTAGACTGAGGTTGAAAAGGTAGAAAAAAGTCCTCAAAATTACAGTGTTACCAACAAAATTTTATTACAAATCTTGTAGCATGTGGAGGTTTTATTCTAAGATCTCCAGTTGTGGTATCAAAAGAGGACAGAAAATATCAGTTTTCATTTATAATTAAAACATCTCTATCTCCCATGGGAAGAAGCTTGAAAACATGACCAAAGGGTATTCCTTGGAAATCAGAATGGAAAAATAAAGAACTCAAATCTTTTATTTTATTTTACAATTTACCCCACCATGAGTTATACCCTATTTCTATGCATGGTTGGCCTTTCACCTCTAAATATTTCCGCCTGATGGCAGAAACAGACAAAGAAGCATTCAGCTAAAATAGAACTACAGATGTTTCAGAAACTGCAGCCATTCTATTTTGGCAGCAATTCATAATCAGAATTTTCTGATTATGTCCCTTGTCACATTAAAATCCATAAACTAGAATGTGCACATGCTGATCCATATAATAAACTCTCTCCCTTGGAACACATTTACTGAGGTCAACCTTCTCACATACTGGCTTCCCAATAAAGGAATATCACAGCAAAGCAAACTGCAATTAGGGAAAAAAAAATAAAAAAGAACAAAAAGAACTTCCATGCATTCAGCTTATTTGACAAGTGAGGAGAGAGAGAAGTATTCCTCCCTAGACCCACAGAATCAGCAAGTACCACCTCTTTGTTTGATCCCCTCCTAATTACAGTCACCAAAATTAACCCCCAATCACAGTTAAAAACTTGTCTTTTTTCCCCCAAATATCCTAATCCCTTACTTTCTTTCTCTCTTTACCAAAATAAATCAGTATTCTCCTAGTTTCATACACAGATGATGACAGCATTGTGAGACACTGGAGCACAACACCCCTCAAGATTTCTATCAGCTATAGCTAACTAACAGAATTCTCTATCAATGAAGCTTCAAAGATTCTGTAGCAAAAAAGAAGAATGCACCACAATATAAGAATCAGGAATGGAAATTCTTAACCAGATAGAGCCTCCACAGGGACCTTTTCAAAGAGAAACTGTATTTCATTTGTCTAATAACCCTAGAATGAGCTATGCACTGTAGTCTAACCAATAAATACTTATACAAATCTTTCAGAAGCTAACAGATGTTTCTTTTATGAGTAGAGACAAGTGTCATTCGGCCTTTTTAGACACTTATAAAAATTCAGATAATTTTAAGCTATTTTAATAGCTGCCTGACAATTTTATTAATGCACTCTGCTACAATATGATCCTGTTTCCTTCACAAAAAGACTGACTCATACCATGGATTTTATACACACTAAGGTGGCATGTTACTAATGCCATCCTCTTGATTAGTAAGAAAAGAAAGCCTTTTTTACTGACCAGAAGAAAGAAAGCTCTCTGCAGGATTTAACGTGAGTACTGTGTCAGCCTGCAGAGATCCTGTCTCAAAATCATCTGGAAGCTTTAATGATTTACTCAGTGTAAACTGACAGACTTAAGTACAGAACCTGTCCAGAATCAATTCTGTGGCTCAAATCCTGCCTTGAGCCATAGGTGTCAATGAATTTTAAATTTTAATCTTGGCAACAACTGAGTATTTTACATTTTACAAGAACAGCATACACATAAAAAGCACAATCCTTGCAGGAGAGTCAAGGGCTATAACAGGTATAGTTTATTAAAACAGGGCATCACTGATAGAGCCAAATTGAGGGAAATTTATACAGCACCTGCTGACTCTGCCTGCCTCTCACCAGTGCCATCAGCATCTCACTTGCTGGCATGCTAAATTCACATACAAATGAAAAGTTCTGCATGCACTTGACATTACAACCTTATGTATAATACTTCTTGTAGGAATATAACTACTAAAATCCCTACACAAGATGCTTAAATTTGTGAGGGTTATGATTTTTCCTTTTTTTCTTGTTTGTTTGTTTGTTTGCGCTTTTTCCTGAAGAAGCTGCAAAAATAATATGAACCCAGACTGTTACCTCAGGCTTTCTGCAGAGCAATATGCCAAAGCACCCACATGCTGAGTGTTTGCAAATTTTAAGTTTGGGATTGACTATGTGCCAGTCCCTCTTCAGCTCTGGGCACTTGATCCTGCACCAAAATCGCTGCTGACCTTTTCTGGTATTTATGATGTCAGTATGGATTTTTATCATTATTTGAGCTCCTGCCACAAAGCAAACAGCTTCTATAGCATGTTTTTCCTCATGCAAAGTATGAACATGTGAATCTCAGTATTCCTGTCAATTTTGCCATTTCTCCTTCTTGTATGCTTGGTTAATGGAGGTCACCTTCCCAGGGAAGACTTACTTGCACAGATGAACACCAATGGTAGCTTATATTCTCTGGGTGACTTATGAGTAGAGTTATTTGAAATGCAGTAGTTGGGTATTACCCAGTCTCTGTTGTTTAAAAGCACTTAAAATATTAATTCTATCAGCTAGCTGGATTGTGAGGCTAACATGCAGTAGTAGTAAGATATCACTGTTCAATAAAGCCTCTGAGTTTTGACATGTACTTGGAAATATCATAATGCCCTTTGATACAGCATTCAGTTTAACATAGAGCTCCTCAACACTGATCTCTACAGGGATTATTCAGGTCTCATTTGTGAGTCCCAGCTGTGACTCATGCAAAGCAATATCCTAAAGGAACAAGGCAGACACAGGAATTGTCACCTGACAATGTAAAGCAGGAAGAGAGTCTCTTGCTACTTACACGAGGAGCACCCAGCACACAGAGACTGTGATCCAGACTGAAACTGCAACTTGTAACACATATAATTATGATGACTGTTGTAGTCAGGTCGCAAATAAATTCAATCCTGAGAATCCATATTGAACACTCAGTAAAATTAAAAATCAAAACCTTGGAAAAAAAGGATCCACACTGCAGGACCAAAAGTTTGGGTGAGCAAGAATAATGAAACAATTAGCAGATGTGGACTTTAAAAAAACTTTTAAGATTGATGGCACAGAACATAGCTTTGGACTAATTTTTTTTTCTCAGAAGAGTTTGCACAGTTTCTGCAATAAAAACACATATTGGTTACTAATCCTTGTTGTCTGAAACACTGCAGCACTTCATCCAAGAATATACTATGATCCACAGTCCCACACTTTTGCCCTTAGGCTAGTTACTTTCTCAAGTTTAGAACTGTCAAAATCTAGTGAAAGATGAATAGGAGACATAATCAGTGTCAACTAAGTCACAGAAAACATGCATGACAGGTTATCTTCACCAGACTGGCTGCAGACTCAAACCTTTGAAGTCAATATTTTGGAGGTATATCTCAGTCCTATAGGAAAACATTCTACCTATCTACACAGCAATGGAGAATGAGGCTAAAGCAGAAATGCTCAAACCCCAGCTGAAAAGCTGAATATGACTCTTGAAAGTTATGGGTTCCCAAAGACATATTTATGCATAGAGATTGAAGTTTGTATATAAAACTATTAATAATTACACAATCCCCAACTGGCTCCTAGGAGAAACTGTTAAATGTTACATTTCTTGAGACACTGTTTCAGGCTACCAAAGAGAGGTGTGAATTTCTCCCAAAGCCTAAGGTTGCCATTTCAAAGAAGAGATTTTTACATTTCTGCACTCTGCTATGGAACAGCTGGATCACTTATTCTAAGGGCATATGCAAAGTGCTTATCAGGAAAGGGCAGAAGAGCAATAATTTACAAAGAAATCCTACTGCCTTTTTTCCATCTACAGAGCGAATGGAGTAGTACCTTTACCACCTAAAATATTAAATTACTATGTAAGGGTCTGATCTTTTCAGCAACTCCTAAGATAACTGGAATAAGAACCTTTGCAGAGCAAGGACTTTGGGTATTGCAGGTGCTGTTCAAAACATGCTGTAGGCCTTCTACACAGCAAATCAGACCTGGTTAGATTACAAGACAGTCCTGAATCTGAGTTTCTTCCAAGCATGGTGTCCGAGAAAAAATGAATCTGAGCTACTGGTTTCCCTTTATCACTGTTTTTGCTGGGAAGAAAAGTCTTCCCAGACACAGAAAGAATCACAGACCCTAGTACCTTCCCTCTGTGTGTCACTGCAATTTGGAAAAGGCTATTCTGGACTGTCTCATCAGTTATGTTGCAGCGACCTGGAGACAGAAGTTCTTGCCTTTCCTGCACTGATGTGAAAAATTCTTTAGTTTGCACAAAAAGCATCCTGGTGTAGGCAGGTTTATAATGGTGCCTTCTAGCCAGCAACTGGTTGTTGAAGCATCTCTAGAAGGAGACCCAGTGGGTATAAAGCTGCCCTCCTAACTGGGGTTGGGTGTCATGAGAGGTTCCTTTGGAGACTAGCATTTCCCTTCATAGGAGTTTTATTGTACTTCTGTTTATGTAACATTTCAACAAACATTCTAGATTGCCCCCAAGAAATCTTCACGAACTTACCAGGGACTTCTGTGAGAGAAACAAGGAAGACATTAAAACATTAGTTTAGTAAAATATCCTTTGGAGGAATATTTGGGGCTCATGACATGAGACAGTCTTTCAATCTTTTGTAATGCAGGCAGGAGAAATAAAAAGACACTTCAGAAAAATTGAGAATTACCACAGAATTAAGTCAAACATTTACAAAGCAGTAAAAGAGTATCATATCTCTCCAAATTACTTGCCCTTCCTTCCATTTCCATTGAATGATGGAAAATACAATCATTTAGATTGAAAAAGAGCTTTACATCCTACCATCAAAGTAACACTACCAAGTCCATTCCACTAAACCTTGTCCCTACATGCCACATCTACACAGCTTTGAAATGCAGCCAGGGATGGTGACAATTTCCTGGGCAGTCTGTTCCAATGCTTGTCAATCCTTTTTGTTGAGAAATTTTCTGCTCCCTTCTCTGGACATGCTCCAGCACCTCGATGTCATTCTTGCAGTGAAGGGCTCAGAAATGAACATGAGACTTGAGGTGTGGCCTCACCAGTGCTGAGAAGAGAGGGACAATCCCTGCCCTGCTCCTGCTGGCCATGCTATTGCAGATACAGGCCAGGATGCCATCGGCCTTCTTTGGCCGCCTTGGCCCACACTGGCTCATGTTCAGCTGCTGCTGACAAGCACCCAAAGATCCTTTCCCACTGGGCAGCTTTCCAGCCATTCAGCCCCAAACCTGTAGCGCTGCATAGGGCTGTTGTGACCCAAGTGCAGGACCTGGCACTTTGCCTTGTTGAAACTCACAGAACTGGCCTTAGCCCATCGATTCAGCCTGTCCAGATCCCTCCTGTCCAGAGCTTTCCTGCCCTCCAACAGATCAACACTCCCACTCAACTTGGTGTTGACTAAGTGTGCACCCTATCCCCTCACCCAGACCATTGACAAAGATATTAAACCAAACTGGCCCCAATACTGAGCCCTGGGAGACACCATTGGTGACTGGCTGACAAATGTACTCGGCTCCATTCACCACCACTCTCTGGGCCCAGCCATCCAGCCAGGTTTTTATCCAGAGAACATGTCTAAGCCATGGGAAGCCAGTTTCTGTGAGAATGCTGTGGGAAACCATGTCAAAGTTTAAGTAGACAACACCCACAGCCTTTCCCTCATCCACTAAGGAGAGCCACGTTTGTCACAGAAGGAGTTCAGGTGGGTCAAGCAGGACCTGTCTTTCACAAACCCATGCTGACAGGGCTCGATCCCCTGGTTATCCGGCACACGCTGCAGGACAGCACTCAAGGTGACCTGTTCCATGATCTTCCCTGGCCCCAAGGTCAGGCCAATAGGCCTTTAATGCCCCAGATTCTCCTTCCGGCCCTTTCTGTAAATGGACATTGCATTTATTCATCTCCAGCCCACTGGGACCTCCCTGGTTAGCAAGATCTGCTGACAGATTCAGCCAGGCATTGCCCTGTGACAGTGGTCACAGGGGTCTTCAGGTGAGGAAAGAGAAGAGAATGTTGACTCCATGTTCAGAAGGCTGGATTTATTATTTTATGATATATATATATTACATTAAAACGATACTAAAAAGAATAGAAGGAAAGGTTTCCTCAGAAGCTAGCTAAGAATAGAAAAGAACTAATAACAAAGATCTGTGGCTTGGACAGAGAGTCCAAGGTATCTGGTCCGTGGTTGGCCATTAATTGTGAACATTCAAGATGGCCCAATCACAGACACACCTGATGCATTCCACAGCAGCAGATAACCATTGTTTACATTTTGTTTCTGAGGCCTCAGCTTCTCGGAAGGGAAAAAATCCTAAAGAAAAGGATTTTCACAGAAGATGTCAGCGACACTGCCCCTGGCTGGCTCCCTCACCAACTGGGTCAGGAAATAATCTTCCACACACTCCAGGAACTTCCTGGACTGTTTCCTCTCCCCTGTGCTGTATTTCCAGCAGACCTCTGCTAAGTAAGTTCAACTTACCTCTCTGGTAAGTTCAAGCCCACCACAAGAACAAGGGCTAGCAACTGTGAGACTTCCCAGCTGCTTACAGAATATTTCTTCTGCCTCCTCATCCCAGGCGAGCGGCCTACAACAGACTCTCACCATGGTACTTGCTTTGCTGGCTCTCCCTCTGATTCTTACCCTAAACACTCGACTCTGATGTCACCATCACGAGGTCACCTTTGCTAATGGAACTGCAGTCTATGACACGGGCTGGAGAACAAGCCTGTGCTTGGACACTTCCTCTCTCCTCCGCACCATTTAGGATCCAAAGTCTTCTCCCATCCCAGCTCAACACCTGGAGCTACGGCATTGTCTCATCTACTCATTGTTTGTGCACAACTGCCTGGGAGAGGAGCAGATGTAGACACTGACCAATTTATTGCCAAGATTAAAAAACTGTGGAGAAGCAGGTGATCAGCTGGAATTGAAAAGACACATGGGACAACTTACAAAATCATTCATTTGGGAGTTGTGCTATGTATGTTAAGAGGGCAGCAGTACAGGAATTCTGACTCCATGTGTAAGTTAGAGTTTTTCACAGCTCTGATCAGACGAACATTCTTGCCTAGCTCTATGGAGATTGATCTGCCCACACATTTTACATCCATTAATTATTCTTCTCCATATTTCCATATTTTCTGCCTGTATTTTCTTTCAATCTTACATCTGCCTCTGCTCCATATTCATCTTTTTACAAGCAGTCTTTATGCCTGGTTTTATCCCCCCTGTAATAAAAGCAAGATATCTTCATTAAAATTACAACTGATATTTTAAGCAAGGAGACAATACCCCTTATTGTCTCAACTCAGATTTTGCTCTCTTTGACCATGCAGCCCTCTATGTCCAAGTTCTGTTTATCCACATTTCTTTTCCTGCTATGACAGGCTATTCACTGCAGTCAGTCAAATATGGCTATTAATGGGACAGCTGCACACAGTGAGACAGTACAATAGCCCAGCTTTACTTCCTATGTATACATTTATATTACTTAAGGTTGTCAGGGTATATGTTTGTTTACATGAAACTCAAGGTTCAGTGGAGGGAAAGGCTTGGTGAAGAGGTCTGAACAATACATGGAGTAAAAATTGTGTATTCCTTAATGAAAGAAGCTTGAGAATAATTAAGCAGAAAGGTGACCGCTTCTGGCTTGCTGAAAAGACATCAGTGTATCCACAGAAGGATACACAGAATGGAAACAAATGCATGAAGAAGTAAGCACTAGAACCCAGTCTTTGACACAGAGCTAAGATAACAGGTCCTGTCCCGGAGCTGGGTACTGAGAAAAGCAGGCCTTGTGGATTTCAGCAGGGGATAAGTACAGTAAACGTGCTCTTTCCTGGCTCCCTCCTAAAGCAGTGGTGTATTTTGGCTTCTCTAAATAAATACTCCCATTTGCTTAGGCTGACTTAGCTTGAGATGATTTTGAGAGAGATGATGAAACACATCAAGGCTGCACTTTTACAGGGTTGTAAACCTTTCAAGCAGGATGCTGGATTGTCTCTGCACTTACCAGCACTGCAATACATATGCTGAGGGCAAGAGGAGAACAATAGGGTATGTCTCTGACTCTGAACAGCTGGCAACACTGGAACCTGGGAGAATTAAATGGTTTTAGTGGTGTGCTAGCCAGAAAGTGCTCTGCTTTGTGACAGGGTAGTAGGGGAACTTTTTTGTAATCATCTCCTTACAGAGTTACTCTAAAAGTGTCCTTCCTCAGACCAACTATGAAATACATTTTCAAGGAGCTGTGGGAAATGGGAATAGGTAGGGAAAGCTATATTAGGTGCTTAGAATCCAGACCCCTTTATCAATTTATTAAGAGGACCAAACAGCAACTTATTTCTATTCACATGTGTAATTCTTTTCCCTTCTTCTTCCTCCCTGGTTCAAGAATGATCCCAACTTCATTCATTTTCAGTGGTTACATGGAACAGTTAAATTGAAAATAATAATTAAGTTTCATTAATTAAAAAAATTAATAAAACCCAAGTTTTTCCAAAAGGTATTGAACAGTACATAACTACAGCATGCACATAATTCTTTATCATCTACTGTATTGTCAGGCTCTCACCTGCCCCAAATAATCAGACCAATAAAACAAACTACATAGATAATCAGTGTTGTCATTTAATCCATACAGAACATCATTGAGAAAAGAGATCACAAAGAGAACAATTACATTCAAGCACAAAAAACTGAAAGAGTGAAAACATTTAACAAAATCTCAGCTAGCCCTTTCACCCACATTGTATTGCTTGCCTCATCATTCTCCCCCCACCCCTCAAATAAGGACAGTAAAAAAATCATTAAAATACCTTTGAACTTGTGAAAGACGGCCCATAGCTCAGCAATGTCAGTGGCAAATGTAATGTCTGTGTCGAGAACAATGACTCGCTCAAGATTGGAAGGTAGAGTCTTAGTCAGAACCAACTTCATCAGCCCGTAAATCCCAGAGTAGTGTTTGTTGGGGATCCAAGACACTTCAGACTTGACAGGAAATGGGAAGTTGGAAAGAGGAAGAAAAAATAATCTTTATTAGAAAGAGAAAATTTTCCTGAAATTAGTTTCTTGTCATAGTGGAAGATCTCTGAGGTGGAAAGTAATCTAAAAGCCTGTATTTAAATTTACTTCAGAAGTGCTGAAATACACTAGTTTCTGAAAGCTTGGGGAAAAAAAGCTCTTTCAGGCAACCCCTTCACACAATATAACTACAATTATTGGAGCCTTTCTGGTCTGGCAGAATTCATTCTGAGACATCCATGTGTCCTTATAAAACTGAAATACATTTTTAGTCTAAAACTTGAGGTGTATCATACATTACTTTAATTTCAACCAAAAAAGAAGTTGTCATCTCAAAATTTTCTCTGCATGATCTTTTCCTTACATTTTTTATAGATTTGGTGGTCAGAATTTCAAAAGGCTAATCATTTGAAATAACGGGCCAGAAAACTGCAAAAAAATTGTTTCTTACAAATGCAAATTTTCCTTAAGTCTTTAAGTTTTAATCTTTAACTTAAAACTACTGAGATCCCACAGACATGCTCAAAAGTAGAGAAATTTACAGAAAATTGTCAACCACACTTTTTTGTTTTATGTATTGAATGTGGCAAACTTACACATTTTCATTTCTTCACTAAGAGCTAAAAAAAATATTTGTAAAACTTGCAAAATAAAAGTTGGGAGGCTAAGTTCTGTAATGCATTGTACTCTTGACACTGGGATATTCCATGAGCTGTGTTTAGTTTTCTTTCTGTGAGACTCAAGTCCTCAAATTTCAAAAGTTTCTGCTTAAAGTGGGATATTAGAAGTTTTTGAGAAGTTCCTATTTCCCTGTCTGAAACTCCTTGCTTGTTTTAAGAGGCATGCACTACAATTCCCAGATTTTATGTTTTCCCTGGAGTAGTGCTCTCAATAACTTAAATTAGTATTTTGTCTACAAAATCTTGAGTGAAACTGATTTCAGGATTTGTCCTGGCATGTTACACTTTGGAGAAAGTAGGCAGAAACTCAGTGTCTTCATAAAACTGAGGAGATTTATTCTGTTGCTTAACTATCTTATATCTATTCACTGCCATTGTAAATTTTATTCTATGAAATAAGATTTGCACAAAAAAAAAAAAAAAATTCCCCCAAAATCCTTAGAGAAAACCTTCTGTAAGAGAGTTAGTTCCTACATTTTGAAGCTGGAAGCAGGGTTGAAGAATGGCTAATAATAGGTGCTTAGAGCACATTTCTTTTTGAATATAAAGTAACAAGGCCTCTGATGATGTAAGCTGACCTCCTCTATTCCCTTTTAAATGGCTCACAACTTTTCTCTGTATTCTCAGGATTCCTGTACCAGGGCAGAGCTCTCTCCCACTACAAAGTTCATTAAAAAGACAGAGGGAAGTAGAACAAACCTTTAAGGAGAAAGACAAGAATTCCAGGGGAAAGGTGGGAAAAGCAGATTCTCATAGAATAAAACCACAAAGTCCAAACTGAAGCATGAAGTTTTGGTTGGTTCATTTGAGAACTCAATGCTCCCCAGAAATATCTTCTGTGTGTAACAGAGATAATTTCAAATTCACACCCTCACAACTTTACTTATTGGTGGTCCCTGCTTTCCCACATCGTGGCTTTTGGAATGGACCATCACATCATGTTGTATTTAATTTATACAAAACAGCATCTATTTTGCTTCTGCAAACCATACTGTTCTGGATCTGCCACTTGATATCCTTGTGCTAGACCAGTCATACCTGACATGTTAGAAGTGTTAGACATTTACAGACTTGAGCTTGCTTTTACCCATTGCTATGTTATTAATTTTGGATAGCATGTCCTTCATTTTATTAGCTGAAATGTTTCTCCAGAAAAACACCCACTGTGCTTATGCAAATAAGTTTAATAAGGTAGGGGTTCATATGTTGCATGAATAGCCTGACACAAGCAGGGAAGGTAAAAGGTGGCTGGAAAAGCAAATCACCTTCAAAGTGCAGTTATTTTCTTTGCTCTCAGGATTCCTAATTTCTAACACCATGTATCTGGTGTTAGAAACTGGGAATCCTGAGAGCAAAGGATTGCTCTCCATGTATCACCACAGGGATGAAACCCATGTCTGGCAGTTCCTTCTGATCTGGCACACAGAAGGCAAAAGCCTGCCATCCTGAAGCCTGATGTCTGAAGGCACCACTTTCAAAAATGAAAGGGGCAGCCCTGTTCCAAATGGTCCATCACAGCTGGCCAGCATGTGTTGGCTTTGAGGATATATTGAAGCCTGGACACTCAATCAGTCCAATTTATCCCCAGTTTCCTCTCCTGTGATACAGAGTTGACTGAGATGCACACAGAGATCCTAATCAGCCCCTAGCATAATTTCTTCATGGCTTTGCTATTCAAGAAGAATGTAACAGTTCCAAATTCATGGTAAGGAAAACTCCTTGCGCTACAAAAGAGCTGTGAAGGCTCATTGTCTGGCTCACCACATTGCGCGAGGAAATACACAGGCAGTGTTGGAGCAAGTGCTTAGTCCTTATCTTGGTTTTGGCCACAACCTGGAGGTTATTCTGTATCATGTCAAAACCTTGCAGGGAGCAGGGGGAAGGGACTCTGCCTTCTGAGAAGAAGAGTGTGGCTTCTGGTCAAAAAACCATTTTTCTAAATATTGTCTAAATACTTTCTGTAAGTTTTAATACAATTTTGTTTGCTTAGCACAGTCAAAATGGCCCATATATGGCATGTTTGTGAATCATATGCTAACAAGCTAGATCAGAGCTGCCTTCAGAGAACAAATATTCCTAGAAGATACATCAGCAACATTAAAAAATAGAGTTAGTAAAAGAGAGTGAAACAAAACAGTGTGACATACTTTGCCATTTGTGTAATTCCTAGTTCAGCAGAAACACCACACCCAGACTTGTCCTTTGAAGCGCGAGCTGCCCCAGAGCCATCCTACGCATGTCTAGGCAGAGACAGACAGCCGACCAGACAGTGAGGTGTACCTGAACATAGAGACTTTGCTCCCACCTCTCTGGCATTTATCAGGAGATCAGTTATGTGCTGCATGCAGACTCATGGGCTTGTGATTTTTATATTCAAAAAATTTAGATATTTTAGTTTGTTTTCAGTCTTCAATTATGAAAATAATAAAGATGATTCTGATGAAGGACCTTTAGTGAGTAGACTATTTCACTTAAAAGAATCAGTGTCAGTACCAGCTAAATGCTTTTCTTTTCTCTTATGAAAAAAACCACAGATCTTGAGAGCTAGAGATCCAAGTCTGGACTCTTCAGATTTTCAGTCTTCAGATTGTTTATTATTTCTTATCTATATAATTTTCTTTCTGCCCAACAGAGGTCTGACCAGCAAGGCAGCCAAGGGCACTCTGACCTCCTACTGGGTGGTTGTCTCTTTTTATACTAAAAACTACATACATCATATTTAGTTTTATTTCCTAATACTTTTCACCCATATTAGCAAGTGCACCTTCACCACAGACCAATCCCAAAGTGCCAACATCACCACAACAAATGGATGACAAGAAGAAGAAAGAAGAAAGACAAGACACACCCTGATCCCTCCATCTTGTCTCCATAACCCCCGGTAACAAAACCCTAAAATCTATATTTCACCCTGTAAATACATCATTCCTGCACTATTCATTCTTAAGTGACTCTTATGTCCTCAAACAGGTAGCACATCCCTAGAAAGATCGAAGTCAAGCTACCAAGCGCTCCTGGCAACATTCTAAGATTTCTGAGCCCCCCAAGGGTTTTCTTGGTAACTCTGGACATCCGGAGTGATGTGCCGAGTTCCCACACCTTGCCAGCAAGTTCTCTTCCCTAATTGTGCTGAATCTGTGGGAAAAGCTGACCAAATCACAGTTGCTGTGCACAGCCTGACTCAGCTTTCTCACAGTTGCTACCACTGTATAAATGCTCATTAAGTTAGCAAAAGTGTCATTTTTAACAGAGAAGTCTCATACATAGAGCTTAAAATGTTCCCTTGACTGAGAGAGGGGAGAATGGCAGCCCTTTCTCTGTGAATGACTTGTATGGTGACTACATTCCTAAGCATTTAGGTATTTTCATTTTTTAAAACACTTGAGTCAAATTGCTCACACATTACGATCACCAAGCACAACACTTGTACCAAGTCATCACAAATACATCGAGCCAGACTTTGACTCTTACACTGTACTTCTTTATGGAACTGCATGACTTTTTTATATGTTCTTTTTTCCCCACAAACAGATGATGGGGCAACTTGCCCAAGCTTCCCCGGTGAATACTGACTGCTCCACAGATGTAAGTGAAGTATCTGTACAATGACAGGTTACCTGAGTCTCTGTGAAAGGGATGGAGGCTTGGACTTGTACACTTAGCATGAAACAAGTCAGGAAAACAGGACCAGCATGAACAGAATGATAGTGACCAACACAGAAGGACAAAAACCTTTGGAGCTTCTGACACAATACTTTTGGTATTGTGTCAGATCAATCACCCACTGAGCTCAGTAGTTGGCACCATACAATAGATGGTGGCAGCTGCCTACTGAAGAATATAAACCCAGGGGAATTCTATACCAATACTGCTCCCATATATATTTTCATCCTGCAGTGAGTTGCACTACATTTTGGAGCTACTGGTGATATTAATGTTGGTTAATAAATTTTGGTGGATTTTTCATCTGTGAATTAGATCAAATTAGGATACACTTTCATATTTGGCGAAAGTCCAATTCATTATATTGAATTATTATTACATTTTGATTTAAACCTCATACTCTTAAAGGTCTTGCATACCAAGACACTTTGCAAATATGACTTTGCTGCACTCACCCTTCTCTTTTCCACATTACTAAAATCATTATAAACAGAGCAGTGAGGTGAAGCACAGGAAAAGAAATTATGTATTTGCTGTCTTACCTTAATACATGTTTACATGTACACAAAGTGAAGCATCAAAACAGTAGCCAGAGGAAAGATAAACTAAGGCTATATGGGACTGAAGGACTGTATATGTTTCTCTTATAGTTTACCAGCTTCTCTGAAGCACTAGAGGTTGACAGAAAGCCTAATAGCCTGATTTGCTACATGCTTCTTGGATTGGAAGGTGATATATAATAGTACCATTAAAAAAAGCTCTCAAAACTTTCAGCTAGCAACTGTGTGAACTTAAGACTGCATTTCCTTTCTATAAATAGAAGTTTCCCTTCTAAAAGCATTTCCCCCATTAAAGACTTCTGATTACTTCCCTACCAGAAGAAAATTCTATCCTGACTTTTCCTGATGAATAGGTTGTACCCAATACAGCATCACAAAATCACAGAACAAGCTTGGAAGGTACCTCTGGGAGTGATTTGGTCCAACTTCCCCCTGATAAGCATGGCCACCCAGAGCCAGTGGCCATGTTCAGATGGCTTTTGACTATGTCCAAGGATAGGGACTCCACAATCTCACTGGGCACCCTGAGCCAGTGCTTGGTTACCCTCACAGTAAAATAATGTTTCCTGATGTTCAGAGGGCTCCTCCTGTATCTCAGTTTGTGCCCACTGCCCATTGTTCTGTGTCTGGGCACTCTGACAAGAGCTTGGCTCTGTCCTTTTCACACCCTCCCTCCAAGTATTTATGTACAATGATAAGATCCCCCTCCAAGCCTTCTCTTCTCTGGATGAACAGTCCCAGCTCTCTCATCTTCCCTTGCATGTGAGCTGGTTCAATCCCTTCATCATCTCAGTAGCCCTTGGCTGGATTCTCCATTATTTTCATGTCTCTCTTGTGCTGAGGTGCCCAGAACTCAGCCTAGACCCAGCCCTCCTTCTGTGGTCTCAGCAGTGCTGAGGGGAAAAGGGTCACGTCCCTTGACCTGGTGTCAATGTTGTATCTAATGCTGTCATTGCTGCAAGGGCAAATTCCTGGCTCTTGTTTGACCTGGTGTCCCCCAGATTCTTTTCTACTAAGCTGCTTTCCAGCAGGGCAACCCTCAGCATGTCATGGCACATGGGTTAGTTCCCATATGCAAAATTTTGCACTTTTTGTTGATCTTCATGAGGTTCCTGTCAGACCCCCTTCTCTGTTATATAGTATTTTTTTGCGATTTACTTAATGAAATTCCTCACTGTCCCACAGAATATATAGCATGGAACATTCTGAGGTACAAGAAGTGCCCCTTGTTCAGCGTGGTAAGATGGAATTTTGGCTGATAAAGGGCTTCCCTGGCAGCATGTCCCTAAACACTTTACCCTGGAAAAATGCAACCTCCAATACCATATTGATTTTGTCACTACATTCACTGCATCTTCCTAGGTATGCCTGGGGAAAAAAAAAACAATCAAAATAATGCAGAGCTATGAGATAGCATCCCCTTGCCCACTCCAAACCAAAGACACCCGTGCTGCTCGCTGACTCCACAGAAGCACCACCAGGTCAGTGCCTTGCAGGAGGAGCTGCGGGTCAGGCTGGCTGGGGGGAGGCACCAGGCTGACAATCAGCAGCCCTGAGGTGCCCCTTGCATGCCTCTTCTGCATATCAGAGGTGGGCTCATAAATGGCATCAAACAGAACCCAATTCCATCACCATCCTGACTAATGGCTGCAGACTCCCTGTGCTGGGGAAACAGCCAGCAGCAAATAGAAAAACTAATAAAACAGGAAAGGCAGAAGGAAGTAGAAAATACAGTCCGTAGATTTTGCCTCTCCAGAGCCTTCATGCCAGGTTTTACCATTAAAAATACCTAGCATCTAGAACAGACTGATTAAAATAAAGAGAAATGTGAATCAGGTTTTGTAATAAATGACTCAATGGAAACATGGATATCCAAAAGTAATTGTCATCTACTTGCTCTTCAACAACTTCAATATAGGCACTATCTTCCTTGAAAATTGCATCAGTCAGATGATAAACTAAGTTTGAAATCTTAAAAGAAGGCAAACAGAGCAAAACTTCCAGGCCACAGCAAAATCACAGAGAGTTTTAAATCTGCACAAGTTGTAGCTGAATTGTATCTCACACTGATCTGAAAAGCAGTGCAATCTACATGGTGAAAGAACTTGCAGCAGGAGGGATCTCTGTGAAGCAAAACCATCCAAAGTCTTTTGTAGCTGCTGGCTACAGGCAGCCCTTACAAATATCCTAGGCATGGGGAACAATCCTGAAATTCTGATGTGTAAATCAGGTAACAATAAAAATTGTTATTTCCTCTGACTGGATAAATAACTTTATAGACACAGCTGACAACTTGTTTTTCACAGCTTTTTCATTACTTGCTTAGTGCTTTGATGCTACTATGAACACTACAAGTAGCAAGATATTGGTTTTTAAATCATGTGGCCTTCATTTAAGACAAAGCTAACAGAACTGGGGCTTTCATGTCACTTCTAAACTGGAGGAAAATACTGCCACCACTTTAATGATGATCATATTCTGTGATTTGTAACATAAAGCATAAAAAGAGGGGGTAAAAAACCAATATTGATTTGCTGGCAGAGGACAGGAAGTTTGCTTTATGCATGGTTTTTCGCATCACTGTTTTTCACACAGGGAGATCTTCATCCTGCTGTGAATATATGCCATACCTCTTCCCACATTCCTGAAACTTGAGTCACAATTCCAGCAGCACTAGCAGGGCTCAGGATTAGTTCCAGGATAATCCTTCCCATTTTACATTGACTATACCTCACAATATCTAACCTCTCTGCTGGGACATGTGACTGATCCCCTTTTTCACTCTCTCGCTTCCAGGGGAGCAGTATCAACACCTTGTTGCAGAGACTGGGTTAACTGGGAATCACTGAGGAAGGAGACAAGTAGGTTACCATTTAAATTTGGGTAAACATTCATGCCTGTCTTTAGCACATTTTAGCACAGATAATTATAATAATAATAATAATAAAAGAAAAAACTTAGATTGAGAAATTCTAAATCCTCATAGATCCTGAGAGGAAGAAGATTGCTGTCACCACCAATAGTTTTCTTAGAAAGAAAGCCAAAAGGAATCTCCTTGCATCTTACCTTCAGAAAATCACTGCATTTGCTCCATCCTTGTCAGGCATCCAGCAAACATTATCAGAAGAGCCTTATTTGAACAAAACCAGACTCTTCTATTAATGTTTGCTGGATAACTTGTAACTTCCACATTGAATTTAGTTTTTTCATGGGTGATTCACATGTTTTGATTATACTGATATTCCCCCCCATAACCAGTCTTTACTATTTATATGAATGGTTGTCAAGGAAACCAAAAATACAGCAAAGTTGGGTAACTCTCCTGGATTCAGAATTTCTGGTTTCTGAGTATTTTAAGAAATAATAACTTGCTCTAAGAAACAATTGTAAGGAAAAAGGAATTTATACATCTTTGCTAAAATTATTTTTCTATTTCTGCTGCCCTTTGAGGCTGTTCTTGCTCATCACAGAAGCACTGGTGACTTTAATAGGATTCTGCCTCATCTTTCACTTTAAGAAACAGATGGTATCTTCCACACATGTGTGCAACAAGTCTGGATACAAATAGCAGTGAGCAAAAAGGTTGAGATAGAAATGGATGATTATTTGAACCTCTGGGTCCTGGATAATGTAGAGCAAATGCAGAAACCGTGGAGCAAGCCACAACTGGAAAGGAAGATTAGATACTAAAAAGGCAGAACAAACAAAACCTCCAAAATCAGCATCAGCATACAGCAAAGGAAAATAACTGCAAATTAATTTTCATCTCTGTAGCAAAGTCCATAACACAGTCTGACTGATGTTGAGCATTTTTTTCTTTTCTTTTTTATATTTTCCTTCCTAATCTCTCACCAATACACACATGCACACAAAGGGCAGACAAGTGGGATAAACCTAATTCAAGGATGCTTCTTCAAAACAACTTCCTAAACAACAAATTTAAATGAGGGTGCCAAGAGCTTATCCATGCTTTATACGGATACAACTGCAGACATAAACTAAAACTGATGTAGGATTTATTTTGGTCTCTGCCACTTAGGCAACAAAACATTCAGCCATACAGCTTCTTCAGAAAAGTAAGGACCAAAATGTAATTCACCTACTGGGATCTTCAGGGACTATCTCACTCCCCTTAGGTGTTTAGCTGGCTTTTCTCCCACTTTATTTAGCCCCATAAAACTCAAATGGCCAGTTTCTATTTGAGTCCTTTTTATTACTCTCATTAGAGACTTTCTAATTTTTTTTCATTGTTTCTTGCTATCTCCAAAATGCTGAATGCTCTCTTTGTTTTCCTTTTTTCATTTGTGCAAAAAGGGACTGCAGAATGACAAAGTCTGGCCAGTCTCAGTTAGTGCTGTTTTCTTTGTTTCTTGTTCCTTTGAGGCCCCTGGCCTCAATCACAGCTGTTTTCAGTGCAGCAGTCAAGGGTGGAGGACCTAAAAGAGTCTGAGCATCCCGAGAGAGGTCAGTGAGAACCAGCCAAACACCAGCCTCCAGCCCCACCTCTCCAGAAGAGGGAAAAGAACAAATCTTCCCTAGAAAATAAGATAAAGCCTTTCTTTCTTATTATTTTCTGTCAGTGAATGAGTGAAAAGAGACAAACAAGCTGAAGCAGATAAAATGGCAGGAAGCCAGAGCTTTCTGCTAAAAGCTGACTGACAGGTAGATCTGGCCAGAACTCGCCCAGTGGTGAAAACGCAGGGCTGCCCCTCTCGCTTCATCTGTATGCAAAGATAAGAAAGATCAATTGCCCGCTTTAATTGCCAGTGAACTCAATCAACAAGCTCTTTGTGCTAATTCATCAGGGAAGATACTAATCCATGAAAATATTATCACTGTCTGATGTACTTGAAGCTTTTCCACTTCAGTAACTATGCAAGTACATACACACTGGCTGCAGCCATTCCATGTTCTACACATTTCCATGCAGCTCTCGGGGTCAAAGCCCAGCAACACAACCTGCATTTTGCACATCAGGATAACAAACAGGTTTCACCAAGATGCACTATGCAGGATAAAATGCAACAGCATATCCTGCATAAACACGTTTTGATGGATAGACAAAAGCTCCAACTCAGTGACAAAAACTTATCTGAAGAGGGATTCTCTCCCTACTGGAAAATCTTTTTGTAAGGATTATCAGAGAAGGTTGCAGAAGTTACAGTGACTATTGCTTACCAAGTAATACCTGAGAAAGCAGGTGTAAAATACTAGTTATCATGCACAAAAACATTCCCAACCAGACACCAAGAATGTTGAAGGACTGACTTCCCACCCTTTTAAGCCTGAAAGATTCCCATCCAGTTTGTATCCATAGAAAACCGTGTTTGACAGCCAGAGTTGCAAAATAAAAAATCATAGAATATATCAAGTTAGATGGGACTCATAAGAATCACTGAGTGGAACTCTCTTCTCCTCACAGGACTACCTAAAACTAATCCCTATGACTAACAGGTTCATCCATGGTCAGGCTTGGAGCCATGACCAGAGCTCAGAGCTTGGTGACATGACCCTGGGGAGCCTGGTCCAGTGACTGACCACCCTCTCAGTGAAGAACTTTCCTGATGTCCTAGGGTGGTTTGTGGAATGGATGTGGGAATGCAGCTTCCACCAGATATCTGATATCTTAACACAAAGTCAAAACACAGCAAATGCTTATGAGAAAAAGGATCCATTCTTCTATTCAGAAGAAAATCCCTACTTACTATTGGGCATCTCACCAGTAAAATCACCTTCCTCCAGACCTAAACTTACACTGTTTCTGCCTAAAGAGTAAGAACAATAGGACTTCAACAGCTGAAAATGCTACACCAAGAAAAGGGCATTAGTTGGTGGAACACACATCCAACTAGTGGAATAAATGCTATATCCCATAAAGAACTCTTATGTCTCTTTTTTTTTTCACCAAAAGCAAACAATTTGCAGGAAAACAAATCAACCTCCACCCTCCAGAGTTGTAGGTCAAGTGAGTGCAACTTCTTATATAGCAATTATTGCTTCATGGGAATAAAAATTACATAAAACAGTGTTCTTTTCTCTAGTGCTAAGTATTACCATCTCTCAAAACTCCTAGGGACTAAAATGCTCCAGGAATATATCCAGAATAAAAAGAATAATAAAGGATAAAAGGTATTACAATTATGAACAAGCAAAACTAATAATCGCCTAGTGCAAGAAGCAGTGAAGGTGATAGGGTGTAAAAGTGTTCTTTTTCTTTTTTATTAGAAAGAGCTACATTGTCTCTCCAACAATGCAGCACTAACTAGATAAACAATCTGAAGAAAATAAAGACATTGGGAAAACTGGGCTCCTTCAAAAACAAGAAACACTGAAGTTCATAGTTAATTGCCCTGCTTCTGGTTAAATATCCTCAAATACTTCAGATAACAGTTTGCATTAAGTGTCCATATAGCAGGCATGTAACTCTTACAACTTCCTGAAGCATCTGAGGGCTAAGTCCACCAGTGGCACCCTAATTCCACGTAATCTTGGAGTTTCACCCTAAAGACCATCAGATAAAATTGCAAGCAGACAGGTGAACACAGGTTCCAAATGTCTCAATAAAACAATACAGATGGAACTATTTTAAAGGCTTTCATTGTGTCAGCTAAAAACTGTGGAATCCATCCAGCTGTGAAAGGCGTTGGATCTCAATTAATGGAGGAATATATGGGAAAATTAACAGGGGATCAAAATACTACTCAGTTTTCATCTTTTTTTCTTTAAGGGTGAGACCTAGACACCATCAACTTAAGCTCAAAGAATGAAACTTCCACAGAATTTAAAAATTTGATTAGAACAGAGGTAGCTCTACTAAGAGAAATTATTCAAGTCAAATTACCATCAGTGGCATCTTATTAATAACCTTACTATGTATCTCAAAAAATTAATCTTTGTAGGACTGCAGATTGACCTGAAAAGTGATAACTTCGCTAAAAGAAACAAAATTTCTCAATTTACAAGTCCAAATGTTCTCATACTAAGTCGACTCAAAAAAGAGGTGATGTAAATAGCATTTCATTAACAATGTTATTACCTATCCCCCCTTTAAAGCAAGTATTGAGACTAAAATCAGACTGTACACCCTTACCTGGACTGAGATGGTTTCAGACCTATGAGAAGAGTGACTCCAGCATATGCTTGTGCTGTGCCAGGCACACAAAAAGGTGTGCCCAGACAAGGTGAACACCATTTCTGTCCACAGAAAAGTATGACTATTTCAGCCCCAGTCCTTCAGAAGACTTGGTCCCTACACTGCCTGCTGAACTGTTCCATAGGAAGTAGCTCACATCAGATCTATTGCCCAACACTTCCCTGAATCTCAGTTGTTTCTCAGAAATAAGCCAACACCACAAATAAGCCAACATCATTTACAAATGAGGAAATCTAACCATTTCAGCTCCCAGGTTGTGAATCAAGAATATTCTTGGAGTCCTTGCAGCCTCCTATATTTTTCAGCTTATCAATCAGGCATGGAAATACATTTACTTCAGTTCTTTGTAAATCTAGAAGCAAGGCTCATTAAACATTTTGATAAAACGCTCACATCAATACTGATCCTCACTAGGAATGCCTTGAGCAGTCACTGCTGCTCTTCTGTGAGTAACTGAATGCCCTTTGACAGGGAGGTGTCCCTGTGAGCAAGTGAAGAGCCATTAAGAGCTAAGACCATCTAACTATAGCCATTATACGTCTTCCCAGCTTTCTACCTGCAGGTGCCAAAGAAAGAAATTGTGCTGGAGCAGAGGATGACCATTAACTCTCCCCAGCAAGCACAGGGGATATACAACCTACACCCCTCATGCAGATCAAAGTGTTCAAATAACTTCTGTATATCCAAGGTTAGGTCAGCAAAATGCTCTCATTTCTCATAGGTGGATGATAATGCTCTGAGAAAGCAGCTGCTGTAATGGGAATGCATGGAACAAACGATAGCTGCCCAAGTTATTTTGAGACGTGTCATTTTTAGGCTTTTCCAGGGCATGCTTTTTAATTTCTGTCAAATTGAATAATTTTTGGAAAATCTCATGCGAAGTTATTCATCCTTTTCTCATTCTCTGCTAAAATTGCCTTCCCTGGAGGTGCAGCACATGTTGCTGCAATGAGCAATGTTGAGGAAGCTGAATGCCAAACAAAAATCCTTGCTGTTGAAATGTCACAGTCAGCTACTATGATACAAATGTGGGTGATTTTAAGAGGAAGAGAGTTGGCTCCTTAGTTCTCATTCCACATATGTTACACAGAGCAGCTACACCATCTTCCTGGTGGACACAGAACAGAACAACTGTACTGTTTTTCCCTAGAATCAAGAAAAAGGTGGCACTACAGAGAGGCCGACAGCAATCAGAACTAAATTATAAAACTAACAAAGAACTCCAATGTTTTTTCAAAGCACCAGCAGCAGTAGGAAGGTACAAGGGGTTTACAAAGTCAGACATGAAGCTTTCTCCTCGAATAGTAGTGGAAGCACTGCACAATGTAACACAGCAGGCAGACTTCACAAAGGTTCCACTGTGCTGGGGAGTTTGAATTGCTATCTGTTTCCTGGTGGATAGTAATGTCCTCCCAAACAGTCTGAAGGAAAATATCTTGGCTTACAAAACCAATCTGTTAATTTCCAGTCATCTTTACTGAAAATTATTGATAAAAGACTGTTCTTAAGATGGCAGCACTGTGTCACAACCACAAGAATCTTTTATCACCTGAGACTTCAGGCATCTAGTATTCAATATGTCCATTAGCAAAGACACAAAATCTCAATTATAAAGTAGAAATTCAAATCTAAAAATAAGTAATAAATCTTATACAAATCTGTAAAATGTTTTGATTAGAGACTTCATTTTCCAGTATCTTGGATTTGCATATTTTAAAAAAATAAAGAGAAGGGGACACGACAGGAAGCAGCAGCAGTCAATGCCTATCATTTCACTGACATGTGCAGTGGGCCAGTTTACAGGAAGACAAAAGGCTGGTGAAATGCAGGAGCACTGCAAGCCCCCCATAACATGTGAGGGTTTTAGATCAAAACCTCAGTGCCATAGAAACACTTTAACTGAATACTTACTGCTGTGTGAATGAATGTAAACATAAACAGATGCTGGGTTTCTCTTTCTGAGTTGCATTAATAGCAATTAGATCTTGTATATGAAGTGGAAAAGAAATGAAGCAAAGTAACATACTTCTCCTTTATAACTTTGTGTGTTTGCCTCTGAGGCACACAGTGAACTTCTTAACAGATAAACAATCCTGTGCTGCCCTTAAGAATATATAATCTACATGCAGTGCAATGCAAATACAGTCAAACCCTTACAGTCCATGATAGTTTAGGGGTCAGTCACTATTACTGTGATTATTATAGGTGGCTGCAACATCCAGTGGAACTTCTTGACTAGGAAGATGATGGAAGGCAGGAGAATGCGGACCAATTTTATTGTTCAAGGCTTTATCAACACTGCTATCGTTGTCACCCTCTTAAACTGAAGTGAAAACCACCAAGCTAATAATCTGTTCATCAAATACACTCTCACATCTTCCCAACTACCAATCAGAATCCCTCTCTACCATGCTCAGAAAGTGGTAGTGCCATTCTGTTGAAATATTTGCTTGATCGTGCTTCCAACATTGGTATATTGCAATACTGCAATACATACAGCCTTATCACTACTATCACTCAATGGAAGAGCTTCTGCTGGTATCCAAAGATTTCATGGCATTTGAATTGCTTTTTGTGCAATTTGCTGCAAAGACATTTACATATGGAGCATACTTTAAAACAACTAACTTTATTGGGATTTTGACCTCCAGTAATGTTTGCATGGACAATACAATGTGTCAGACAGGACTTGCTTGCTGTCTAGATGGTAAAGGGAGTCTCTATAGCAAGGGCTCTTACAGGGTTATCTTAGCTGGATTGGGTGAGACTCCCTAAAACATGTTCCTGTACAACTTCTGTAACCCAGCTGACCCATGGTCCTACCTGACCACTGCAAGATATGTATTATGTGTATAGATCACCTTAACCTATGTACAAAACATTTCTCAACTATCTTAAGTATGTACAATAGACTGTCCTACATGATCATTTCTACACATGCAGGAACTGTTCCTATTGATTGTCTTACTCTTGTACAATTGATTAACTTTGCAGCAGGAACTGTCTGTGAATATCTGGGACAGCCAGATTCTTTGCCCAGGATGTTAATCGACATGCTTAAGCATACAAATTGGTCTAGGCACCGCAGGGTCTGCCTGGGGAATCTCAACAACTGTCTGAAATTCCCACCGGGACCACTCCTGTAACAAGCTGTCAAATACTTCTTGTGCCAGCAGTTCCATCAATCACCTAGCTTCAGCTTGGGCTGCTGTCTCAAACCAGTCCTTTATCTCATCTGTGCAGAAATCAAGCCTGGGAGTTCCTGGACCACTGAGGGAATTTAAGTGCACTAGGGGTGCACACAGGCACAGCCCTGAGAACCAACTATGCTACAATCATAATTAAAGAATTAAACTTTATTCTTCTGCTTAAGTCTCATAGCCCTTGCCCATTAGCTCAGCTAGCTGGAGCATGGTGCTAATGACACCAAGGTCGTGGGTTCAATCTCTCTACAGACCCTTCACTTAAGAGCTTGACTCGATGATCCTTGTGCGTCCCTTCTAACTCAGAGTATTTTGTGATGTCTGTCTAAATGATGTCAATATCTGACCTAGTGAACTGGCTTCAAAGCTGATGAAAGTGGCTAAGAAGTAATTCACCTCATACTGCAGCAAATGCCCAAAGATAGGTGATCTTTATGCCATGCTTTACCTGAGTTTGGTTGTGCCGTATCAGACTACTGATTTTGTAGTGATCTGAGTGCAGATGTCAACATTTCTGATAGGAAATCATCTAATGCAGCACTGGTACTCAGATTTGTGGTCTGTTGTTTCGGGGAACAGTAAAAGCTGCAATATTATCTATATGTATAGCAAAGAATGGAGCTTTCCATATTTCTCTTTCAGATCAAATGTTCATCTATTACAAAACCCTCTTCACCATCCCTTCAAGTTCATAAATCGATTGCAGCATATGTGGGCTAAACTATTTAAAGGAGATGGCTTTTCTGCTCTATCAGTGATTAAAGGACAGTGTATCTGGGCCATTTACTCACAGCAGAGCAGGCAACTGCTCATTCTACATTCTGCGTTCTTCAGTTCACCTGACGTCACCGGTGTGTCAAGCAACGTGTGGGAAAACAAACTCACCTCATCTGTATTCCACCCATCACATACAGTACTGCCTTATCAGCTGTTCCTTCTGCTTGGGACAGTGCAGATCACAATGGATTTAATGCCTGTGTTTCCCTGGGAGTGAACTGACACAAGATTCCATGTTTAACAATGAAGTGCAGAAGCCAAGTGCCCAAGCCGCACACCTTCAATAGTTTGTTCTGGAGCTTCTTCATGTAAGACTGAACTGAAAAAAACACCATTTCCTGCAGCCACATATGTGCAAATCACAGCTGTAATAGATGAATGTTTCACAAGCTTTTTTTTCCTTTTATTTAATGCTCAAAGACCATGAAAATGGTCCATTTATTTTGTGGGATGCATTGTTGTATTAGATACGTCTACGCATTAGGACCAAAGCTGACTAACACAACTAAAGGGATCATATAAAGTGAATTTACACTGCCAAGTAACTTTCCAGTTTGCAGTCACAGCCATATATGGCCACATAAATTCGGAAGAGTTTTGTGTGGGCCATACTGAGCAGTGGAAGAATGAAGAATGTAGCTGTGGAATAGTTCAATTACTGGCACCATTATCAGCAGCCCACACTTCAAGGATGCTTACTGTTGACTACTGACTGCACGTAGCAGGTTTAGTTAATGGGAGAGAGTTCCAAATCCTAACAGCTAGTGAGTTGAGGGAGAGCTTTTAAGCACCCATCCATGTTCCTTGAGGTTATTGGCAAGGCAGTGAGGAGACAGGCCAAGTTATGCTGGGGAAGGTTACAAGCATCTTAGTACAACTGGCTGTTAAAATCTTCAAACTAACTGGTTTAAAGAAATATATCCAGCAAGCTGCCATCTCAACTGTGTCTGACCCTGTTCCTGGAAATGCTGTTATTTTGGCTCAGCTCCACAGTTAAGTTTCCTCCTCTTCTATCCCATCCCATATAATGCACCCCAAGCAAAGATATACCGTTCCTTGGCCATTCTTTCCTGTGCTCTGTCTCTCTTCCAAGCAGGCTGCTGGTAGTTTGGCAGCATCTGCTTCTAGGGAGAGAATGAACCTAGGCTCTTTGTGGTGCAACAGCAATGTGAAGTGCTGTGTCACTTTGCAAAAGGAAAAATAAGTCTTCTCTAAGTTTTAAAAGGACCATCTGACATGCTTAATTCACAGCAGCAAAGCAGATATGTTGGTTTGCTGGCCCTAGAAATTCTGATATAATCCATAATACCTTGTCTTCCCTTTCTTGCAGTGAAGTGTCCAGTTTTCCTCTAAAACCTGAGAGAAAACAACAGCCACAGCCAAGACTAATTTTCTGTGCCTTTCTTCAGGACACTGGTATCTCTAAGCTATACAGCATGTATTTTAAGAGCTGCAGGATATGTTAAGAAACACTGCCAAATACCAAATACTTTAGTCTCCAAATTCTGCCTTTTAAAAAATTAATATGCTACTGGAAACTGTTGCCTGAATTCTAAATAGCTACTTGAAAACAAAAAAGCATCCATATTATTTATGGAGGATCTAATATTATGTGCTCTCTTCCACTGTTTGAGCAGGAACAGGAGTAGAAGCAGGACTTTTCCTAAGACTTAAGGGCTTAATCTAACATGCCAGCTCCTGCTGCATTAGAAGGAAGAGGCTGGAAGCTCATACATATCCAGTGGGAAAAAAACAAACATGAAATGAAATGTTTTCTGCAGCAGCTAAAATGCGTTCCAAAACAACTGAACATCAGTGAATGAAAGCTAAGGAGAAAGTTCTCATGCCATTACTCAGTTTAAACCCTTTTAAAAGTCAGAAATTGGTATTGATTGCAGGCTTAAAAAAGAACTATGAAACATAGCATATACTGTAACAGTGAATCCATAGATCACTTCAGAGAAAGACAAGCTTTCTAGTAAACATCCAGCATCAGCTCTAAGTTTTCTTAACACCAGGCAGCAAAATACAGCTCCCAAGAGTGCAGGTGAAATACATGAACCAAACCAATCATTAAATCCTCTCTAGGGGCTACATAAGAAACAAATGAGATGAGCTTCTACAGCTGTCTGTAAACAGCTCCTCTGTCGTCCTTGCTAAAACCTGCAGAATGATCTGGATATGAGCCAGCATCATTCCTGGTTTTTTAAAACTCTGTTTATATTTATAACTCTTTGCTCTCCTTTGCTAGTGTCTATCACATTCTCCTATGCTCAGTACTATATATTGTGGTTTTTTGGCCACTGAAACCAGGGAAATTGCTTGGTATGGAAAATGATGAACTCTGAACAAGAGGGGCAAACTTGGAAAGACCTATTTAGGCATCAATACCTGCATCCAGCTAGATACTGGTCCTCAACCTAAAGCCTATGGGTTGCATGCAAGGTAATCTAGTGTGGATGTAGGTCACCGGTCATATAAAAAATCAAGGCTGAGTGAAGAGGGAGGGACAAAACAGTTTTGCTCTGTAGCCTCATATCCTCATATCTACTCAGTGCTTTGCCTATAAACCAGAAATTGGGGATCACTGAAGCTCTCTTGATTATTATTTACTTAACTAGATTGGACCATAACCAAATGACCAGAAGGAAAACACTAAGAGGTCTGTCTTCCCCAGCTGAGAGACTAATTAAAAACCCTACAATTTGCAGAAAAGCACATGTAATATAGACACGTACGAGATCGATAGGAAAAAACCTCCTCCTTGCTATACAGCTATAAAGAACAGAAGGGGGATCTCTGGCTAATTAGGTTAATATCAGCTTATGGCTTCATGTAAAAGAACCAATGAAAAATAAAAACAGAAACAAAGTATTTTTCTTAAGAATCACTTTTTTCCCTTTTCCATCTCTTTCTAAAGCCTTCTGTATTCAATATTTCATAACGCAGTGTGCTTTGAATTTCCCTTTTAGTAAGTACAGCAATTTGCTAAATTTAGGTTTTTTTCCTTGTTTCAGGGTCCTGTTCAGAACAATCTGGTAAGTAATACAAATTACTGCCACCAACTTCAAATGCTAAAGTCTGAATACTTCATTCTACCTCCACAGGTAAAAAAAACATACAGCTCCAAATAGATGCTGTGCCTCCATGTTCTGATTTAAACTTTTTAAGTATGAAAAGATAATTACTTTGAGTGATTCCCAACCCCCCCATCCCATTGACTGAACTTTTAATAATTTCTTTTGGAAGGGCATCCATACAAAAAAGGTAGCTATTGTACTAATGCTACCTTGTCGAAGTGTGTGTACTTAAGAGTTTCACACACCTGTGCCTGAGGCACAGTGCAAGGCAGTTAGGTGTTTCCAGTAACAGACTTGGGTTTATTGAGCAAGATTCTTAAGATTTCACCATTGCTACTAGGAAGAAGTATCCTTAAAAAAACATAGTGTTATCAGATGGACAGCCAGAATCCTCTTGCTAGCAAGTGAAATTCTAAGCTGCTACACAAAACATTTCATTAGCTGCTCTCGTTCTAGAAAACTGCACTGATTTTAGCCATTTAGCATCTTCCAGTTACGTGTAATCGGGGTTACAACCATGTCAGCTAGAATTAGTTGTCATCAGGGAGAATATTTTTAGGCAGTAGTTCCCCTGCAATTCACCAGTCAAGGGAGATGAGGAACAAAGGGTGACATGAAATCACAAGGATATGACTGACACCTGTGTCTGTGTGTCTTTACCTTGAGCTCATCTGCATCATAGAAGTCTATGCGCACGGCCGGGACCATCCACGTCTGGAACAGAGTGGCCAGGATCTGTTTGGCAATTGCATCTGCGATGAGGTGGAAGTGGAGTGGGTTCCGCCTGATATGAGGAGGGAGAGGAACGCGTTAGTTCAAAGGTTTCTAATTCCTGTTCTTAAAGGACAACATCAGAATTTACAAAGTTTTATCTGTGTCTACCATGTCAAGTTTTGAGCGTGCAGCTTGTCTGGTGGAGTCCTGCTCTGTGGCCAAAACACTGACACACAATTTGAATACACATGACCAGAACACAATACTCAATCAGTTTCTGGGTGGCTATGAACACACAGAACCTTTGATTCCAGCAGAATGTGATGATTTATAACACCTAAGAGTCTTGTCCCATGCACCAGCTCCTTAAAAAAGGCCAAGTTAATATGCCTTTGGGGACTTGAGCTTTGGAAATGATTGTTTCAGTTTCTAGGTGAACCTGGTAATTTATCTTTGTAGTAAGAAGACTGTCCTAGGTTAAATATAACAATTTAAATGAAGTTAAATTCTGAGACCCTTGAGTTTACATAGAACTTTTCTACAAAGCAATCTTGGGGAACCAACAGCTGTCCCATAGGAGCCCAAAATTAGATTTTCAGGTAAGTGCCTTCTAGATATTCACTGGCATAGTGAACAGAATGGAACTTGCAAATCTTACCATATCCTTTTTTCCTAATGGTTAAAGAAAGGCACCAGAGTGCCTTTTACTTCAAAACACCAGATCTGGGTTCACCTCTGTAATCACACGACATAGGCTAACTGAAAAGCTTCAAAACAAGATGGGTGAAGCCAGTATCAGCAAGACTGGCAAGCTCTGACAAAGTGTATGGTTTTTCTATACTAATGTGAACTTAGGCATCATAAATACCTTGTTTAATTCCCTTAACCTCCCTCCCTTTTAGGGGGAAAATAAGCAACAAAATTTGATCTTAATTTCTGCGGTAGGAAACCTACCAGTGGAAATTACTCACAAATTGTAATCTTCCATGTTTAGCCCTAGCTTAGCAACTTTCTCTGTCAGCAAAAAAGGACAGACTTTGAAAGAACTACTAAGAGGAAAATATGCCTGTTTAGACTTCAGCATGGGATCAACCTTTCTTTGATCCCTAGAGTGGAATAGTGGATTCTCATTCCTATGGAATTTGTAAAGCTAAATGAGTGTACTTGCTAATTGGTATTTTTCATCTAACAAGAGAAGTATTTAGTTTCAGATGTTGATTAAAGCAGAAGATGAATGATGCTACTACATTCTTCAGTGTGAATGAAAAGTGAGGAAAACTATGTTAGCTCAGGCCAATATACTTCCATTACATTTTTGGGCTTAACCCAAAAAATGAAGGTTATTTTTTCTCCATTTTCTACATTAATAAAAAATGTGTGCCTTCCTTTTAATGTTTCTCTTCTTGCTTTGATGAGTAATACTGCTTCCCACTGAACAAAGTCCACAGGAAAATGTAAAAATACATATATTTGTTCATAGTATTTTAACAGACCCCTCAGCAGAAAGAAGAGGAGATTGTAGTGAGAAGCAGTGTATGACTGGATTTTGCAGATCCAACCCAGCACTCGGGGCTGCCAGTGAAGCTGCTGTGTTGGCTTCAAGGACACTGTGGATCACATTATGTGCTTACAGGAAAAGCAGAAAAGGGCTGGGTAGAAGCCTTATATATGAGATAATCATGATGGCAGAATAAACCCACAGCTGATCTGCCTTAAACAATATCCAAAACACTAAGCCACAACACGCTTTTCAGAAGACAAAGGTCTTTCAATCTCCAGCTTGTCCTGGAGGGAGGAGGGGAGGGGGAAAGGCTCAAGCTGCCAGCTGCTGAGTGTCCCATTACCAAGCTAAAGGGATCACAGCAATTACATTTGCTTCACCAGCCCAGCAGGAGAGTAGAAGAGGACATCCTGGCTCATGCAGATTCCGCAGTAACCAGGCACCTTGCCAAGAAAAAAATCAGGAAATAGCAGTGATCAGGAGATACATCTCATTAGTAGAGACAAGGCCAAGAGAAACAAAGTACAACACCGGTGGCTTTGGGTACTGGCAGAGCAGTATCTCAAGACAAATAAATGTTCAATATCAACATACACATCCCACAGAGCTCCCTCTGCTAAGGAGGGGCTGAGTCTGGGTTCTGGTAGGACTACTTCCCAGCTGGTGTTCTTCAGTAATTTCCTTCCCTTTTTTATTCTGGGTTATTTATCTTATATTCTAAAGTAGAATAAGAAGAGTAAAAATTCAGTTTAAAAAAAGGAAGCTCCGTCTTCTTTTAAATGATCATTTAGTTAAATGGAATTTATATAAAATATTTCAAGATGAAACACACTAGTTGAAAAGAAAAAATCTGACACAAAGACACTCAGATGTTCAGTAGCAGTTTATACTTATCTGAATGACCCAGAGTGTATGAAACTTATATGGGAACAAGTGGGTGACATTTACTTTAGTTCATCTCCTGCTGGGAGAAAGAAAAAAGGATAGCTGTACTCCCACACAGAAATCTCTTTCAAGTTGTTGGCCTCATGGTAAAGATTCAGCTGGAAGGAAAGTGTGTGTCAGAGGCAAGGCAAAAGATTATCACTTACAAAAATATATCCCCGAAACAGTATAGGGACCTGATGACATCTGCAACTAAATGTGCATCAGCCACAGAAAATTTTACTCCAGACGAGATTTCAGTTCTGTGAAATGTGAGGTTTAGCACGGTGCTGGATGCCAACAGTGCACAGCCTCAAAGCTGGAGGACCTTCTGAAGGTAACCAGACTGGCATACACACAGATGACATCTTTCACCTCTTCTGCTGTCTGCAATATGTGAAGCCTAAAAGATATGGATTGTTTCAAAGTGTTTAAGAAACAAGTTTAGAAGCTTGCAGATCAACCAACATTCATTATAACAGATACAGAAAAGATTCTGAAAGATGAGAAATCTTTCTCAACAGATGTATGAAAGGGATGTCATGATTATCTGACAACATGATTGAATAAGTGACTCTAAGAATTTGGGATGACAATCAGGATATTGTGAAGGATTTCCACTGAAAGTTGAATTACATTAAACTGGGACATTTTGCTCATTTTCCACCGGGCACATCAAGAAAAATAAAAAAACCACACACATAAAGGCTGGTTGTATCTTATACTGATAGAAATCCCTATACTGTACTGGGGACAGTATATTCAACTATGGAATAACATGGGTCAATAAAAGCCAACTGTGATAAACTTCTAACACAAAACTAACAGGTTTTGGAAAGTCCTCAGTATTCATGTGAATTAATCTGTTTAGGAATAAATGTTTCTAGTATCCCAGGTTTCAGAACAATGAGCCCCAGGTGTTCCAGATTCCTTACTGCAGAAGCAGGTATTGAAACAGCCATAGAATTTCTCACAATGTCCAGGAATACTTAATCTTATTTACTTCAATGATTTTGAACATTGGAATTTCTACCAACTACAACTTTTCACAGTTTCTGCTACATGGAAAATGCTGATGCATTATTGCCTAATTTGGTAAAATATAGTTCCAAAATGTGGCTATTTCCCATCAAGTGGAAACTTAAGGTTCTAAGTACTCTGTTCAGAAAACTGCAAATCTTCCTATATTAACTTATTTCCACTTATCTTAAGATCAGAACACTATATGATGAAGTAAACCATATGTAAAAAGCACACATTTACTTTCCTAAATTACTTTTCTCAAAAGTGAACAAAGGGAGATTCTAGCCAAGATTTTCAAGCATGGATGCTTAAGTATAGGTTCTTAGGCCTAAATATAGGAGTTTGAATGAATGCCCTCATTTTCAAAATTGCTGAGGTCCTATAAAGTTAGGAATATGAAAAGACATCAATTTTTTAAAAGTCAGGCCATGAATTTAGAAGTCTACTCCAAGGTACCCATTTCTCTACATTTTTTCTTATCATGATGTCTTATTCTTGCATTTCAAAACCTCTTATTCTTCATCAGATTTATGATCTGCTTGCTCAAGCATTTGTGGCCCTTTCTTTTCAAATAGCCGCTGCCATAGAATTAAATACAGAAATCTACAATTGAGAAAGGGAGTAGTGAACCAAGGCTCACTCTTCCCTCCTGCACTATTCCATAGCTCAATTGTTAGTAATTCAAAAGGCAGCTCCTTGGCTGCTTGGTTACACAGTTCTCTCTCTGCAACAGAGAAATTTTATTTTCTAAGAATACAAAAAGGTCAGTAGTCCAGGGGGTTTATTTCCAAAACCTATACTTTATTAAGGGAAGCACAACAAGGTAGTACCCCTTATATCTCTAACAAATGGTTACAAGAACTTCAAACAGGAATTATAAAAGGCAGTTTGGGAAACTTTTTCTCCTAATGCCCATATGACAATCCCTCTCTCATATGAGAAAAATTTTAATGTGAAAATCTTCAAGATGTTTTTATACCACTTCACACCCATTTGATGTGGTATTGATGAAAATGCTCCCCAAACTATTGCAGAGAGACTAAATACACATTTACGGCATCACTCATGGATCTTCTTGTTTAGTGTTTACTTACAGAACTTCTTTGAGAAGTACTAAGAGTAAATCATGAACAGATTTTTTTAAACATTGCTTTCTCCATTATGCTTCTATTGTTAGGACAGCTAGAAAAAACAAAAAGTGTGTATTATTGATGCATTAATATGGATCAGAGAAACCAGGCCACACTTTATGTGTTTTGCCAGAATAACCTCACACAAAATAGACTGACACATTAGAAAA
Organism: Ammospiza caudacuta; assembly: GCF_027887145.1. NCBI lineage: Eukaryota > Metazoa > Chordata > Aves > Passeriformes > Passerellidae > Ammospiza > Ammospiza caudacuta. The sequence continues at coordinate 26,069,381 of NC_080597.1, forward strand.
GTTGGAAACACTGTCGGAGGCTTTGAATTCTCAAATTAACTCCATTAAGGCAAAGTGGTCTCAATGGAATATAGCCATTAGATTATATAAGCTTTAATTATCAGCCAGTGTTGACTTGTGACTTTTACTTGGAAATTACATGTCATCCTTTTAATTTAATTTAGATTTTAATTTGCTTTGTCTTATTCTACTTGTTCTGAGAAAAAAAAAAAAAAAGAGTTCATTATTCTTACAGCATTCTGTAACACAGCTTCATATCCTGTTCTTAAAAATGCTCAGACATACACTTCACTTTAAGGTTACAAGCAGCCTTCTTAAAGCAGAGGCAACTTCACAGCAGAGGCAACTTCACATTAAAAAGCATTTGTCTCTAGTTTTGTTTACATTTCTTCCAAAGCCCCCACACTCCTATGCCACTATTGCTGTAGTATAAATGGAGAGTTCAGCCAAAGAAGTAAATGCAGTGTCTCCTGAGAAGAAGAGGGACTGACACAGTGGGGAAAAAAACAGAAGGCCACAAAAAACCAACACAAGTACTTGCTGGCACAAAAGAGAAGTTAATTGTTTACAGATTGTCAGGCTGACCTAACTGCCAGAAACATGCTATAATTGTGTAAGTTTGTTTTTTATTTTGCTTCCAAATGAAACATAGTGTTAGGCACATCTTTGAAAAAGGACACATTAAAAACCATTTTAGCTCTTACTCAAGTTAAGACTTACCCGAACCAAGAAATTATCTTTTTAATATGTAACTGTGACTGTGGGCTGTTTCTGTAGCACTCTAGGGTTTGCAATTTTTAGAAATGGAGTAAAACATTGAAAAAATCACCAATGTAACTTGGACCAATAGTTGCAAAAGATTCAAGGAACATTATCAACCACAGAAAACTGCTTCAATTTTGAAAAAGAAATGCAGGTGCTTTTTAGCTTACCACTATAATCACTGTTTCCAGAAGTATTTGCACTTCATTCTGCCTATTTGACCCAATATAATACATTTTTAGTGTTTAGTCTTTTGGTTTGGAACAGCTAAAGTGAGGCTGCTCTAAGGACATGGTGATATGCTTGTGTTAAACTCAGATAATTTCTTTTTACCCCTGCAATGGCTTTATAAAATCTGTCATAATTGGGAACTGGATGTGCAAGAAAGGAAAGTGGCAAAGTTGCAGAGTAGGACTGAGTATTCATTCTACCAGCCTCCCTCTGTGCAGTGCTGCCAATGCATATTTATCAGACTGCAAGCCCTGCACTATCCCAGCTCTGCTGAGTCTCCTCCTGAGAACAGACTGTCAGTTATGTCAAACTGGGTGTTAAAAGCTGCTGGATTTTGTGGCTGGAGCATACATTTTTAAAAGACAAAACTGGAATCAAGCTCCTTTATCACTGGGAATGAAACACATTTCTGAATTATGGTGTTCTTATGTGGAATCAATCACACTACCCCTTTCCTCTCCTTTTCCCACTCTGGAATCTGAAGATAGATGTGGTTTCTCAAATGGTCTGAACAAGTAGCTTGCCTAAGTCTCATAATATATATGGTATGACTCAAATCTTGGTGTTTTAGGCCTGTGGAGAGCTGAAATGTTCAATATGCAGGATTTGCTGTACATTCCTGCAAGAGAGGAGAGACAGCACACTCCATCTATAGATAATCCTGTAGCTTTTATCCTTAATGACCCAGCACTCCTGCTGTTTTGAGTCTCTATTTAGTACTCTAGCTAAAGTTGGGGGTATAACAAATATGTTAATGCTCCCTGGGATTAGACTGATATGGCCTCCTTTTCTCAGAGCTTTTCTATTAGAGAAGTAGAGATTTCCTATGGAAGTAGGGAATTTAGGTATATAGGTTTGTATCAAAATGCATGCTAAAACATTACTAACCTGTACAGAAATGCCAAATTACTTAAATAATAACCTGTACAGAAATGCCAAAAGAAAGACATGACATCTTCATGAATTCCACATAGATTCAGTGACATCAGTGTCTTACAACAAACACCAACTGAGGTGCAGGAAGACAGGTGAGGACATTAAGCCTGGTTGCTTTGAGGGGTCAGTTGTTTCATCAGTAGATTGAATTCAGGATGTGTCGTAGGAAAAACAAAATCTCTATGACAATAAGTTTGGCAGCATATTTTTTCTGTTCTTGCAAAACTGTTAACATTTAATGTGGTGATCCTGGAAATGAAGGACCAGTAGTCTAACTTAGAGATTAGGATAACAAACTTCTTGTTAAGCAAACTTCTCCATTGGAAGCAGACCTTTCAAACAATGGCTTTTTGAACAATGCCAGCTAGCATGCACCCCCTGGTGCATATTTAGGATTAGAAGAAGGGACATCTCCATGCCTGTTCTCACTGACGACCCTCAAGTCAGAGGTAAACTTGATGCTGACATCATGAAGCACTGACTATCTGAACCGACCATTTCCAGCTCTCCTAATTCAATCCTCCTAAATGCACTATCATGACCTGTCTCCATTCTTCATTCCTATAATTAAACAGATCATACCATCATACCAGATCATACCAAAAAGCCTTTCCAATCATCACCATTTCTGAATTGCATAGTGGTCTCCAAAATAACATCATTTGCACATGGCAACCAAAGCAAAGAAACTTAGTTCTAAATCAATATTCAGCTTAATTTGTGGTTTCTTTTTGCTTATTCTGCATCCTTCTACAGAACTGCCATTCCAAAGATGAAGATCCAAGAAAGGAGTGCTACTGAAGCATGGCCATGGAGTCACAGCATCAACCGATGCTTAAGAAGTCTGTGTTTTCTAGAAGATAACAAAGAAACGTCTGTCTCTGTCTCTTTTCTGAGAATATCTTCTCTTTCTAGCAAACAATTTAATAGCTAGTGAGAAATCCTAGTTTTAGGCAGGAATGGACTTAGACTTGTCTTTAAGTATGTTCTGAGCAAACTAGGGAGATAGGTTATCTGGAATGTGCTCAGGTTTCATTAGCTATACTGGACTTTATCTTGACCACCTCTGCTGAGTTCAACAAATCCTTCGACATGAGCAGCAGTGCAGGCCAAACCCAGTATGTTCTTGACAGAGGGAGAATCCATCAGACTTAGAAATACCAATATTAATTACCTTTTTTGTTTAAACATTTTAATTTTTATTATTTAATAATTTAATTACATGACGGTATTGTTTATAAATTTGCTAATTGCTCAGAGGAGTGCCTTAAGTAAAACAGGGACATTTCCTTTAAAGAACAGAGAGAGGTTGTTTAAACCTTTGAGCTGTGAGATGCCTATTATTTACAGAACATTTGGAAACAGAGAGATTAAAGCCTTCTCAAAATGGATGCAAGTATTAGAATAGACAAACAGGGAGAAGCTTACCAATAGGATAACTAGTGTCACCACAAAAATATGATTTTCCATTAAATCCCTTAGAAACAACAAAAAAATACAAAACCTCCCCACATCCTTGCAATATAAACCCAGTTTACACTGAACAATTCAAACTTCTAATTGGAAATAGATATAGTTTTAACATTTACCAGAATTTTAATGTTTAGTAAAATCCCCCAAAGACAATGACATGGATATTTACTGTATTTTTGCTTTTGTTATGTTTTTTAGCATTGTTCTTCTGGTCCTACTCCCATCTAACATGAACATGCTACTTCCCAAAAGACTTCCAAAGATTGTGTGTTGATAATGGAAGCTGCTCTTCTATTTTGATTAAACAATACTTATGTGGTCTTTTTTCATACTGGACAAGGTAAGCATCTATATTATTTTAGGAAGCTTACCAAAAATGACAAAATGGTGTAATAAAACCATTGTCAGGGAATGACTACTAAGGCTTCCAGCAGGAGACTGGAGGCAAATATAAGGAGCAAAGTGTGGGACTGGAATGCCCCACTCATGACAGACACAAGAAGATATTACCACATGACATGAACAAAAGTAATTCACTCTTGCACAAAACTGTCTTTCAAAAAAAAGCAGCATATTGAAACTACCTCCCTTTAGAAGTTGTTTGTACTGTAAGCATATTTTACTAGTCTATTTATCCTGTTCGAACCAAACAGTCTGATCACTTCCCCAATTTTAATCCACTTTTGGCAACATCATGGGAAAGCATTTCCGAGAGAATTTCTAAACTGGACCATGGATACACACATAGGCCCACACAGAGTTTATTGTGAATTCTCTTTTTCCGGAGTTGCTGTCTATTAAGGGAATTGGTTATTTTGTTTCCATTTTACATTTATGCCTCTCAACTTTGGGAGCTAACTGTGCTAACACCAGGCTGCAGAACCTTCTGTGGGACAGTCAGCAGCCATTCCAAAGCCAGAATAAAGCACCTGAATTTAATGAAATAGTGTATATACTGACTGTAACAGCAGGTTTACTTCAAAAACAAATATCAAAATTGGAATCTGGGACAGTTAAGCAACCAATGTGAATTTATCATCTACACCTGTGGCATAAACTGATACCAGAAATAGGCTAAATGAATACAACACTGTTATTACCATTATCACTATTTTACAGCATTCAGGAGTGTGTAGATGCTTTACAGTGAAGATAGATACAATCCCTATTCCCACAATGCAACAGGAGTAGCAGGTGGATCTCTGATCCCTCTTACTCACTGTAGAAAATCTTCAAGCAGGTGAAATCTATTTGAGAGGATCATGAATTAAATGTTTCATTCCTTAAAATGAGAAAGGAACCAGGGAAGGGAATCTGACCTTCTTTTGAAGTAACATACAAAAAGCTCATGTAGTAATAATCAGATACACAATATACAGGAAAAGAAAAGAAAACTTCCTTTACCTGTGAAATAAGACAGACTTGACGAGTGTGACAACATCCCGACTGGCATTGTACCCTGCACAGACAATGGCAACGTGGATAGTCTGTGGGAGAAAAGGAACAAAAAGAACAAAATTAAAGCCTGCTCCTATGCTCATCACTTGTTAAGGAGATCACACACATGACACTGCTGTTGTTCAGTGCTGCAATTGTTAGGGATTTGAGTGGGTGTTTTGCAGCTGCAACCCACTTGAGGCAGTTTGCTAAAAACATCTTAATTGAGTTATAGCACCATCATCATTCCAAAGTCATTACTACCACTACATTACATCAGATGTTTGAGTAGAATTCTACTCAAGCATTTATTAGCTAAGACATACATGTGCATGTATGTACACACACCCTCCCTAAGTAAGCAGCACACAAAATCCTGAGTGTGCAAACATATAGATATTTTTAATCTCCTGAACTAAAGTTTAAAATTGTGTCTGATAATTAGAAGCAGGTATGATCCCAGAAGTTTTGAATTATTTCTGTCTTATGCACAGCCCGTATGGAGAGGGTGAGCAAGCTCTCATGGATGAACATGACTGTGACTATTGGTCTGCCAGGGCAGGATGCATCCCAGTGATGCGATGGGACACAGGCTGTGACTACCAGCATGGGCTGTTCTGGCAGCATTAATGTGATGTTAAACACAACCCCCACAAACAAATCCTCTCCACCTCATGACACTGGTAAATTATCACTTATTCTGTGCCTTTTTACTTCCCTTTTAACACAGGTCTCCTCATCTCTTCAGGAGGAAAGGGAAAATTGAAAAGGCGCTACGAGTCATTATTTAGCAGTACTAATCTGAAAAATGCTATCACGTTACTCCGCTCTGCTTTTAAAAAGTAGCCATTTCTGCTCCCTAGAGACAAAAAAAAAATTAATCCTATCAAGTTTTGACTTCAGGTTCTGTGATCTTCTGTTTCTTAGTGGTCACAGAAATGAAGCAGAGTTCACCATGCTGTTAGCACAAAGCTGCCATTGGGGACACAGCTGTGAAACTGCAGGGAAGCCTCATTTGGCTTCCATTTGAAGCTTGGTTAGCTGGTTTCTCACACACACAGCTCTCATTTTCCACAGAATGCCCACTATGCTGAGAACAAATGAGGGATTCTGTCTCCTCACGTAGCCACAGATTCCAAAAGCCTGGCTTGTAACAGAAGCACATTTACACAAGAAGTGCCATGTGTTGGGCACATCTGAAGAGCCCACAGCCCCATCCATTAAGATCCCCTGGTACAAGGCACAACTTGAATCATAAAAGTGCCAAGTGGCTGTGCCACAGTGGAACATCCACATGAACATCACAGCTCCCTCCAGCCCTGCTGTGCTTCACAAGCTCAGGCATATTTAAGATCTGATGTTTTAAGAGGACTTGAATTAATAAGACAACTGTCTGTCCAGAGAGGTGTGAGAAAGAATGTACTGTAGAACATTTTGGCAGCCACTCTGTGAGGTATTAGCACTTTATGTTAAAGTCAATGGGAGTCGAGCACGCTCAACACTTGGCAAAAATTGATTGTGTTCCTCTCTTGTGATAAGAGGGGAGAACACAGACTGCTTATTAATGACTTTTATTACAGCAGGAGTCTGTAATGTACTCACTGGCATAGGTTGCTGTGGGTGCACTGATTCCTGATCCTACATGAACTGCCTCCTCTCTCATTGTCACCTGGTCTCCCTCCCAGGCTTCTGGAAGATCTAAAATCCTTCCCCTCAGTGCCAATTAAAATCAAATTAACTGAGAACAGTTTCACCCTTGCTTTAAACATTTCACCTGAAGGCACTAGACCAGAAACAAACATTTTAGGGGTTTCCACAGAATAGCACTGTCATATACAGTCATCATTGTTTTATACCACCTACACTTGCCAGAAAAGCTCTCCTCAATGCCACTCTCTCTACCTTACAACTTCCCTCCAAATCAGAATTTATTCTGTCAAGTTCTTGCCCACATCTGTAGTCCTTTTACTAAATCAGTTTGTTTCAGAATTGAAAGCATGCATTCCTTGCTGTCTTCTAGTAGCTGCTGTTGCCTTGGATGCTGCTTCAGCCAGGACACAGTGAGAGCAGCACTTACTACGCTTCTGAATGCTCTCTTCCAGCACAGACACACAGGCATCCATGTACCTTCTGCTCAGCCTCTCTGTGGTGTTTGATATTACATATCACTTCTATTCCTGCCTGCAATCAGTTAAACGACAGAGCAATATTCCTCAAGAGAACAGAAATCAAGACCTTTTCTCTCCAAGTTTTTTTCCTGCAGCATGCTTCAAGGCTCAGTCTATTCCTCTCCTTCCCTTGATCAACTTTCCTCTCTCTTGTTGTTTAACTGTTAAACAAAGTCAGTGGAAAAACAGATAAGCCAAATGAAGTTATCAGCCGGAACTGCCTGCAGATGTTTGCATCCCAAGGGGAAAAACATTATTTCCAGTTTTCTCCACTCTTGTTCCAAATGCATGTTTGGATTGAGAGCAGCTGGCTGTACCCAGATTCTGGCAAGATATGGCTGTAATAAGCACTTGAAAGAACTTGCACCCTCCTGAGCATACTACTGTAAGCATCACCTCTCAGATTTTGAAAATTGACACTTCTCCCAAACTCCTTTTATCCATCAGCAGATGGCTGGAAGAGTGTATCCCCCATCCCACCAGAACTGGCCACTGTGATTCACACAACCTCCAGACCCAATGACTGCAGCTAACACCACGGACTAAAGCCACATGACCAAAGAATGCTCCAACTTCCACTGCAAGTGTCAGCCTGCCTGTTTGGCTCAACATGTCCCACCAAACTTCTCACACAAGGCTCTGCATGTTACACTTGCCCCTTTACTGTTGGCATTCCATGGCGGTTTTAGATAACACTAGTTACACTCTAGCCTGGATATTTCAAAATCGCTGCAGGACCAAACTGAGCATTCAAAGTGTCCATCTTCCTACAACGCTCTCTTCAAAGTGAGTGATGGATGTGCTCACCATTTGCTGCAGCAGTTTGGACTCAGGTAATTCACTGGAGATGCTTTTGGATAATGTAACTCACTGCAGCAACAAATGAAATTATGATACGCCTGACGATACAGAGTCAATGAATTCTTCCTCTGTTTATACACAGAGATATGAAGAGGTAATCAAAACACTGTGGAAGTGCATCACAACATTCTCCCTACAGGCTGAGGATCAGGGACACCAACTGAACTATTTTTAATTGTAAATAGTTTAGAAAGCACTCAGGTGTAGGTGCTTCAAGGTACTTAAGGAAGCTAAGCTTCTTTAGGAGAGGGAGTTTAAGTCATACCAAGGTATATCCTAATGTAGCTCAAAACTCTTACCTCAGCCACTACACACCAGGAAAAGCCTGCCTCTAAATGCAGTATTTCATGTTCTGGCATAATATTAATGTGAAGAAAATATACAAAACACAGTTCTTCTACATGAAGAACTGGGCCCCAGATCCATACTGATGAGGAATATATAGTGCCTAGATAAGCATGCATAACTATTTTTATTCCTTGGGCTACTTTTTGGAATGTTGAAATAATGAGTTTAAAAAACCTGTATTAGTCCTTATAGTTAAAAATAATCTTTGGTAAGACATTTCATACCTCAGTAATTTTCCAGTAGACTTTCCATTGTAGATATTTAATCCTTCATAAATAACTGTTGAATGTGATTAAGAGATATTACAAGTATGTTACAAAATACTTGTGTTTGTTTCCAGGGTTTTTTTTTCCCCAGTGGCAGATAAAATCTGCTTTACATGTGTTACACTGCTGATGTTGGTGAGGATCTGTTTTTGATGGCTGTGGAGCACTACACACTTAACCCTACTGAACAACATTGTGGAGAACAGGAACAATACAAATATGCCTCTAAAATGCTTCAAATGTTAAGTATCTTGCTAAGCCACTAAATGCTATACTGCTAATTATCAATTTCCTAATATATAATATCTTTCAAAAATATTTATAAATACACAATTCAAGTAAATGCTCAGTTTAGGGAGGCACAAGATGGAAAGATAGTGGGATAACACTGTAAGAAAAAGGCATACAATTTTGTTAACGTCCACTGGCATTATGCTCTCCTTCTGAAGCCTGTTGTTACTTCTGACATCTGTGTAAGGACTATGCTTACTCATATTTCCAAGGTTTGTGTTCAAATGGTCTGCTCCTGGGAAGGCATGATGGGCATCTGCTCGCTCAAGGGAGAAGCCCCTTGTCTGGGTGTCTGATATTTTTCTTTCAGTATAATGCTGGTCCATTTTAAAGTATCAGAAGAGCTCTCCTGTGATGCAAGAGTAGAAGGCTGTGGATGGAATGCAACAAACCCACAGCTATTTGATATAGATCACAATTAACATCACATAGATGATGCTTTATCAGAGATTTAATGTTCATTCATTGTAACTTCATTTTCAAATGTTTTAATCACCATTAAAGACCTTCCCAAATTAGATTGTGAAATGTTATCACCAGTAAATCTCTAAGAACAGACTCAATGAAATGAACAACCCATTCCTGGCATTCTTAGTCTCCACCAGAGCAAGAGTCTTCTTCCTAAGAACCTTTGTTTTTCACTACCCAATTTGTCAACTCTTGCTGTGATCTATTCCAGGGTCAGAAGCTAAAAAAACCCCTTTGTTTACACATCTGAAACACAGAAAAGAACCAGAGAATGAAAGGCATCAAGATGCCCCTCACACAAACAAGACAAGAATCTACACTAACAGGATAAATGATGAGACCCTTGGCAAATCTGGCAATAGGGAAGTTTCATTTTCACTTCCATTGCTGTAACTGAGTTACTGACTGAATTCCTTAAGAGAAGAGTAAGAAGTTGAGATTAAAATAGCATGCAGTGAAATAGGGGGATGGCAAATAATGTGAGATTTCGTATTTTATACAAGCATTGCCTCCAGCAGAGTGCTAAACCCCACTGAGCAAGCAAACTCATTGGCAAAACACATTACAAACTGTAAGGCCACCTAAACTATTCCTACTTTAAGCTACTGTTTTTGTGTCCTAGATTGGTTGGTACATTGAACAACCAAGAACTGAGATTCAGCTCATCACTCTTTAATATAATGATAAAGGAAAAGTGAGGTTTGCTGATTGATGGCCTGATTAAAAGAAATGCCAAAAATCTCACACTGAGGAAAATCAGGCCCTCATTATGTGGAGGAGGGAAAATGAAAAACAAAAACCTCCTCTTCCCTCTCCTTACAATAACATTGTTTTCTTTTTTCTACATTGTTGGACAAAGACATCCAACTGGAAAGCAGCAGTTCATTTTCAAACTGTGTTTGATATTTTCTCATTTAATAGAATTTATATTAAGAGATAGTTAGGATTTCTTTTTCCTCTCGCACCAATTTTCTTTCAACTTTTATCTTCCAAGTGGCAGCAAGCAAGATAGAAGGTGATATGGTATTACCCTCTTTGTAGAAATAAATGGAGGAAGTTATTTTTGATAACTTTATCAGCTGAGATTGGCATAAGGCCTTTAAGCAAGACTTTCTGTTTTGGATCTATTCATATTTGGACCTGTCATCATTCAGACATCTCACAACTAAGTATCTGGATGACATCCACAGAAGCACTGACACAAAATGGCGAAAACCAAACCAACCACACCAAAACGGTCTCAGAAGCAGATTGCCTGTTCCTGCAGCCAAGCACACTGCTAGTGCACGGCTCACACAAAGCACCTGCTCCCACAGCAACATCCAGATACACTCCTCAAAGTGAGTCAAAAGCACAGGCTGGCTCCATGAACCATGACTTAATTAATCATGAACCTTGAACTGTTTCAATACAGGCACAGAAACAAAGAAATAAGGCTTTTCTAAGCACTCTGGAGTCATTATTATTTAAAATACACAGGGTCAGTTCGCCACAGGTCTTTATCTGCAGAGCTGTAGCGAAGTCAGCTAGAAGCAAGGCTTTGATTTTTAAATCAGGTTCGGGGACACAAGAACGAAAAAGACAAAACGCTGTGATGAAATAATAACTCAGAAGATATTCTGATGACAAATGCATTAAAGGCTTTTTTAAAAAGAATAATAAAAAATTATCCGAAAAGTTGCACGCAGCAGACCTTTAAGACGCTGGTTTTGGAGGAAAATGTTTCAGAGGAAGGAAACGGGGATCTGCAATGTCCTTAAGGGACCACATCTACTAAGCTTTGCTTCTGGCACGTTCCTTTGGCATATTTACCTCACACTTCTCCACCACGGGCTGCTGGCCGCACTCGGAGCTGTTCCCCGCCACGATGCCAGCCCGCAGGCTCTCGCTGTCGCCCGTGCCCTCCTCCATGGAGTAGGTTTTGGAGTGGTTGGCGCGGCGGTGCGCGGGGCCCCGGGCCTGGGCCAGGCTGAGCTGCTTGCGCAGCGCGCGGTTCTCCTCCTCCACCTCCCGCACGCGCACCTCCAGGCTCGACGCCGTGTACCGAGGGCTGTGTGGCTGCGACTCCAGCGGGGACAGCGACACCGGCTTCCCATCTGCACCGCAAGGAAACAGAGCACTTCTGTCAGAACACACCAGCTGCATCTTCCTCTAATGTTGGTGTTGTGAGGCAGAGATGCGCTTCACATACAGCCATGTTTTATGCAGACTTGGCACTCCCAAGCCACGCTTAAGTGCACGGTAAACTTGGACAAATGCTGAATTCTACGAGCTACAGGTCCTACTAATTTTCAAATCACACCAAAAGATAAGCATGTGTTTCTTTGTTCTCATAGGGCTGCCTGCCAGTCTCTAGTCTGGGAAGACAGTCAAGAATATTAGGATTTAATTCAAAGGCAATTAATATACAGTTAAATATATTTTAGAAATATATGCAAGATGAAATAATTTTGCTATTCCCACTTCCTCCGCAGTCAAATGACAGCATTTTGGCAACCATTTTGTGCCAAACAGTAGCCCCAGCTGATGCACATGTGTGGAACAGATGGGTTTTATTCAGCAACATAGTATTATGTGCTTGCTGAAAAATAAGAGATTTGATGCAGAAACGTTCAATACACATGTGGGCCAAATTCTGGAAAGTATTCTGGCTTAAAAAGACTCAGTGGAATTTTCAAAAAAAATAACAAGGTTCAATTCAACACCTTCAAGTAAAGTGTCTCAAAAATGTTTAATGAAAATCAAATTGAAGCAAAGCAAAAGACAGTGAGAGTTATCCACAGTGTCACAACTAGCAAGAAATTTCTTTGCAGTGATGATATGTGAGTATCTTACACTAAAGTATTTCTCTGATGTAACTTTCTACTTGCATGTATTAAATCACAAAATTATAGAACTAAAAGGTTGAAAAAATCTCTAAGGTCATTGAGTCCAACTGCTAATCCAGCACCAACATGTTCACCATTAAACCACGTCCATATCCACATCCACATTTTTTGAACACTTCCAGGGATTGTGCTTTTACCATTTGCCTGAACAGCCTATTCCAATACCTGACCATTAGGTCATTTTTTCCTAATATTCAACAAAATCTTCTGTGGCACAACTTGAAGTCATTTCATCTCATCCTCTCACTTGTTGCCTGTAAGAAGAGGACAACCCTCACCTGGCTACACTCTCATTTAAGGCAGTTTTAGAGAGCAATAAGGTCTCCCCTGAGCCTCCATTTCTCCAGGGTAAGCCCCTCCAGCTCCCTCAGTTTCTCCTCATGGGACTTGTGCTCCAGACCCTTCCCCAGCTACACAGCTCTTCTCTGGATATGCTCCAGCACCTCAATACCCAGAACTGAAAGCAGGATTCAAGGTGTGACCTCATCAGTACCAAGTACAGGGACATGATTGCTATTCAATGATTTTTCTAGCACAGACAGTCTCATTGGTTTTATCAAACAAGTAACAGCCTGAGCGGTGTATAAAATGGAAACCATGCAGTTATTGTTTAGAAATTCTCCCTAAAAGTACATTTTTCACCAACCAACTCAAAACTATCTCCCTTCTATAAAGACCTGTTCATTGCTTGTTCTTTTTCATTGTTTCACATTAACATGAATGATGAGCAGTCCTCTGAATTGACTTCATGAAAAAAACTAGTATGGAAATCAAATCCTCAATTCTAATTCAAATTGTTGAGTTATACAGGTATACACAGTTCCTGTTAGGTATATAAATCATTATCTTGATTTTCATCATCATCTGGATAGAGTATCTTGCATTTCTTGCAGGCTATCTTCTACAAAAATATTGTAATTTATTAATTTATCATTAGCAACGGTTATGGATAAATCTGAGACTGAAAAACGTCTCAAGACAAATTCTGGAGTTTGGCCACTGACACGTTGAAACTTGAATGCTCCAGCAAATAGTTAATTCAAAATTTAATGAGATATTTGATAAGCTTGATATAAGAAAATAATGGGTGCATCAACAGAGAAATGTCAACATAAAGGACAGAGCCATGCTACAATTAGACATGCAATAGAATACTGAGTTATCTTTCTCCAGCAAGTTTAGAGGGCCTGGAACTGAAATTGTGTTATTTCTCAGCTGCTGATACTCAAGTTAAGGAAACTAAGACTCATTTGGTTGTGATTCTATTGCATCCCCATTACTGGACAGCAAGAGTGTATTGTGTAGACACTCTCAGATAAAAAGAAAAACAGCACCTTTTCTCACCCACCTGCGAGAACAACCAACCTGTGTTATCATCAGATACACAATTACACTGCAAATCTAGCCAAGCACTTCACTGGCTATCTTAACTCCTCACTTGGTGAACACCCAGCCAACACAGATATAAACTCATTGCTTCCTGCCTTTGTCACTGAATTCTGCTAGCTTCAAATAATTACCAGAAAAGGCAGCAAGATATGGAAGTGAATCTCAGAACAACATTCATCAACATTTCAAAATATGGAAAAAAATTAAACATATCTTTACCTATTCTACAGACATAAATCAATAGATCACAAATTCTGCTTTTCCAAAATTAAAGCTTTTAAATTTTTTCTTATCTTTTAGAAACAGATACCATTTTGTACATCTGAACAATTACAGATATACTGATCAGAAAAGTTCAACTGTTTCTACACAGTATTTAGAAGAAATAGCATAGTCTGAGAAAGGGACTGAAAGAAAATATCACCTTGCTGCCTCAGGCTGAAGTTGCAGCAGCTATGAGACCAGCCTGGTGTTTATGCAGCCTTGGCTGTAAGCGCCAGTAACTCCACTACTGTTCTCTCAGTAGCAAATATTTCTGCTGGTATGTAAAAGGAGTAAGGAAATCCTCTCAGGAATTACCTAGCTACACTCTTCATCTGAAATGTACAACTAGTTGAAATGCACTGATTTAATACATAAATTATCTATGTTTTATTACAAGTTGCTAAGTCCAAAATATTTTCTGAAATTATCTCTTCTGAGTTCATACAGCTGGCAAGTCATGTCTTGTTACTAATACTACTCACAGTTCTCAGGTGTATCATGTACTAGGTATATTTTCACATCTCAGCTCTCTGCTGCAAATGATAACAAGACAATTCCAGGACCCATGCGAAATAAAATTATAAAACCAAAAGTGAACAGAGTTTGATCTTAATACTCAGAAATAAAGTAATATTTTTAATAAATTCAGAGATTGCATAACTCATAATTTTTGCACATCTGAGGCTGGCAAGGCTGGTGGCAAGATACTATTTGATTTAGTTCTGTGTGTTTCATCTCATCTCTGAAGAAGGAGTAAGTGGATTAATGTTAGGGACCACTGACGTTTGATTGTGTGTGTTGCCTGGTAGAAGAGTTAAACTGATTGTACTGCACTTCAATTTTATAGTTTTTAGTAACTGGCAGAATGCTCTGAGCTGATTCTAGGCACTTTTTATCTAATCTAAATCAAAATAAAATAACATAACACATAATGAGGTCTGTGTGACTTTGGGACTGAAGATGTCCCAGGGAGTGCTACAAGGAACATTACTGTGCTCTGAAGCAAGTAGTGTACTTTTGAATGGTGTAATAAATAATAATACAGCTATTTTTTTAATTATTCATTTGGGGTTATTGCTCTATTTTTGAACTTTGGCAGTTTCAGTTTTCAACTTTAGGGGTTTTTTTTCTGTGTCAAGCCTTTTACTTCAGACTTGTGCTAATGCAACAGTACCACAAAGACCTGCAAAATTCCACTGTCCACAAAACAAAACCCAAACACAAAGCTGAATAATTACTTCATGGTTGACAGCAGTCAATGACTTATTCTCACACTAGGTCCAACAATTCAGAAAACTTGACAATATGTAAGTTGTGAATTCTATGGATTATTGAATCTTTCTACATATAGGAAATCACTTGAATTTAAGGTAACAGATTTCATTTAATACTAACTTAAGCAGAATGCCTAGGACACTGGACAAAATAAAGCAATCAGAAAGCAATCCAGCAAAAGTAATTTGAAAGGAGAAGGACTGAACCGGTGGCATTTTCTTTCTTACATACAGAACTTAAAGGACAGGCATTAAAGCCAAGTTCCTTGTTTTGTAGTTACCAGACTTGGGAGAGGTGACAGTTCTGAAAAGGACCCAGTGGCATTGGAAAGTCGCCAAGGAAAGAGGCACAGAGAAAAAAGAACATTTATCCAAGGGTTACCTGGGTAATAGAGAAAGAAGCAGAGTGTAGGAAAGTAAAATTTTCTCTGATTCAGAGAAGAAAAATGCAGAAGCAGGCATCCCAAGTTTTCCAGACAACCCTGATCTGAACTAAAATGCTTACAATTGTGTTAGGAACTGAGGCCCATAAAGTTATGGAGCATGTTTTGGGAGGGTTTTAAAAAACTTTTTACATTTTGTTTGTTAGAAGGCACAAACTACGTGTGTTTTGACATCTTGACAAGGTCTAGAGGTTTCTATATGTTTCAGCCATTACTCATCCCCTGCCTAGTGGCATGCAATGCCTTTAAAACAAACTAATGGCACTGAACTCCAGGCTGCTCCTTAGGTAAGAGGAAGTTATGCTGCCCAGAGACAGTGTTTCAGTCTGCCTACAGATACAAGATATGCTTCCATTTCACATTTGTCAACATTTGAAAATTCACATTATCTCTGCCCACTCTGAAGCATAAGAATTTTAACCAAAAGCCAGTATTTTGCAGAAAGAAATGGGATAGCAGGCAACCATGCTCATTACTCTCCCCCTGATAAGGGCTCAAAATCATTTCAAGTTCATTGCACCATTATTTTTTCCCACATCAAGACCATTGTGGAGAACTCCATGGACTCTAATGTAAAAAAAAAAAATAAGACTGCAGTCAGGCTACAGAGACATAAAAGCCTGGTGTAAGCAGATAAACTATCCTTTCTATTCTGGAGTTCTAGCTCAGCTTTAATCACCCAACATCTTAGTACTCCATGCACTGCTGCTCAGCTGGCTGCTCTGGTAGGTCCTGGCTATCTGGGCAGCTATGAATGAAGTTCTTTCTGCTGACACTTTGGTACTTTAGATATGTGCCTCCATGAGTAGGTGCTAAGGCATCCCAAAGTACCTATTCTCACACTTATCAATTTTTTCTCCAACAACTTTTTGTGAAACACTGCAGTGTGATCTCAGCTGGAAGTAGAAAACCTTGCCTGAACAACCATTTTAACAGGGAAACAGTCCAAGCAATTCAGGTCTGCAAGCACAGAACTTCATCCTAACAGGATATGAGCCAATGAAAACTCCTGCTTTTCACGTGTCAGAGGCAGAAACTTGTAACACTGAAAGATGTCACAGTAAGTGCACTGAAGGCTGATGTCCACTTGACAGATCACAAGAAGTAACAAGAAGCCTTTTCATACAGTCCAAACAAGTTTCCTCAGCTCCAACAGAAGAACTTCTCCCCATCACTATTAAGTCCTTCTCAGGATGTGGCATGGACAACACATGTGTAAAGTTACCTGTTATTAGTTAGGAGAGGCTGCTTGCACTGGAGATGCCAATCAACCATCAAGCTTGGACTCAGTCAATACTAATTGCACTTAAGAACTTCAGCAATTCTTTAAGTACTAAATTTGTGTTCAATTCCACTGCTGTTAAGGGTACTTAAGAACACATTAACATGGTTTATTGAACCCAAACCTGAACCAGTCAATTCCACTGAAGGTCAGCCTTACTTAAAGAATCACGTTATTGTCTGCTATTCATATACAGGGAAATTACTTTCTGAGTGTCCTTTCCTTGAACAAAATAGCCCTCTACAAGCAGTGGATTCAGAAATTAAACATATCATACAAAAAAACCTTCACCCACAGAACACCAGACTTGCCAAGTGCATTGACTTTGCTTGGCCAGTTTTGGCAGCAGAGGGGCTCCAGGGGCAGCCTCTGTGTGAAGCTCCTGGAAGCCTTCCCCATGTCCTAGAGAGCCAATGCTGGATGGCTCCAACATGGACCTGCTGCTGGCCAAGGCTGACCCCTTCACAAGCAGTGGTTGCCTAAGGGCTGACCACAAAGAAGGGGTAAGAAGTCACTACGCAGAAGCAATTGCAGCCAGAGGAGAGGAGTGAGAATACAGGACAGGAACAACTTTGCAGGTACCAAGGCCAGTGCAGAAGGGAGGTGCTCTAGGTACAGAGCTAAGATTTCCCTGCAGCTGTGGGAAGACCGTGGTGAGGCTGATGTGCCACTGTAGTCCATGGAGGTCCACTGGAGGACCATATGCCAGAGCAAGTGGATGCCCAAGGGAGGCTGTAACCCTGTGGGGAAGCCCACCCTGGAGCACGCTTGCTGGTGGGACTTGTGACCTGTGTCGGGGTGTCACCCTGGAGCAGTGTGTTCCTGAAGGACTGTATCCCATGGGAGAGACCCATGCTGCAGCAATTTATGAAAAACTGCAGCCTATGGGAAGGACTCTCTTGGAAGAACTTTGTGGAGGGCTATCTCCCATGGGAGGGACTCCACACTGAAGTAGGGGAACAGTGTGAGGAGAAAGGAGATCACATGTGATGAACTGACCGCAAGCCCCAATCCCTGTTTTCCTGCACCATTACAAGAAAAAAGGGAGAGAAAATCAGGAGTAAATTTAATTTGGGAAGAAGGTGGAAAATTAAGTGGGCTTTTTAGATTGAGTTTTATTTCTCACTACCCTACTCTCATTTGATTGGTAATAAATAAAATTAACTTTCCTGAGTTGAGCTCTGTTTTGCCTGTGACAGTAATTGGTGACTGACCTCCTTCTGTTCTTGTCTTGACCCATGAACTCTTCATTATATTTTCTCTCCCTGTGGAGCTGAAGAGGGAAAATGACAGTGCAGCTTTGGTACTTGGTGTCCAGCCAGGGTCAAGCATTGACTGAAGTCAAACACAAGTTTGGAAATGTGAGAATGATGGTCTCCTGTTCAATCTTTGCTGTCATTCCCTTGTGTTTGCTGACAGGATCCTGCATGATCACCACTTTATTTCCAAAGAATATCAGCATCATTGTGTGCAGAGGATGGATGGTGATCATAGCTATTTAGCAGGTTGTTTCAGCTCATCATTCTGTTTGTGACCACGCATACCTATCATGTTATGAAAAAAAGACTTATTTATTCCCTCACTGGCCTATGATGTTCTTGCTATCCATCTTAACACAGCACAGGGATCAGTGATATCTTTTAAAAAGTTTTTTAAAGGAAAGGTGGTACTGTCAGTCCCTCTTTTACAGTCAAGCAAGAAGTTGTGGAATCCTTAACACTCACAGAAAATACCATTTTCAGATGCACAGCTGAGATGGGTCTGATACAGTTTTTCAACAAATAATCACCTTTTCTGCATTCCAATTTTTCAGAGGACAGCTACATATACAACAGTTATAAGCTTAACATTTCTGTAATGCAGGAGTCTGCAAGTTGGAAATCCAGGAAATGTGGGGAAAAGTACTTAGCAGCCACTTGCAATATCATTGTTTTATGAACAGCACATAATGAACTCAGTGGTAGAGACAGAAACAATTCCTCAGGGCAAATTTGACTTCATAAATTACAAAGTTGTCCCCTGCCTTGTTCATGACACAACTTCCAGTCTCTTAAATTAACTAAATGGAGGGGTTCAAGAACCACTTTCTCTGAATTGCTGCATTTGCTCTGCACGCAAAATGGGGAAGGGGTTGTGTTTCAGAAAGGCTTTGCAGTCGTACCATCAATGATGGCATCATGCTGCAGAACTGCAGAGAGCTGCTTATGTGCTGGCTGAGCAAATGCAATTCTGATAGGGATTCTCTAATAGGGACGGTAAAGAGTAAAAGATACCAGGTAAAGAAAAAGCATGAAGCAACAGAATGCAGGAAGAAGATCTAAACATAAACATCCTTCTTGGAAACATATCTGACTTTTTAAAAATAGTTTGTTTTTGCAAAAGAAATATAGGCTCATTAGCTAGTTATGAATGTTGGCTTATTAGCATATTCAAAACAAGGGCCCATAAGTCTTAAAATATTTGCTCATTTCCTTGTCTAGAATAAAGTAATATTTTTTGTTTGTTCTTCTCATTCTTTCTTTCCCTGTTTTGCATTGCCTTGGCAATATATATGCCTCTTCAAGAAAAGAACTAAAAATAACATTTCTCTCCCTTCCACTGGCAGCAGAGATGTAAGAAAATAATATCTTATCAGAGTGAGCACTGAGGGAAAATAAGATTTTATCAGGGACTTGGCTTGACAAAGATAACATGTTATCAAGAGGGGAACTTGGCAAAGATAACACATTATCAATATCAGGAGTAAAGCCTGGGGAAAATAATGTCTTAATACCTATTAGATTCTAAATAAGCCATCTGTGCTCTTGATAAATTGTTATTTTCTCCAAGTCCCATTCCTGTAAAGATGCTAATTTTTTTGGCAAACCACTTCTTTAGCAGTTGGGAAGCGGGGGAGAAAGAGCAGAAAAGAAGCTCCATCTCCCCAAAGGTAGAGGGGTATTCTCTTTCTGCTCAAAAGCTTTGCAGCAGGTCAAGACTGCCAATGTGACAGCCAGAAAGACTCATATGTGCAGACCCTGAAGGCATATTGCAGGGAAATCCCCTACAACAACAGTCAGCAAGCAGCCTGCAGAGCACCCTGTGACAGGAGGAGAGGGTCAATGCCCTTTCTGTCCTCTGACCATGCTACCAGGCCTGAGGTGTTGCCTGTAAGGTTTTTGGCAAACACACTTCTCTACAGAAGCAATGACCCTAAGGCTAGCCCTTAGCAGTGACTTTTTGTCATAAACAACCTCATCACAATTAGCAGTATACACGTGGGGTACAAATAAATGAGCTCTTTTAGGTCAGTTACAGACACAAATCCCTGTTCAGTTAGAGGTTAGCATTCCCACAGCTTAAGCTGACCCAGAGGGTCACACAGAGCTTCTCACCTCCTGCAGTGCAGCACATCCAACTCAGCTGTAGCTGGTCTGAGCCAGCCCAATTGCCTCTGCCCTGAAGCACTGCCCTCTACACCTCCACCACAACCACTGCCTGGTTGTGGATGCCTGTGGATGCCTGTGCCCTGAAGCTGAAACCTTCTGCAACTCAATTATAAATCTTCAGAGTTTCAATCTGGATGAATTTAAAAAAATTGTGGCACCTCCTGGAAAATGAGAAATCCAATTCATAGCAGGATGGACTACTAAATGTCTTAAATGGCAGAATGTGGGTGAATGCCACTGGTTATTCATAGGAATGGGCAAGCAGGGAATAATTAGAAGGGAAGCTGTGGAGGGCCTGTAGGAGTGTGATGTGAATAATAAAGCACACTTAGGAAAAGGCATATGAATGATATCTGCAGGGTAAGTATTTGTAGCCAGCTGAATTTCCCTGGTGTACAGCACAAGTGGGAGAGAAAACAATGGGATTCGTTAATCTGAAAATTTCCTATGGAGAAGCAGCATCTCTTTTTTCATTAACCATTTGGATTTCTTACACCCAGGTATTCCCTGCTCAGGTGTGAGCTTTGTCTTAAGGTGACTACGGGCCCTGATACAGCAGAATGTATAATCAGCAGCAGGCAGCCATTACAGCTCTTGGAGGTAAAGCATGTGCCCAAATGTGTCACTGCAGCTGTACACACTACTGTGACTATCATTCATGGCATGGGATGTAAAAGACTGGAGCTATTCTATGTTGGCTCCTGCTCAGTAATAAACTGTGGAAGAAACAGGAAGGGGAAAAGCCATCATTTTACAGTGCTTTTTAAGAGGACAGAAAGTACAAGAAATAAGTACATGTAAGCTTAGAAAATGTATGTATCTATGTTTCTACAATTGCCACAGTAACCACAAGCTAGAGACAAGCATGCTCAATGCAAGCCTAGTAGCAGTTAATTCCAATTCTGTTGCTGGTAATTAGCCTCAGCTGCTCATCAATAGAGGCTCCAGCTGATAATTATTAAGTTAAACTTCTGAGCAGTATTTGCATATGTAAAGCACGCTTTCCCTGCTGAAGCAACAATGGATGCTATAATGCATTTCCTGATTGTACAGCTCTTGGATTTGGGAAACCTGGGCAAAAGAGTCTGCTTTGCATATCCTTCCTCACCCTCATCAGGCCAACCATTCAGAAGAAATGCACTAGCACACACTGGCATCTACAAGCTACAGTGGAAAACAATCCTAACCCTGCACAAGAGGGAAAAATTAATTTCAACCAGAATAATACAAAAGACGGTTCTGCACATTCCTCTAAACATTTACCTTAACTTCCTTACAACCTAAAAACATGCAACAACTTGTCTGTGACAAGGTAGCCTGGTCACCTTAAAAGACACACAGTAACTCCAGATTTGGTCCATTAGCTCCCAGTGACCACCTTTCAGATGCGGTGGAAAATTCAGCATCATTATGTGATTCTCTGTTAAGCTTTTTCTGATATATTACTTCCTGCAGGTCAGAATTTCATTTCCTGAATGTGATACTTGGTTATCAGTAACAGCCATGCCCCCCTGATTAACTGCAGTGTCAAGAACACAGATAAACACACACCATGCCTGGATTACATGTATCTCTTCAGTTCTCCACGTTTTCATAATTCCATGACTGCCAACACATGCCCAGATCTGCTTAATACCCAAGGAGTTCAGAGGCACAGTCCCTTTAGGGATAAGGAAACATGAAAAGGAATAGGGAAGACTTTTGTGGAATCCAAAAGAAAACTCCTTGTGCCTCCATGTAGCTACCCTATCACTTTGGTTTGAGTCGACTGTAGGCTTAACAGACCTGAATTGTCGATTAACCTGTTAATTGTCGATTAGCAGACCTGAATGCTTTTTTATGAGACAACAAGGAATAGAAAGGCAAAAGATCTATTTATTTGATGATAAAAAATATAAAGCAAAAGTAAACCAAAAGTTTGGCTTTAGGTAAAAATGGGAGATGGGCTGAAAAAGGGAGCTCTAAGGCAATGCAGGTGGTGAGCCTCTAGGAAAGCCACTCTCTTTTAAGTAATGGTTTAAAACTTAGTAAATAGTAAAATTTGTGTGCTTTGCTGGAGTTACACACTGCTCAAAAACTGACTTTCAGCACATAAACAGAAATGCTGCAGTATTAGTTCAGGCTGGTTGGTGATGCTGAAACCTGCTCAAAAGCTTGTTATATCCCTTAATCTCCCTTGGCACAGAGATGCCATCAGAGAACCATGCGCTCATATTTTGATTGAGGCTGCTGAAAAAGGAGACTGAACACTCACTGAGCATCAAGGATTGTTCAAGGATAAATAAGTAAGTAAAAAAATCCAAATTCTGCACCACAACATTTCTTCCTTAGTAGTACCAAGATCTGTAAAAACGTTCGAATCTTATAGAGCACAAGCCAACAACAGCAACAGATATGAGCATACATACATAAAGTCAAGTAGCACAGAAAAAATTTTCAGATCAGTGATTGCTCTTCTTTATAAATATATCTGAAGATTACACAAGCAAACAGTGTTATTCCTCTGAAGATGTAACACTGCAAAAGTTATTAGTATCTTTCAGTATTGAGTCTTTTCTCCCCACACATTCTCAGCACTTCATTTGCTGTGACTGTCATTTCAGCCACTTCAGTCCCAAAGAAAAGTGAAGGGAAAATGCAAATAACTGCACATTCAGGACACATGAAGGCTGATCAGTGTTATGACATTTATCTTCATTTATAAAAAGAGATAAAATAACTCTGGAGTTAGTTTCCTGTCCTCCTCATGAAGAAAAATGTCATACCAGATCATCATGAACTATATACAGCAAAATTGCTAACACACTTTGCAGAGGAAAGAAACATCTCAGCAGTGATACAGATGGTAGGTTACATGTCATGGGTATGACATCAGTAATGGAATACACATCATTTTAAAACAGTAGATGTAAAAATCAGTAATGGCAGAAGAAATACACCTACAACAACAGTACATAAATTAGCTAAGGGCAGCTAGTTACTTGCAGAAGTTAAAGTTGTGTTAAATAGCTATGAGTTGTTCATGGAAGTCAACAGTACTTTCAGAATTAGCTTCAGTATGGCCAAATATCTATCCAAGGCTACAACAAATTTTTGGTGATCAGACTCTATTGACATGTAATATGGAACCTCCTTTTTACACTAACTTACTCAACATTTACCTTTTAAAAAGTATTTAGCTTTAATATGGAAATGCTCCTTCTACAAAGATATGGTAAGTTTCTAAGAACTGATTTTTATCAGATGTATCTGATTGTTGTATCACCTAAACAGAGATTTAATTTCTATCAGTGATGTAAGTTTCCTATAATACATGAGGAAAATACTCTTTTTTATTATATTGTTATTTTGTTACAAAACTGAAGACAGTGTATAAGAAACATAATCCTCTTTCAAGTAAGCAAAAGGCCGCACTTGGTGTCTGATGAAAACAAGCGTAGGTCTAACACCGCATGATATGTGCATGCATACAGCACGGTGGTGTTACTCACTTTTATCTTGCACCACAAATACACCCAGTGCTGTACTGCTTTAGGTTAGAATGTGGGCTATGTCCCCTGTGCCCCATCACAAACCTGCTGAGCTTCCTGTGAAGCAAGCAAAGGAGATTTTTCATTTTCAAGCAGCCAAAAGTTTATTAAGGTTAAAACCAGCAAACTGGGAGCAAGACTTAGGTGTTCTGCTTACTAAGGGTTTGTCTTGAAACAGATGAGGGGGGATCTTGGAGACTAATTCACATATCTGCTGTGCTGCACAGAAACATCTTAATGCACACTTAGGATCCTCAACTAGATTTCTGAAGAATATGCCTACTCTTGTGTATGGCAACACTGAGGTTAAGCCCTACTGACACACTTATTTACTAATATAAAAGAAAGTTGCTTTACTCAGAGCAGTAGTGCTCAATATTGACAGGATTTGCATGCTTTTAAGTAAACATTTCCTTTTTTTTTTTTTTTTTCTCAAATAGATGTCTAGTTTCCCAAGTTTTCATTACCTCCAGGTGTTCCCCTCAAAAGCAGTATGATACCTCTTTAGTAAGTACAGACAATGTAGGATTTTTAAGGATGCTCTTGTGAGGTGAGACTGGATGCAGGGCCAATGGCCATCACCTTTCTACACTGATATATAATACAAACTAATTGATGTCTATGACAAGTTTCTGTGTTGGAGTAATGGGAAGATGAAGGCAGAGGAATTTACGAAAACTACTGTATTGTGTTGTGTCTAGAGGTCAATTACAGTCCTACAATTGTTCTTTATTCTGTTGACAGATTTGCACTAAATGTATTTCTCCATCTTCCTTTGTTAGTGTAATTATAGGTTTATTCACTTCTACCATTTGAAATATCTTTTATCTTAACATCTTTGCGGAATAGACAGAGAGTTGACCAAAATTGTTGCATATTGAAAAAACACAAATTAACATACCTTATGCCTAAAGAACAATCAGACATGGAAAAAAGTAATAGATCAGCTACATAACAAAAATGCTGCAACCTTAAAAGTCCTTTAAAGATCAAGCAAAAGAAGAAACAACATGATTGGAAAAAAACAACAGAGAAAAAGGTGGCTTCCTTTCTCACCTGCTCCCATCTTGTTTCAGGAAAAAGGAAGGATCTTTGTACTTTTAATTATATATCCCATACAAATTTGAGCTAAACTAGACATGGAAATTAGCTGTTAAGAAGTGACATTGGATAAAGCTGAGGACTGAAAGCTAAAGAACATTGCTTCCATTACCTATATTTTCTCTCAAACATACCCTTACAGAAAGTAAGGAATCTCCATCTACGACATGGACTTCTCCCTTCTAAATTATGACGATCTACTCAGGAAAAACTGAGGCAGGCAAAAGACTAAGAACACTTTATAGTCCTATTACTACAAAGTTTACTTTCTAAATCATGCCTTCTTCTGGTTTTAACTATCACTAAAACAGTACAGATATTGAGTTGTACCTGACTTTATGCTTTCCTCTGAAGAAGATCCCTTACGTCTAACATTATATAGTATGTATCCTGTCCCTTATGGTAAAATTCCAATAGACAAGACATTCCAGTGTGACTTCTCCTGTTTGGAGAGACAGTCTTTTCTCTCTTGAGAAATTGTAACTTCAGCAGGTACACATTTAAAATTCACACTAACACCTTACCCTAGCACGTTCTATGGAAATTATTTGGTTTCTTATTTGATGAGCACACATATTTATTGTGAATTCCATCAGACATTGCTTTTCTTTCTTTTCTTGAATAATCTGACTGCATCAAATCAACAGGGAAAGCTGTATTAAAACTGTATTTAAAGTCTTGCAATATTTTAGATTTATTGGAAAGTCAAATTTTGGACCTACATGAGAAAATATCAGTGCTATTTGCTTGCTTCTTTTGCACTAAGATCTCACTTTCATCCCTGCAGCAGAAGCTGAAAAAACATCACCTATCATGATGAAAAAAATCAGAAGACAAAGCTTTTAAAAACTTATCAGTTTAGATATAGTAAATGATGCCCTTTGAACTAGCAGTGCAAAATTTTTCTTAGGATTGTTCAAATGCCTTATGCTTTACCATGACAGCAGATACATCAGGTAGGCTGGGTAAATGGAAGGGTCAGCAGTGACAAGTCTGTGACAGCTATGGGGAATCCCTACATTCAGCCTAAAGACAATTAAGAGAATCTTCAGAGTTGTCAGGCATTTAAAGGAATCTAAATACACTTTAGTAATCTTCAGTAAAACTTGAAAGACTACAGAATTATACCTGATAAAATAATACACAAAATTAACAGGTATTTATAATGATTTTGAATTACTGAGGGTGTGTTTATTTTGGTGGAACTATCCTTGAGAGGGCTCTGCAGGCAAAGTTTCATACTGAAAAATGTTATTTTCACTGATCTCTCCCCAGTACACGTTATGGGGTTCTCTCCTTCTCCAAAGGAGAAGCATTCAAAAGATGTCCAGATTGCAGGAAAGAATGCTCAAATAAAGGTAAAATGCCATCATTTCTACTGTGTCCCACTATAGTACTTAAAAAGCTGAAGTTTAACTCTGCCAAGCATATCAACCTCCAAATCTGTTAGACAGCAATTACCATGTATTTAATTTCACAGCTGTGCCTTTTCCCTTTTTGATTCAGCTCCACCACCTTTTTCGGCTTCTCTTGTTCAATCCTCTTGCATCTGGTTCATAATCAGGTCCTGATGATCCTTAATGCCTTGATTTCAGAGCCCTGCATTCTCCCAGTTCCTTTCTCCATTTTGAAATTTCTGCAAATTCTATCTCCATCCTCTGTGTGGCTGTGCAGAGTGTAATCCCTCCTAATAGGCTGGTGCTGATCCTGCTCTGTGGATTAAGCAGTGTAAAATGCCTATGTAATGAATTCATACCTTCCAAACTGAGCAGCCCAGGTATATGTAATCTAACCAACTGGCTTTTATCAGCTGCATACAAGAGATGTGAAAATAAGCTTAATTTCAAGCCTCAGTCACATAGCCACAACCGTGTTATTATTTTTTGTATTTAACAGAATGTGCACTTGTGAGGAATTCTAAAGTGCACTCTGTAGTTATACATCTCTAGATTTGGTATGGCTCAAGATTCTTTGAAAATTGTGAAATGACAATATTTTCATGCCTGGTTTTGATTATTTCTCTTAAAAGAGAAAGGGAAGAAATATTACTGAACTTCAAGTGCAATTTTGCTGCTTTCTTCTTGTGAAATCGGTATTCCCATGCCAGATGGTGTCTGAGTTATCAAAGTTATTACCCTAAACTCAATTAGGGAAGAATGAAAGTAATTAAGTAGGGGGTGAAGTGACAGAAATATTCAAGATATAAAGCGTCTAATATTGGTGAGGACTCTCTAAATTAGATTGAAATTCATCTATAAATGAACCTAAAACAGAACAGCTTGAGCCTTCACTTTTAAATATTCTAAGACATTGTGCAAAATTCAGTACTTGCTCAAGTGGGCACAAATCCCAGTGACACAGTGGCTGTAGAAGGTGGGAGTAATTTTTTTTTCTTCTGGAGAGCCTATTAGTAGCAGTCACCAAAAACACTCTGAAACAGTTACAGATCAAAATGCTCCTCTATCTGTTGTGGAAAGGTTTTTCAGGCTGTTTTGTCAACTCAGGAATGCTTGTTTCCTCTCTTAATCCTGGCTGGTTTGTACTCACCACAGCAAAAAACCAATTACAGCAAATACATTTTACCATAAAACCTGTGAAGTAGACACCACAGAGATACTGTTAACACTTTACATTTCTTTTTTCTCTCCCTGTTTCCTTTTCCTTCCATGAATCAAATCAAAAGTTGTCACTGAGCTACAGGTATGACCAAGAACTGTGGCTACAGGTTTTAAGATGAAGCAGCCAAAAATTATTTTTAACCTACTGACGATGGTATACTTATAGGAGAAATATGTAAGAAAACCCAATGAAAACAAATCTTTTTTACTTACCAACAGTCACTTCTGCATAGCTTCAACTGACAAGAATCATGTTCATGGATAAAACTAATCAGGATTATTTCCTAGTGCTCTGCAGGCTGTTCATTCATTTTCTCTTTAACAGATAGATATATAACCAAATTCTCAAGATATGTGCAGATGAAGGATGGTAAGGAAAATACTGTTTTGTTCTGGAATGCTCAGAATTGGAGCTGCATAGCTGAGAGAAGAGGAACACACACTGCTTTAGAGAACAGGGATGTAGATGGTGCTACTGCCACGGGTAAAATCCCTGTCCAGAAAGGAAACAAATTAAATCCTAATCATGCTTGTAGCTCTTGCTCCTCCACATACCATAACATAGCAATACCATATGATGCCATGCCATACCTAAAAGTACAATGTGGAGCGAATACAAGAATTTCAAGGATAAGCAAGTGTAAATTACAAAAATACCAAAAGTACTTCTGCCTTCATTTAGCTCATGTGTGTACAGCAGAAATAAAAGAAATAAAAGCAAAAAGCACTCCTGCATGTACAACCAGGAGAGATGCAAGCCCTAATAATGGTTCCAGTTTGCAGGGCACTGAGCTGGCAAACTGCAGTGCCATGATACATGTGCTTAAGAAAGCTCTTTTCCCACCACTATAAAGAAAGAACTATTTTTAATGTACACTACTTAAATGTTGGTCTTAGCACAACCTCACAAAGGTTACAAACCTCTGTAGGAAGGGACTGCAGCAGCTCCTTAGAAGGAAGAGTAGAAGCACAGGCAATGAGTATGAACTTCCTAAATGAGCTGGGGCACAGCCTAAGGGAATCTGCCTTCAGTTACATCCTTTCAACAACAGTGGCACACACTTTTCCTGAGCAGGGCTGCTCTCAAGGCTATGCTGGGACCAAAAGCAGAAATATTCTAAAGACTAATTTCTGCAGTTCAAGAAAGAGAAAGAAGTCATAGCAGAGCTGCCACTTGCAAGTCTTAGAAAATATGATCCCTGACAAGTAAAGCTGACTTATGCCACTGGGAACAAGAAAAAATGGATCAGGAACAAATGGAGAAAAATTCACGACTGGAGACTTCTGTCTCTCTCAGGAACTGATTCAAACAGGGTCAAAACAGGACCCTGTTTGAGCATATGGGACTGCTGCATGTATGGTACAGTCATGTCTATCAAATGCTTCTAGAGGGAAACAAAAACATCCATCTGGAATTGCTATCAGTTCAGCTGCAACATTTCTGGAAATGCAGTAGCATGATGGCTTCATGAGCACTGCAGGTTAGGACAGCTACAGCAATGGCACTTCCAAGTGGTGTGTGAGAACGTTCCTCCTGTGCCACAAGGGCAGCATAAAGGGCACTCTGCAAACTGTTCCCTTTCTGACCCCCAATAAAGCTACCAATAAATCACAATGAGTGTATCTTGCCAATTGAATTTCAGTGCTTGGAAGATTTTGAACCCAGGGCACAGTAGAGTGATGGGCTTATATATGTCTTCAGGAAAAAGAGCTTAAACTATTAGTGCAATGGAGTATGCAGAGAGCACTGAAGCGCTGCTCCGAGAAACATGAAAATCAGTAACTTGAGGTCACATTTCATATCTGGCTTTGTAAAATGGAAATAGCAAGAAGGAGGCACAAATCCAATTTAAAATAGAGAACATGAACCAGAAAAATAAAAAAAAAACATAATGAAAACCCAGAGATGGAGCCGTTAAGACAAAGATGTCAAAAACACCTATTGGGTCTGAGATAAGAATAGCATATGCTGGCAGATGCTGACCCTAATTTCAAATTTACTAAGGAAAAGCATCTGATAGACTTCTGGTTAATTTGTTGGAAAAAGAAAAAAAAAAAAAAAAGAGCACACAAACTCTTTAGACTTCTCAATTTTAGGGAAACCTAAAAATCAATGTATTACTAAACTCACCTATCCTAGTTTCAGGGGACAATGAAATCCTAGTAAACTAGTACCTCAAGCTTCTGTAATGTTGACTTACTCAGAGGTATAAGAAATAAATCTAAACCAATGGATATATTTATAGAAGAGCAATTCTCCATAGGCAGTGACATATTCATCAGCAGTTTCTTTGAGAGAAAAAGAAAACTACTAACGTCAGTAAAAAGAGTGGTGACTCCCTTTATAATTCAGATGAGGGAGAATCCTACCACGCATCTAGTAGGCCAAAATTATTAAGACAGTGATTGAGAACTCTTTCCCAGAACAGCTTGCTCTGCCAAACCTATATTTTTATCTTTTTTTGAAATTAATTTATTCCCCAGCTGTCAAGAAAAGTCTAGCAATGAAAAACTTTTAAATTTTCTTTTTTTTTTTTCTTGTTTCTCATTCCTAGTTCCAGTGTAGACTGGGAGAAGGAAGAATGATGAGCTGGAAAAGCACTCATAATTGTTTTTCTTTAGGTGATAGAGAAGATGAATATTATTTAATTTTTAAAATCCCCCATATTGGTACTTTACAATGAAATTGTATTATCTGGATTTTTTTAATGCCTTTCTACCATTTTGTAAAAAAATAAGGTCTTGAAGATCACGTAGATGACTTAGAACCACATACCATTAAAATGAATAGTCACTGAGGAGCCTGAGAGGCACAGATTGCAGGTAGGTGCACTTTTAGGAATATATCCTTATTCAAATTGCTTAAATGGCTTTAAAAATAAAGTTATACCAGCCTAACTTTGTTCTTGAACGTGAGATTTAATATTGTTTTGAACATGCTGTCTGAGGACTTACTACAAATCCATTCTGATGGGCAGGCACCTGCCAGTGCTCTGTAAGCACACAAGCCTCAGGAAATGCAAGGGCTGCTGAAGGAAGGGGGAGAAAACCCACAAACCTGAAACAAGGTTTTTATGCGCATGGCTGCTACTGAAGGGTTTGACCATATCCAGTTTTTATTTTGGTGTGTACTGCAACAATTTGACTTGGAAGATGTTAACTTCTGCCTTACATCTGTTATACTGATAATGAAAATCATGCCAAAATTCAAATTTGAACACTCTTTACTATTTTAATAAATGAGACAGGCTAGTGCCCTGTCCTACAAGTGATCACTTGCTTTGTGCAGGTAACAGACCAAAGTATTTCAGTCAGCTCTTAAGTGTGAGTTTTGATAAATGTAGCCTAGTTTTAGGCTGCTCCATGCATCACAGTGGCTCTGAGGCTGCCCATGCTCAGAAACCTCAGAATCAAAACAGAACTTCTTGTGCTACCATGCAGCAGTTAAGTCACATTTTAGAGAAGAATAACAAGCAGCCTCACAAATGGAACATCTTTATGTGGTGATACACTGTGAATATGAAATACTAACAGTAAGATTTTTGGAAAAACAGTTCATTAATTTTTCTTAAGTAAGACTACTGATTAAAATGAAAACATTCCCTGTTCACTTCACTAGCTCCAAATAAAAGAGGAGGTCCTTAGAGTACCTTTTTTTCCCCAGCAGATTTCACGAAAATTAAAAACAAAAAAACAATCTTTACTCATTTTATATTATTGTATTAAAAGTCCTATTATTTGGTAACAAGCTAACAACCAAATCCTTGTTCAAGGGATTTTTCAAGCTTTCAGGCAGCCTACCTGAGCTTCCAGAGAGAGTTCCTGAGCCATGAAATGGGGTATGAAAATGTTTAATCCCTGACTGAACTGCTATCCTTGTGGAAGCACTGTGAGTACATACAATTACATCAGAAAAAAAATTCATGTTCACCAGCAGTACATTCCATTGTAGGGAAGCAGCTTATTATAACAATACAGAGAGGTTTTTTCACTGGTACACGAGGTTTTTTCACCGGTGCACTTGCGTCTGTGCTGGAAATGCTTCACCAGTACAAGATACAAATTATTGTCTGCTGGGGAGGTGCTCTGAGAAAATACACTCCTTAGACCACTGCAGTATTTTACACTTTCCTTCCTTTGGATTTCTATAAATAACATTTTTTAATCATCAGCAATTTACATATAAATAAAGCTTGGGAGATGGTGTGGGATTTTTAGAATGGCAGTCATCAGTTACAAGAACAAATAGGCTGTGCTCATCTTCCTAAATCTCTCAGATACTTTTGAACCTGGAATGTGGGCCTATTTCGCCAGCTCCTAAATCACCTGGGTACAAATGAAAAGCACATTCTTAGTCAAAATAAATAGTCTTCAAGACTTTCAAAATAGGATGGCCAGCATTGTGCCTTTTTAATTAATACTCAAATTCTAACACAAATTAGATAGTTATTCCAAATTGTTCAGCTAGTTTAGCTTTCTAAGCATTTTTCAGAATAACAGATTTATTTTTGATATTAACAGCATTTAATCCAAGCACAAAAACTGCATACCCAAAATCACTGATTTGCTTTTTTCTTCAAACTATGTATTTTCCAAAGCATTTTGTTGAGTTTGTAGATTTTTTCCAAGCTTTTGAAAGCATAAGGACAATTTTTCACCAAAGTTAAAAAGACACTGGCCAACAACGATATTAAATCGTGAATTTTTTTTTTAATTATTTTTTTTTTAAAGAGCAATTATTAGAAAGAAATACGTAGAGACTGCCTGGATTTAGGCAGTGGTAAAAATGGTAGAGACAAAGATCATTCTCATCAGAAAACAGCATGGCTTTCTGGCATTTATTACTATTACTTATATGAACATATTTTTTAAACAAAACTACAAACGTTACAGAGATAGACAATTCTGTACGGCTCAGGTTAGCACTAAAAAAATACAAATTGGACATCTTCTGTACTGTCCTTCTTTTACTGTTTTTTCTCAGTAAGTTCCATGAAGACCAGCAGTTCAAACTCATATGAGAATTCTAGTTATCAATATAGAAGAAAAGCTAGAGGAGAGACTACATTAAGCACTTGCTATTTTGCAGCAAAAATTATATTTAAAAAGTTATCACAGATGGCATGTACTCCTGCAATGTGGTATTGTTTTCATCATGGGGTCAGCTGCCAAAATAAAGATTTGGACACACAGTTTTACAAAAAACAGATTAGGAACTGTGGGTCCAAAATTTCCTCGGCTGTGATCCACTTAAAAAAGTTACCCTAGGAGCTATGGCAAATATAGGAAATCTGCCTTTGATATAGAAGAATACAACTGAACTTTTCTCACTTTTGCATGACCATGGTGCTGGGCTGTGGAGAAGAGGCTATGTAATAATCTGGATTCTCATCAGTACTTGTGAAATTCACAACTTATAAAATCAAAATACAAGAAATTTCACTTTCTTGCAATGAATCAGCTCCAAGTACAATACTCTATCTTTTTTAGTTTAAACGAATTTCATGGCAGAACTGGACGAAGCCATCTGCTGCCAATTGTCTTGGCAAGCGGCAGCATTGCTGCTGGCTGCTGCCAAAGCACAGCACATTGCCATACATCTGTTAGAGCTGCTATAAACCAGCAAGCTTCAGAGCTCCTCTGCATTGCTTCACCCTCCCAAATCCCTGAGTGCTGAACATGGCCAAAGTACCACTGGCATGGCAAAGGTGGGAGACCTCATCCAGAATCCTGGCTGTACTGGGGAGCAGGGAGCATCTCTCTCCTGGCTTTGTCCCTCCCTCTTGGACACTGTGAAAGCTGAGAAAAACTGACTGTGTCCAGTAGACACAACCTCCCTTTTTGTACTGAACTACTCATGATGTGCTTAGAAAGGCTCTGGTAGCCATGGGCTGTACAAAGATAGCCAGTGCCTGCTGGTAGCCATGGGCTGTACAGAGATAGCCAGTGCCTGCTGGTAGCCAGGGCTGGTACAGAGATAGCCAGTGCCTGCTGGTAGCCAGGGCTGGTACAGAGATAGCCAGTGCCTGCTGGTAGCCATGGGCTGTACAGAGATAGCCAGTGCCTGCTGGTAGCCATGGGCTGTACAGAGATAGCCAGTGCCTGCTGGTAGCCATGGGCTGGTACAGAGATAGCCAGTGCCTGCTGGTAGCCAGGGCTGGTAGAGAGATAGCCAGTG
Source organism: Ammospiza caudacuta (assembly GCF_027887145.1). Classification (NCBI taxonomy): domain Eukaryota; kingdom Metazoa; phylum Chordata; class Aves; order Passeriformes; family Passerellidae; genus Ammospiza; species Ammospiza caudacuta. Next base: position 26,103,017 of record NC_080597.1, read on the forward strand.
CCTGCTGGTAGCCATGGGCTGTACAGAGATAGCCAGTGCCTGCTGGTAGCCAGGGCTGGTACAGAGATAGCCAGTGCCTGCTGGTAGCCAGGGCTGGTTTGGACAGCCAGTGCCTGCTGGTAGCCAGGGCTGGTTTGGATAGCCAGTGCCTGCTGGTAGCCAGGGCTGGTTCAGATTGCCAATGGCAATGCACTGATTTCCTCCTCCTAGAAGCTCACAGGAACCGAGGTCAGGCTGCCAGACAGAAGATGGCCTGAGTTGTTCATCTCCCCCTTTAACATAGGGGTTGCCATTTAGGGTCCTAGGCAGCTCCTGTGAACTTAGCTCATGTTTTAATGGAGGATTTTGATCACTGTATTGTGACGCACGCTGAGAAGAGCCTTGAAAGCTTCTCCAAGAACACACTGATTAAATTTTACCTTGCAACAGAGCTGAGAGCACAAAGACACAATATCCAGTCCTTGTGTCAACCACTGCCAACCATTCAGGAGAAGCAGATAATAATGAACTCTCTTAACAGGAAACAATGGTGAAGCACCTAGACATCACTAGTACTGATGTGAAACTCACATGATTGGTGACATTATCCAGGCTCTCACAGCTGCCATAGTGCAGTTATGTAAGATCTCAGGTAATGTGTGAGAGCAAAAATATACTTAGTCCTGCTAATGGTAGAGAAAAAGTGACAAGTAGTTCCCTAAAGGTTTAAAAATAAAAGAGTAAATAAACCTTCCACCTCACCATCCGCCAAGATTTTCTGAAACAAGCCCACTGATACCAATGGTAAAACCTCAGATTTTCTAATACAGTCTCTTTCAGCCTCTGTTAAATCACAAAAATAATGATAATAAAATAACAATCATTATATCACAAATACAATTATATTTTTATCTTTTATGTTTTAAAATATTATTTTAAAAAAAGGCAACATGCTGTCACAGCTATTTCTTAAATTACCATGTTCAGCAAATATAGGCAAAGAGGCCAGACTAAGTTCCCTGATTTTTGCTGATCTGGTGTGTTTTTAGAGGTTTCATATCAAAACAAGCACCAGAAGAAAGGCCTCAAAATACACACTGAAATACTGATATGTTCTCAAAAGAAACTTGTTTCAAAACAGAGGAATTATTTATTACTGATTAGTCTGACTTGATAGATTAGAAGAAAATTAGTCAGTGTATTTACAAACCAGCACCCTAAAACATGTCAGAAATGAACACAACAATATGTAGACCCAATACTTAACAAAGAATAAATCAATCCAAGTGGACACAGATAATTTTACTATACAGACTCCCTGAGCAACCAAGGGATGAATAGTGGGTTAAGGAGAGAGCAAAAAGCTGAAAACATACTCTCTTTTATTACCAACTACTATGAATAGAGTCAACAACCACTAATAGCAGAGACACCAGTCCTACCTGATTTACAGGCCATAAAGACACTCAGACAGCATTAAATGAATTAAGTTGATTCTCAGCCAGTATTAACTACTACTTAAAAGCAAAAGTATCCAGTCAAGGAGAATCCTTGATCTCTGCTGCTCAAGGTGGGGAGTTCAGGAAGCTGAAGCCAAACTGACAAACCAGCAAGTATCTTAACCTAGGTGCCCTTCCTCAGAAAATGCACTTTGTGTAACATTTTGTGTTCATTTTCATTTCTTGGTTTGCATTGTGTTCATTTTCATTTCTTGGTTTGCACAGTAACTAAGCCCAGTAAACGTGTACATGCATGTGAACCAGTATGAAGAAGTTCCAGCAGGCAGTGTGGTTACTTAGATGACTGAATTTATGTAAACACTTAAGTTTATGCAGAATCAGGGTCTTGTATTTTAGAACAGGATGTAACTCATTTTGTATCTTACATATTCAGTGGGAAACAAGCTGTGAGTGCAGGATTGGGGTTCCATATTTAAAGTCCAGAAATTCAAATTCATCCATGGTTCTCACAGTATCCATTGCTCTCTCCACTTGCACATATGTAGTGCTTTGCATTGCTGTTTATGGTAAGAAATTTATGCTCTGAAGTGTATGTAAACATTATCAACTTATGCTTCCCACAGCTGCTGTAACTCTAAAGTTCTTGGTTTCTGTGCTTTTAAATGAACAGTCATAGCAATATACCAAAGCTGCTTCTTGCACTGAAATCCAATTCTAGGTAATTGTTTTAAAGTATATAACCAAAACACTCATATTGATCTCCTGCTCAGAGAACTTACCTTCTCAGAACATTCTGAAATAGCAGTGGCAGGTCACTTACTGCTACTCTTGCACAGCATCTCATACCTATCATTTTCTCAAAATCATGGGGTTTTTTTCAATGTTATGGACACCTGCCCTTGTGAAAGTTCCTATTCATAACACCTATGAAGTTTTCAAGTTAAGTCTCGTTGAAATCACTCACTCACAGAAAAAAAATCCAAACAAGACAGATGACATTGTTTCATCCCCTATCCTTTGTAAATGTTTACAGCATTGAAATTAACATCTTTGTACCTGTCCCCTCCTCATCATGTAGTAAATAAACTTTTAAGCAAAGTGCTAGATACCTCATCTCAATGGGTAACTTTCCTTAAGTCAGAATTGGCAAAAATGGGTACAAAGAATGAAATTATTTCCTGTTACAGTTAAACAGTAATTGAATAATATTTGCAAGGAAAATATTTTTCTCCTGGAAAATAAGCAATTTTCTCAAATAATTAAAAAGTCTTGCATAGGGTTTTCATCAAAATGTAAAATTCAATCCTGAATAGTCACAGTCTGTGAACAACTGTAAGCCTCTTAAAAAGGACATTTAGAATCAAAACATTTTGTCAATCTCAATTCTTTATAAAAACACTTCAATATTTTCATATGTGTATTTGTACAATATAGATAACTGGAGAATATGGAATACTGCTCTGTTCTGGTGATCTTTATTTAACAAGGAACTCAGTAAGGTGAATTATGCAAAGACCTTCAGAATGGCCTAAGCGCTGGAAAACCTATTTCAGATTGAACTGCTGAAGGACAGAAATCTACTCAGATAAACAGAAGTATGGCTAATAGGCAATTTGCTCATATCCTTTAGGGAAATAGTAAAGTTCACTCCAACAAGACTTCCAATTTTAAGAGAATGGTACAGGAACCAGAGATTGATAACTGAATTTTCAAAAATGAAAGACAGAAACACAGCCCAAATTTTGAGCAAACAAAGTAATTAAGCATTGACATAACTCACCAAAAATCACCAATAATTTTCTGTCTCTGAGTATTTTAAAATCAAGAAGTTTTTGTAAAAGGCAATAAAAAATCCTGTGGCCTATGTCATGCAGAAGACTCCAACTGCATCTTTTTACCTGGCACACTAGTCATTTCCTTAATGTCAATGATTTTGGTGAAGGACTAAGCACAATCAGATAAGAAAAAAATTGTGGACAAGCTAAAAGATGTGCATCCCAGAGTTCAGGGATAGCCCCTGCCTGGAGAACCATATTTCTAAAATTTCAAAGAGGAATTTGGAAGTGCAGGAATCCAAATGTTTAGGATATGTGAGCTAATGAAGTACTACCACACTACCAGTGTGAAGCCAGCCAAAGCCAAACTTCATTAATCTGCTGCCATATCTCATGGCACCAAAATCTACAAAATCACACAAAACTTAGACTTGAGTATTACTGGCAGCAAACAAAGTAAAAAAGAAGTAATATAAATGTTAATAAGATGATGTCTGTTTCACTTTATTTAAAAGCCAGACTAATCCCATAATCCTAAAAAACAAAAATATTAGGCTCTCCACAATTACAACATAACAATGTCCAGATGGTCCTGTCTGTGGGGAACAAGAAGAACAAGAGGCTTTACAAGTTAAATTCCAGGGAAAAAAAATCCAAGTCCCAAGGAAAACTAAGACAGAGCTACTTTTGGAGGTGTTGAAACAGTGACCACTGCAGTAAGTAGCAGCAATTGCTTATAAAGGTATTCCATTTAATTTTTAAAGGGGAGTCAGGTGTATATACTCCAACATTACTGAAGAAAGTTTGTGTAATGTAGATAAAACATTTTTCAGTTTCCCTTTTTAAATTTGTGTGGTTTATTTAAGAGCTATGAAAACTATAAATCAGCCATTGATTTCTCAGTGATATCTGCACTAACAAAATAGACAAATAGAGAATTAGAAAGACAGGGAGGAGATTGGAAAGTTCATAATTTTTCCCTTGTGAAGCTTCATTGTGGTGAATGGTTGGAAGAGCCATTTTAGTCACACTGAGGTAGAGCTATTGTGCAAGGATACACACATTCAGTTCTTTGGACTGCAGGGCCCCTTTGTGTAAACTCAGCCCGTGATGCTCCAACACAGGCTTAAAATGGTGCTTCAGAAACATTTCAAAAGGGGTCTTGGAGCCAGATGATTCAAGCTGGAAGGGTAGTCCCTCAAGAAACGCTTTTGATACTTGACTAAAAAAAATGAAGGAAGCTAATATGCTGACAAGAAAAGATCAGAAATATGTCTACTCAGCACATACCAACATCATGGAAAACAGTGCATGTTTGGCAGACTAAATGAACTGAATGGGACCTTCTCTCTTATTTAGAGACTTTAGAAAGTCTGTCATTTTTGAACACAAAAAGTACTGTGATTTCACATAATATGATTAGTTGCACTGCAGACAACTTTAAGACTTAACTTTTGTTAACAGGATATCTTCTATCCAGTGGTCCATACTACATACCCACAGGAAAACAGTGTGCTCAAAAATAAAGGAAGGAATTTGTGGCAGCAACAGCCAAAGCCACTACCTAATATCTATCAGAAAGGACAGGCTGTTTTATTGATTTGAGTATTTACTCTGTGTCAGTACTCAAAAAGGAGAAACAAAATGATCACGATGATTCTTGGGCCTGTTGCACTGATGCCAAATGCACTAAGTGCACTTAAAGTAATGAAAAAGTTCAACCAGAAGTCAGAAGATAGAAAATTAATTGATAGGAAAATAATTAGACAGCCTTTTTTTATAAATATCAATTTGGTAAGACTGATTTTATCTTTACATCTGATTGAAAGTTGGCAACGAAATATTATGTGCAGACATACAAATTACCACAGCAAGGTGTCTGATCAAGTAACATATTTTCTTGTTAAAAAGAAACAATACCAGGACATTCCACATTAAGAACTAAAACCTGGCTACTTAACCAGACTGCAAGCACCAAGCTTACTGAAACAGGAATACCTGCTGGGATCTCAAAGTACTCACTAATATAGGTTCCTATTTAGTATTTACTGATGTTTGAGAAATTAAAAAAACCAAAAAAAAAAAAAAAAAAACCCCAAAAAAAACACCAAAAAACAACCCAAAACTTTACACACAGCACCAAGTTAATAGTGAGAATTATGCCAAAGACAGGCCAGTCCTGCCCACTCAGACAAAATGCAGTTCATTATGTCCAACTGCACAGGAATATTTTTGAGAACAAATAATGCAGACTATATCTATAAAATAGAATCATGTATTTTGGAAAATATTGGTGATGGAAGGGACTTCAAACCAGCATAGGTACGAAGATAATTAAAAAGAGTTTTAAGAAGCAGGAGTGTAAGTCATTTGGTACTTGGAAGTATAATTGGGGAGTAAAGAATAGGAAGTGATAAATATAAGTAGTACCTCTTTATGTAGGGGTGATGAGTATGCTATTTCATACCACCATGACTTCTGTCATGTGCATTTTTTAAAGTATGTTGAAAATCTTGAGAGGGTTTAGAAGAGAGCCAGCAAAAAGTTAAAACTAGAGCTAATGCCCCACAACTGAAAGAGATCAAACTGTTCATCTTGCAAGAAGAAAACTGAGAAGTGAGTTGACTGAACCATGTTAGTTCCTCCACGTGAAGAAAACAGCAGGAATGGAAGAGCCCTTTAATCTTTCGGAAAATGATTTAGCAAGAACCACCAACTTGAAGACAAATTTTGAATGAGAAATGGGGTACACATTTTAGTAGTTGAAAACGACTAATGATTACACAAGCTTCCCAACAAAGACCAGTTCAGACAACTGGGATGTCCTTAATGGTTTTGAACTCAATTAACCTATGACTTCCATCCAAGTTCAGAACTGGTCCTGAGAACTGCACACTGACAGAGTTCATTGAAGCTGCTGCTGCTGACAAGATCAGGCCCCACACTTCCTATCCCACCTCTGCACACAAGGTCTAAACAAGCATATTCCCTGCTCTGCATCCACAAGGGTCTCTCTTGCCATATTTTACCTGAAGGCAACCCATCAAAGAGGAAGCAGCCATCTCCCAACTCTCTTCCTAAGTAAGCACACAGGAAATTGCCACAAGCACGGGTGGCCAAGTTCCATGAATCCTACTGAGCTGCCCACAGGCAGCGTGACCACTGGTAGCTGCATATTACAGTGCAAACTGCTGTGGATTATCACAGAATTTCCCAAAAGCTGCTGTGCCTTGGGCTGTTCTTCTGGAAACGAATGATTCCTGTGTCTTGGAGTCAGAAACAGCACTCAGCACTCCCACACTGCAAGTAGTAAAGACAGAGAACAGGAAAATAAGATGCACCTCCTAAGTACTACTTGAGATGTCATAATTCTTCAACTAATCTTCCTCAGAACTTTAAGACAGATAAAAGAAAATAACCCAGAATTCACCTAGATGAAAATCCCATGTACGTGCCTTAATGTACGGTTTAGCTTTTACAGTCTTAATGTGATTGCACATGTGAACTGCTACTCAAAGTTTCTCTTCTATAGCAAGAAGATTTTTTATTCCTTAGAATGCCAAAGAAAAACTTGAAATTATTATCTAGTTATAAATTCTGATCTAATAATTCATAACGTAAATGGTAGCTAATGAGGACTTATTTTTAGGAGAACAGATGCAGAGTCGCTTTAGAAACAAAACTAGAAATTCAATGTCATGATTTTTGTGATTCAGAATGCAGGATATTAAGATATTTGGGATTGACAAGACTGTATGGGATATTTTTTCCAGCCAAAGAGACACCATCAGTCAAATTAAATTCTGTTAAATATTTAAAAACTGAGAGTGTTTAAAATATTTAAAGTTTTGAGGAATTATATCAATTCTTTTCTCCTTTTGCCTATTTTTGTGATTTTACTACTACATTTTCTTTTAGTTTTACAGACTAAGAAAGAGAAGAATGCTGTTCACACCACGGTAGATAGAATCTTTCTTTTATTTTTCTGACATTGAAAATGAAGCTTTACTATAGGTGAATTTAATTCATTCATGACAGTTATATATCACCTTGTTGTGCAATTTTTTTAACATATTCCCACTTTTTTAAAAACTTAATTAAAAGAAAAAAACGTTTAAATTGCCAGAGATAACATTTTTATTAGCTAGAGGCTAGGACTCACCAGAGAAGCCTGAAGCTTAGTTAAGTATCCATCTTCTTATAATTAATCTGTTTTTTTTTTTTTAAGGAAGAAAAATATCTACACAATGGAAAGAATGGATAAGACTTAGAGAATAATTACTCTTGAAGGTTAAAGATTTTCAAATACTCATTAAAGAAATGAATGGAATTAAAAAAGAAAAGCACAGAGTTTTCTTTTTTGATAAATTTCAAGAAAATTGAGAGGTCCACTTTGATTTGTCTGCTAGAATGTATCTTAGTGTCCTCCCTTCCTTGTCTCCAATGAGCTGATAACTCATTCCCTTCCTTAGTATTCATTTGAGTTTTATACACATTTGATGGCACAGACTTGGAAATGAACAACAAACCACGCTACATTTTTACAGACAGTGACTTGTGAAAGCTTTAGTTGCAAATACAGAGATATCAGGCGTCTCTCTCCACAAACTGCTGTCTCACTACATGTCTGTTTTTGGTTCAACATCTCAAAAAGCCAAAAGAAAGCCATCAGGGAGGGTTCAGAGGGAAGGATGGGCAGCCCATGTCAGGCGCTGCAGTACAGCAGCTGCATTTCACATCCCAGTGTGCAGCTGGCAGGAGGAATTCCCACTATACCCAAACCAAGCTCGGAGCACACTATCTCCTGCCATTTCATACACAGGGCTCTCATGGTTTAGGAATGGTATTCCCCAAATTAGTTCTTCCACCCACCTCCAATTGGAGGCACAAAAGGCAAAGATCATGGGTTGTGATAAAGACAATTTACTGAAAATGGCAATGAGATAAGAAAACAAACAGTAACAGTAACAAGATTAATTAAAAAAACTACAACAAATTATTCATAGAGAAGAAAATTCCCTGATAATTGACAACACCAGATGGCTCCCTCCATGTTTTCTCAACCAGGAAGGAAGCCCTTCTCCTGAAGAGTCCCTTTCTCTGCCCCAGCAATGACATGAGGTAGTACAGAATAAACTGCTCATGCCTTCTCTCTTGGCTACCACAAAATCTCACCCTGTATTGGCCACAACAAGGAAAAGCATGTTTAGGTTTCCTATCTGTGTGCAGTATTTCCCCATTTGCAGCTGTGGCATAACACAAGCACAGTTTTGCCATTTAGCAAGCCCAAACTGCTCTTCCTTCCTCTGGTAATATGGGCTTCTGCTCTAGGCTTTTGTCACACAGACAAATTCAAATTTACTGGAAATTCAAACAACCCAGGAGACAAGGAAAGCATTAGAGACAGGGAATAACATTTCTTTCCCTTTCAAACTCTGCTTCCAAAGTAAAATGCACTCCAAACTTTAATGATCTATTTAAAACTTCATTATGCAAAAATATATTCTTTTGTCACTGTAGAAAAATGGACATGCCTTTAGGTATGCCACTCATAACAGTCCTTTAAATATCTTCTAAATCAAGTTGCATTTCAGACAGTGGAAGTTCTACTTTGACTACAAAGATATATTAAAATAATATCCCATAATTACTAACGGTGATTGTACCAATAACAACTAATTAATAATTTGTGAGTTTTGATGATTATTTTGCCCCAAGGTTTTGTGAACTTCTGATAGGGAGAAGTAGGAGAGAAATTGCCCTCTGTGCCTACCAGTGGCAGATACAAACCCTGCCAGGAAGCAAGCAGGTGCTGGCTGAGAGACGAGACAGAACAGGATGGATCAGTCATGCAGATCACTTGGAAAGGCCTCTGGTCTCCTCCAGTGCTTTTTCAGTCCCTTTACTGTTAGGGTTCCCTTCTTGCCTCTGCTTCTATCAGGCTGACCATTATCTCTGTAACTTTGGTGATGGGTAATGGCAGCTTTAAATGCAGACACACCAGAGATGTTTCCACTAACTAATTCAGACACTGACACCAGTAAGGCTAGATCACTTCAGGCTGTACACAGACTCCCAAAATATCCATATTCCACCTTACCTACAGCAGAGGATACTGCATATGTGACAGCAATTCTTCAACTGTACTTCTAAAATGCAATGTAGACATACATTGAGTTTTGATATCTTGTCACAATTGCTTTATTTGAATTGCTTTATTTCTATAAAACATCTGAAAATCTCCCTCCTCGCACCCCTTTTCCCTTTAATCATAAATGACTGAAAAAGAGACAGCTTCTTCTCCCTGTAAAGGAAAATCATGTATTATCTTTTATTTATTCTTAGCTGCAGTGAAATAACACTTAAACCATCTGGCAACTAGCTGAAACTAAGGACAAACACCCTCCACTAATAGTTCAATACAGAATCAGTGAATGTTTTGAGTTAGAAGAGACCTTTAAAGGTCATCTAGTCCCATACCCTTGCAGTGGGCTGGGACATCAATCACTAGGTTCAGGTTGCTTCAAAGCCCTATCCGACCTGGCCCTGAATGCTTCTGAATATGGGGCATGCCCAACTTCTCTGGGAAACCTGTTCCAGCAGGAAAAAGACTAAAAGTAAGCAGAGAGAAGCAGGACGTAGATTTGTGAAGAAATTTTTAACTATCTGAAAATCTTGTTTTCTCGTTTCTCTTAACAGGCCATATGATTTCTCATCACATTTTATTCAGTGAAAGCCCTAAATACAAGCATCTAAGTTTGTGCAAATAAAACAGATGCAAAAACCCCACATAGCTGAGTAGTAGGAAAAAAAGAACAGAAAGCTACATTGGTCAGAAGTTTACTCATAAAGGGGATAATTAATGACAAGAAAGCGTCCCAAAACAAAAACATAAAATGCAGTCAGTGGTTTTGGTTTTTTGGGTTTTCTCTAGTTTTGTTTTTTATGTTAAGCATAGCTAAGCTGATATTTAGAGAGCAGAATATGCAGCATAGGAAAGCATTAGACAGGCTGAACTATGCCCATCTGACTTGCATGGATTCTCAAGTCTGAAATGTCTTCCTTGTATAGAAAGGAAAATCTGAACCATATTGGATCTTATCTGTTTTAACTGGGGGGATGCAACACTCTTCTTTTACTTTCATTTCCTGGCTCCTTGGGTCCTTCAGACAGAACACATAACTTTGCTGAAAAATGTTGCTTGGTTTCACATCTCAAAAATAACCCCTTTTTTTTTTCTAGTGAAAATCAATTTTAAAAAAAGAAAACAAATGATGCAATTTTTTTAAAGAGAGAGAACAAAAAGTAATGATGTACATGTGCAGGGAAACTAGCAGTGGTTAAAATTTTCTGGTAACATCATCATTGGAGCTGAACAAGGAACACAAACACTGTCAGAGATATACTAGAATACCAGCCCCTACTCCCACTAGGCAGCACGGCAGATATGTCCCCAGGAATCCAGTAATGGAACAGAGGAAATTGAACATATGTGACAGACAGAGAGTGAAATGAAGCACAAAAAAGTGCCACACAAAAGGCTTAAAAGGCTTCAAGGTGTGAAACACTGAGGAAGGAGTCAAAGCATGAGGGATGTGTGAACCAGCGCAAGTGCAAACTGAAAACAGGTACAGGATTGTGGCATTCACATTCCCTGAAAAAATCCCTTCACCCAGGATTTTTCTCCTGGGAAGCTGCGAAGCCTCAGAGAAAAGGAAAACAATTCTTATCTCATTTGCTTCTCCTGTGTTTTGCTCCTTTGGAATGTATTTGGAGATGGTTTACCCACAGGTGATTGTTTCATTTGCTTCTGGTGTGAGTTGTTTTGACTCATTGGCCAATTGGGGCCAAGCTGTGTCAAGACCCTGGAAAGAGTCACGAGTTTTCATTATTATCTTTTTAGCATTCAGTAAGTATCCTTTCTGTATTCTATAGTATAGTATAGTATTCTTTAATATAATTCTTTAATATAATATAGTATTATAAAGTAATAAATTAGCCTTCTGAGAACATGGAGTCAGATTCATCATTCCTGCCTTTGTTGGGGCATTCTCTGCAAATACAATACACAATTTTGAGCAAGCGAGGCTGAAAGTGATAGAGAGCAAGCAAGCACAAATGGGAAAGAGAAAACAGGGGTGCAGGTGAGCATTCAAGTGAGCAACAGAGCACAGCAGTGACAGGCTGTGATGCAGTAAGAAATGGTGAAAGTAGTTAAACTGAAAACAGTTCCAATTAATTTCTTTTTTGTTGCTGTTTTTACCCTCATCATTGATCAGAAAAGAAAGTTTTAAATGAAAAACACTCCAGACAACACTGTGAGAAAGAAACAAAAGCCACAGTGATCACTAAGAATTATCAATAAACAAGGCACTGGGAAATTGCTTTCAATTGTGTCCAGTAAGCTGAGGTACTCAGAGTGACCATTCAGTGTGTTTTTTGGAAAAGAGCAGAGCAGAAGAAAGGGCAACAAGGAACTTCAAAAGAGCAACTGAGCACTTAATTCTCCCTTCTCAGATGAACTGCTCTTGTCACAGTCTACTATGAAGCCAAACATACGTACAGAATCACAATAAAGCCTTCAGCAAGGAATTAGGAACAGAGAAATTATGGACTACAAACATCAGGTACAACTATCTGTAAGGCATGACTAAATAAGAGGTCTACCACTGTGTTGGGTTTGCATGACAAGGTTTTGCTTTCCCCTGTTCAGCTGAGGAGAAGAGTGAAGGCGACTTCAGTGGGCAGTCAGTGAAGGTTACCCCACCACAACACAGCTGCAGTTACATAAAAGTATGAAACCAGGAAATATTTCCCCATTCAAAAGAATTCAAGTTTCAAAAGAAACTTTAAAGAAACAGAGGTATTCCAGTACTTATCTGGATAACAACAGTTATGGTGGTCCAATTACTGAGCTTATTCTGGTAACAGTCTTGATGCACCACCTCTTTCTTTCCCTCTTTATCACACAGACTACAGGATACCTTTTTTAAACTGGTACTACTTCCAAGAGTTTCAAGAAAATTCCCACCTATGTAAGATGTAGAAAAAAGAGGAAGCTATTTCATTTCATGGGGTTAATGGCAGAGAAACTGCTTGTTATGGTTTTTTGAAGACAGCCTCAAGTTCATTAGATTTTAAGAGTATTAAAGCCAAGAGGCTGGATGACTTCCCCATGGGCACTCAAACTCTTAAAAAAGAGTTATTTCATTTAACCTTTTGACAGTCATATTTATTTTAGACAATAAATGTAATTTGTCATATTCACAAAAAACTGTAATAAAAGATTTCCATGAATTCATTTATATCTTGAAGGTAAATGAAGGTTTACATGGTGAACAAATAACTCATTAGTGTTTATCTAGTCTCAAATTTGGATTTCATGAACCAGGTTTCATCAATATCAACCTTTATCAAAAACTACATACAGAATATATTATAAATAATATGTAGCATAGCAGGTTGCTAATGATTTCCTCTGGGGTTATGAAGGTTTCATTCTCCTCCCCATCTGTCTTCCTCTCACATATTCTCTGTCCGCTCTCCAGCTGCTCTTTCTGTGGTGATTTGGGTTTTTTTCCCTTCTTAATTTCTAATTCCATTATCCCAGAGGTGCTACCGCTGTGGCTGATGGGCTCGGCCTTGGCCAGGGGCAGGTTCTTCCTGGAGCTGGCTGGCACAGGCTCTGTTGGACATAAGGGGAGCTCCTCAGGGAAGTCACTCACCCCTGTAACTCCCCACACTACCAAAACTTGGTCACACACACACACACACACACACACACACACACACACACACTCCCCAAATAAACCCTGAACCACCCACTTCGAAAGAAATCCATTTTCTCACACAAGTGCACCCAAGAGCTTTGAGTAGTTCATGTTACACAGTGAGACTGTCACTCAAAAAAGCATTCCTAAAGCTTAAGAGCATTCATTTTTCTCCATCAACACTTCTTTGCCTTTGCCTAAAAAGGCTGGTGAGACTAATTAGTTCCCAACACTCCACTATTGTTAACAATAATATTATCTAGCCTATAGAGCATTTTTCATCAGTAGATCAAAAAGTGCTTAGGAAATAAGCCAAGTGTCATTACCTCATCAAGTAATAACCACTAAATAATCAGCTCTGCTGCTGCTTTAATCCTTAAAAAATGGTGTTTTAAAATCATGAAGAAGCCAAAACATAATCTCCAAATAATACACCTTCTCTAGCAAAGGAGATTATTTATTTCCTGTTCAGTGGAACCCAAGAGAGCTCCATGAAGCAAATAGTGAATATATTTGCAAAGATATCACATAGGATTAGAAGGGACCTTTGCAGTTATAGAGCTCAGGCCCAGTTGTCCCAGGCTGAAATATTATATAAGCCCTTTCTTAAACAGCTTCAGTTTTGCATTAAAACTAGCGAGAGTTATTTTTCATTAATACCACAGAGAGACTGTGTCAGAAAGACACTGATCTGATGAACAGATATTTTCTTCCTATTTGCATTCCTAAATGCATTATTGATCTGATAAAACACATTTGTCTTGGTATTAACAGTATCTGCTCGTGTGAAAAGCTCTATCCTGTCTTGTGTATTTAGAAAGTTCTCAATCTGGTAAAGGAAAGGAAAAAAACAATTAAGTCTCCCATCCTAATATCTAGCAAAGCCTTTCACGTTGTGCCTGTGGCTATTGATATCATATATACCTCACCAACTATCCCCCAGTATCAAATACAACTTTACTAGAAATATTTATTCAAAGTCCAAGATCCAGTTCCAGATGGTCACCTAAGAATCCACTATAGTGTATTAAGACTACACTTTTCCAAGGTGCCTTACATTACACTTACCAACACTGATTTTAATTTGCCACTGTACTGCTCTGCTCTAAAAACATCTGCGGTGATGATTCCACAACTCCTGTTCACAATCTATCAGGACACAGAACTCTCTTCTGTTTAGAGCTACTTCTCCTCTTGTCTAATTCCACCTAAATCTCCCATTGCTACAATTTCAGGCTGTAACTTGCTATGTTCTGAACAAATCCACTTTTGTATGCAATGAAAAGTCTAGCCATCTTGCAGCATTGAATACAAATGTGCAGTCCTTGTCTTCCTGAGAATTTCACTATTTATCAACCTTTCTCTCTTTGAACAGCTGGAGAAGAGGACTGACCTTCTACCATATGCTTTAGGACTGTACTAAGAGAACCTTCTCAACAAACATCCTCAGAAATAATAATTTAAACATCTTGCATTACTGCTTACGTGAAGTTCTGATCTGTTTTACCCTACCTTTGCTATCTGAATAAACAAAGATCTTCACACTTACATTTTTTCTCCCATACCCATAAGCTGGCAATTTGGTAACAACATTCTGCTGGTATCTTTAGACACAATCTACAGTATTAAAGAGGAATGTGGTTTTTCCCATAGTCTGGAATCTCAAAGCCATTCTTTCATTGAACAGGACATCCTGAAACAATATTGAATCTCTCAGTTCCGTCTCTTTTTTCCTTTTCTTCTGTTCCAGTATCCAGAAATGTACTCTGCCTTTTATATGAATATAAAATAATTAACCAAAACTTGAGTGTTGTAGTTACTTCTTCAGTTTTTTTGTAGTACACTGGAACTGCTCATTAGAGTACACAGGCAGAATATGAACTCCTTATCAAGTTGCAGTCATTGTCTTTTCATTATTCTTCATATTATTTTTAACCACATAGCCATCAGTAGCCTTACTAGAAGGTTGATGTATAGCCTCTGCTCTTGAATTAGACTAATAATAGAAAGTACTAGGAGGTCTTAAGAGATTTGAATTAGCCTTAAATAGTCCTTCCACTATCAGCCACCACCAAAAATGCCTCACTTACAGGATCACTTTTCTCTTTTCTCTTTAATATATTGCTCATCTAATGTTGCACTTGCTCCTGAGAGGGCCAAATAAGCTGGTTATCCATATTCCTTGTAACATCAAATTCTCTCTTAACGATTATTAATAATTTCCTACAGTTTTAAAACATTGATTCAGTTAAATCCATAAACAGTTGATGAGTACCAAATATAAATCATCAATTTGCAAGTTTGACTGGTAGCTTTTATGTTCTGAATAGGTTTCACATTGAAAAATTTCCTGTAATTGCAAAAGATACAAACCTAATGAATAATTTTGAAGGTCCACATTTTCATGGTGCTGAATCTTTTCACACATACATGATGCTCAAATACAAGAATAGTGTGCAGCCCAGCGAGGCTGCTTTTAGTGATCCTGCAAATGATGCCTTCAGATCAGAACTCCATGTCTTCCTGACTCCTCAAGGTAATACCTTCTCTTTTCCATATGAATCCACTGTTTTACTTCATTCCACTACTTGCAGTGCATCATAGCTTGTCCATTGTCTTGTCTTCCTGCCTGGATTATGACTAAAAAAAGCCAGCTTGCAACTCCATTCAGCTTGGAGTTTATGACAAGTGACAGTAACACCTGAGAACTATTCCTTCCTCACTCTCATTCATTAGCTCCTCTATTCCTAATTAAGGTCTCACTTTCTCAGTTTTCACCATACCATTAGAACTTCTTTTCTGTGAGATCCATTAAAAACAGGTTCCAACTCTCAACAATTCTGTTTGTGATTCCTACTCTCACTTACTGCAAATGATTCTTCCAACAAGTGCCACATGAAATTACCACAGATGATTTTTCCACCAGTGGAAGTCTTCCATTACTTGTCTGCCACTAACCAGAGGCTATTTCACCACAGCTCCTAGATCAAGCACCTTACTTTAGTGCAATCAAACAGTAATTAGCAGGAAAACAATCCCTGTCCAGGAATGGCTAAGATTATTCCAGTCTTACATGCTGCCAAACAATGTGCCAGGACCTTAGTGGAGTATTTCTAAACATGATTCAAATAATATGTTTTTTCTGTTCGTTGTAATGTAATGATGGATATGCAAGGCAAACAACTATAGCTATTAAATATATAAGTCTATTTAAATATGCAAATGTTTTTTCCAAACAATTTGTTTGCAAGGGCAATACCTTGTCCTTAATAAAACAATTAAAGAAATTGCAAGTCTCATCCTCCTCTACACATCAGATGTATTCATAGATTGCTGTATGGTGTAAATATTTTTTTCCCCCAAAATTACCATTATGCTTTGCTTTAGGCTGACAATGCCATTCTAGATATGCCTCCCCTGAATCAACCTGCAAATTAAATTGAAGAAAAACAGTAGTACTGTTGCAGATTTGTTGGTGGAAAGGGTTCTGCCTTTTCTTTGGTGGTAGCAATTGCAATGTGTAAATTTTTTTTAAGCTAATATCTAGACTTACTGGCCTTTTGTGTGTGTAGTCTCCAAGATGAAAAAGTGGCTACTAACAGCAAAAAACTTCTTTTAAAAAGGACCATTTCTAATACAGCTCAGCAAGTTTCTGTGACTTGAAAACTTAAGAGGCCTGCTGAAGTTCCAAGGTTCATCCCAAGTGACCAATATAGATAGAGGCCTTTTAGGAAGCTAAAATAGTGCAGCTACACAAGAGTCTTCCTGGCAAGATAGAATAAATCAAAACCTCCAGTACAGAAAAGTACCAGGCTGGGAAGCCAGATTTTCTAAGAGATTTTAAAAGGCAGTGAGAGATTCTAGATTAAAGATCTCAGGTGCTCAGCCTGAGCCTCTTCAAGTTTGAAGGGACCTGTTTTTCAAACAGGAGAAACACTGACTCAAAACCAGGCAGCCAGAGCCAGAAATGCAAGAATGGCAGCATCCACAATTGCGACCCGCTTAAAATGCTACTTGAGTGATTTCACATCATGTGCTGTTCAAATTAAACTGCAACCTCATTGTTCAACCAACAAATCCACACGTCCACACATCCACAACCTCATACATGAGGTCTATCTGAAGACCACAGAAAAGACTAACCATTTTTCTTTTGTGCTGTGTGTTGCTTTATCTTAGTCTGATCTGCCCTTTTCTAACTTATAAAACTGTAATCTTCTCCTGCTCCTAATGGAGACCCTCTCCTTCTAAAACCTCTTAGAAGCTGACAAAACTCCAGAAATAGGGGGATATGTAGATTGCACATTATCACCTATCAATACTTTGTTAGCGTTCAGAAACACATAATCACGGAGCGATTATATGCGGTGCTTTTTATTAAGAGCTCTGGGAATCGGGGTATATTCAACCCAAATCTGACTCCAACCATACATCCGAAATGATCATGTTTTATACTCTATCGTTACATAACTTTCATGTTAATTATTAAACTTATATTGTTCTATTGTATACATAAATTTAGTCCCTCTCAGCATAGTTTCTCACTATTCTTCTTATGGTTATATAATAATTACATTTAATTACTAAACAATCATCACATCTAACAATTATATAATTTATCATACTGCTTACGCAGGTACAGTTGATCTGGGAAAGCACAAAGCCTAACATTTTAGATTCTATCTTTAACTTTTTCCAGGGTTCCACTATCAACTTCACTGTCTGGTTGTAGTTAACAGGTGACAGGAGTAGCATCATCTCAGAGAAGAATTTTAATTAAGTTTAGGGCTTCTCTGTAAGGTAAGTTTGTGCCAGTCTGAGACGTGCCATTTTGAACAGCAACTGCTATGTCCAGCTAGTCGACTACCCCACACGAGTGCTTTTATCAGTACAGATGGCATTTTGGAAGCTGTTTTATGAAGTTTTCAACGTGGACTCTTTCTTGTCATTCCCTAATTCAGTGGGCTCCACATCATCCATGCTGCACCACAAATTTAACCACACTTCTCAGGCACAAATAAATGCATATAAACAGGAGGTGAGGACAAGGAGGATATGGAATTTTTTAAGGGGAGCAGGTAGTCACATACCAAAACAACAATTGCCATAGTTTTCAGTATCTTGACTTAACCCATCTTCCTCCTGAATACAGTAAAAACTATGAGTCCCTTAAGTAGCTTTGTTCAAGAAATAACTTTCTTCTCTCCATCTCCTCACAGTAGTCTTCAATTAAAGCCTAAAATGATGAAATTCTCTGAGATTGACAGAGGAAATAAAAGAAGAGAAACCACTGAAATGCATCTTCAGAAGCAGGTTGTTAAATGTCCCACAGACATTGGTGCAAGTGGCAGCCACCAGAGCTTAGTGGAAAAAAGAGAGCAGAAAATTAAACTTCTCATTGGGTCTGATGATGATTAATCTCTTCTCTGGTGAGCTGAAACTGCTTAATCTTTGCTATTAATATCACATCACTGAGGCACCCGTATGGCAGCTGAAAGGGAGCATATGCAAACAGTTAAAACTGAGGAGAGGAAATAAAGACTGCAAATAACAACAGGGGAACGTTCTGCTCTTAAGTCTCTTAAAAGCAAGAAACTCAGTATGAAGCAGAGAGTCACCATCAGCAACTCTGAAGTCAGGTTACTATGAGGCAGCTCATGGGCAAACAAAGTCATGCAATTTAAAGCAGATAAATAGTAGGTTTCAATCATTTGGTTAAATGACTGCATTTGCATTCTACGGGAAAGATCACTTAATTCATCACATCTCCACTCAAGTGTACATGAACAAGCAACTAATGCCTTCACCCAACTCAAATAAGTCAGATAATTGTTATTTTCAAACTTACTTACCTCTGTGTATATTGGCAAAGCTTTGAAGAAAGTTAGCTGGAGTTCCCTGGAAACCAGCAATTATGTGTAGCTGTGCAGATGGATTTGTAAACTTGGTTCCTATAAGAATAGTATAGAAAATGTAACCTCACTGTTGAGATTTTTACCTTAAACCCTTCGGGGTTTGTAAAGCACTGAAGCAAGAGGTGAAATAGCTAAATCCATTATAGTTAATACTGCTAGAAAACATTCTGTGCATATTACATTTCAGACCAAAAGAATCCTTTGTTAAAGTCAGTGTGGATCCCTTGAGATACACATTATAACAGTTTGATTAGTAGAGAATAAAAAGCAGACTTTTATAGCATTCATTCATCCGAAAACAGTATTCCTGCTAAAGTTAACAAGCAAAATCACAGAGTTGGATTAAATGAAATCCAATGACAGGCAGGAAATATAGTGATGGTGAAATACTAAAGTGGCGATATGATTCCTATTCAATTCTAGAATGCTGAATGCCTTAACATTGGGAAAGAAATGGATGAGAAATCTTCCATGTTTTAATGCTCTAAAGGTAAATTGTAAACACTACAGTGATTTTATGTTTTATTTGGAAAATTGAGAATACAATACTGATAGATTTTAAGTTTATAAGCCTTGATCCCATGAATAATTGGTTGCCAAATTAGTGCTGAAATACACCTTTCTTCTTAAATTTAATAACCATGCTTAACCTGAAATTGAAACTGTGATTTGATCCTTTCTGAAGGGTTATTTTTTCACAACTGAAAAAGTACACTAACCTGGAGCCCAAAACAAATATTTTGCTTGGGAAATTAGTTTTTCTGGACTGGGATGGCAACTGATCATCCTGATAACTAGCTTCTACTAGCTATGGGAAGATTAGCAATTATCCTATGAATTTATCTCTTTTTTTAAACAGCTATAAGTTGTGAGGGCTGTAGCACTGTAGCACTCTCATCTATAGTCCTCAAGGTGATATTTTTGCAGCGCACTTTATGTACTGCTATATCTCATAATCATGATTATTCACTTTACATGAAACTGAAACTGTTAAAATGATCCTTTTCTGTTTTTTTCCCTCTCATCTACTTCTTGTCTCTCACGTCTTACCTTGAAGCCAGAAATATCTGGACAGAAATTAAAGCATGTATTTTTTAACAAGACAGAATAATTTATTCAGAGAAGTGCTAGAATCCTCCACCAGCTTTAAAATCAATTGGAGAAATCTGGCTAGAAGAACAGCTCTGGTGTATCTGGAACACATGGGTCAGATGCAGGAATTACCAGCCAGCATTATTCTATCAATTCTACAACATAAAACAGCCTGTGCAATGTGAGAGACATTGACTGTTAACAGTCACTATGATGGTAAAAACCTACAAATCTTCAAGCAGTAACTGTTCTGTGTAATTTTGAGAAGAATCTACAAATTTGTCTGTCCATTTTGAAACAAATTAAACAAAGACTGTTGCAACTAGTCTAGGAGAGATGCAATGACACATAAATAAGGAAAGGTGAATGATAAAGTAGAAAAAATTGTAGGGAAAGAAAATGTTGGGGAGAAACACAACAATTTTTTTTTCACCCTACTTAAATCAAGGGGTGAAAAAAAATCACATAAGAAACTGATAACGTTCACACTTCTTTATTCCAGCAATTCCCCCAAGTGCTTTTCAACATATGAGAATAATACCATCCTATTAGCTATGGCTTTATTTCAGCTCCAGAAATAATCTATTCATCATGTATTATTTGATTATTTTCTCTTCCCTGTTTTAAATGCACTCCACCCTTCCTACTCTATTACTTTGTCTTTTGAATAAATTCTAAGAATGTTGGAACAATTAGCTTTTTCATTCAAAGTAACAGATAACTGAAATTATGCTGTCCTTGTGCATTATGAGAAACAACAGTAACCAGGTATATACAAAAGCCACAGAATATTCAATATCATCTTTAATATTCTTCTTCATAACCTTAATAGACATTTATCCATGATTAATGAGGCTTTTAGTAGCTACTGCTGTCAGAGCTTGGGTAACACCACCTCCAATGAATATCCTAAAGGAAGGGTCTCACTGCAAGTGTCGAGTGACAACTGTGAAGTAGCAGGCTGCCATGTACTTTCTGACAAGAGAACAAAATCCAAAATAAAACAAAACTGTCTTAAGGAATTTGAAACTATTCAAAAAGCAGGACATGGGAACAGACTGCAGCAAGGCATATTTTACATTACAGACTGACTAACAAGGTTTTTTAAGGGTTTCTAATGTGATCCCACTCCCATGCTATGGCAAATGAATAACTTAAGTTCTTAGATATAAACACATGGATGAGTAATGTAATTTCTAATTACATCAAGAACTTATGACGCAGACACAGCACTACAGATTTCATATCAGAGATTTGAGTCTAGAGCCCTGAAACATACAAAATAAGAAAAAAATGCAGAAGAACAAAAAAATCCCCACAAAATTTTTTGCTATGGCAACTCAGCTAGGTCAATCTTTTTACTTAGTGAATAAAAGCCCACAGTGATTTTACTACTGTATTTAGGTATCTCCAAACAGAAACATTCCCAGGCCTGGCATGGCAGTTGGATTCACCAAGGGTAAATCATGCTTGACCAACCTGACTGCCTGCTGTGATGAAATGACTATGAATATATGACCAGTTGGTGCAATCTTCCTTGAATTTAAGTACAGTATTCCTGTATCCAAGCTGGCATTTTACCCTATATATGGGTGGACTACTAGATGTGTGAAAAACTATCCAGGATGTTGGGCTCAAATAGAGGGGGCACTCATTCATGGTGTGTCTGCAAGTCCATGTCTTCTCTGTCCTTGGACGTTTTCAAGACACTGTTGAATACAGGCCTAAAAAATGTTGCCTGATTCCAAAATCCACATTGATTTGAGCAAGAGTTTAATTAGAGAACTCTTGAAGTCCCTCCCAACACTGAATAATTAAATGAACCTATGACGATACCAGGTATTGATGATTTCTTTAATTTGGTGGAGAAAAGTCTAACAAGAATCATTTACTCAAAACTAAAACTAGATGTACTGAAAAGAAAATTTCTAGCCCTGTGATTAACAAAAGAAACAAGTACCAGGAGGCAGAGAGGATTCTACATTTGTGATGCTTGCAAATCAAGCCACAATGGTGTTGTGAGGCATTTTCTACTCAATCCACAATCAACCACAGAATGATGCAATTGTTTATGATGGAAAAGACCTTCATGACCATTGAGTCTGTCCATTAGCCCAGCACTGCCATGTCCACCACTAAACTGAACCCCCAGAATCAGTTTTTTGATTCAAGTATTCACAAATATGATTTCAAAATCTACTTCCCATGAATATTAAAATGTTCCTAAGTGCCACATATACACATATTTTAAACATCTCCAGGGGTGGTCACCCAAACACTTTCCTGGGTAGCCTGTTCTAATGTTTGTCAACCCCTTCCATTAAGAAATTTTTCCCAATATCCAATCTAAACCTCCTGTGGTGCAACTTGAGGCCATTTCCTCTTGTTCTACTGCTTGTTACTTGGGAGAAGAAAGCCACCCCCACCTCACTACAACATTCACAGAGAGCTCAAACATGAGTAAATTGTGGGGACCACTGTGGAGAAAAAAAACCCAGGAAGTCATGTAGAACACCAAAATGGCATTAACTTTTTGTCTTAATATCTATACACTAAGGAAAATGTGAGCTGTTATTTGGCTAAATAAGTAATCAATCTTAGTTTTTTAACCAAGAAAATAATCCCCATCCAAAACTAAGAAAAAAGAAAACAGACACAAAAAAAAAGAACCGATAGTTACTAACTGTACATAATTTCCAGTCCTTTTCCAGTGCAAGGCTTTGTAATAGGTAATGGGCTTTGTTCCCTAGCTTGCATTTAAGATTAATTCACAGTGAGAGCTTTAAGTCACTTCAAATACTCTGTAGCACCAAATTTCAAGATTTGTATTGAGTTCTCTGTAAAAACAAAGGATTCTACTCACAGGGGAATTTAAAACACTGTGGCATTATCAATTGTGGACACAATTAAAATAGTCATTACAATAAAGCAGCACAATATTCTTCTAAAAGCAAAAAAGTGAGGCCTGCATTTGCTCAGCTTTTAAAAATCAAATAAAATCAGTACTGCTCTGCCTGCCAGATCATTGTTTTTAAGTATGCAGCTAGCACCCCTTGTATTTCCAATTTAACATGAATCCCACAAGTGTTTTGTTCTAGAATGAGCTCATGGAGTTATTGCACATTAAGGTAGAATTTTGAGTACTTGAATAAATTTGCATAATCAAATATTTGTACATGGAATATAACAAATTCAGAATCATATGCAACACACAGAGAAAATCTTTACATGCTCTTACTTGTGATTTAACATGGAAACCTCTTTTGTTTCCAAACATGGCACTGATTTGTCAGCCAAGGATACATGAAAGAAGCCTGACATTTTAAACAATGCCTTTTTAAAATTATCAGACTGTAAACTAGTGACTGAACACTTTTACAAAGTTTTACAAAGTTGGAACACCTTTCCTCATACTAATGCAACTACAAACGCTGAACGACTTTTTTTTACTCTTGCCAAAATAACAGACCTGTTGTCCAATATAAAATTCTTCACCTCCACAATAAACAAAACAAACAAATTTTAAAAAGCTACAAAGTAGGAAAGAGCAGGAGAGCCAGAATCCTTGATCCTCCCCTAACTGAAGTATTACTGTTGAACGTCTGTAAGGCCAGGAAAGAAACTTCACCAGACAGGTAATTTAAAAGACAAAGTAGTGATTATTCCCTGTCTCGTTATAAAAAGTGGTCATTACATAGCTGTAAGTCAATGTACCTATAACCTGGAGGATTTCCATCTAAAAAAAGAAGGGGACAGAAAGATATTCCAACTAAAACAATCCACTGACAGTCAGGTAGATGTGGATCCAAACTACTTTTATGTAAAGAAACCTTATATAGATATGCATTGATTTTCTGTGTTCAGCATATCTGAAATGAGATGCTAAAAATATTACAGGGCATAGGATAGACCTACTTTTAAAAATCAGAAAATACAGAGAAAGATTAGTAGACTGGGCAGGGGGGAGTTGTTGCCCATCTTCAAAGTTCAAAGATGAGTGGAAAACCAAGTAATTGTGGCCAGTAATTAACTGAGCATCGTCAGTATCGAGAACATGGTAAGGAAGGCCTTTTGTTGAAATCTGCACTTTGGGAACTATTTCATATGCAAGCCAAACAAAATTTATTTGAATAAAACCAATGATGACTGATCTACATTTGTCTGCCCAGCTACAAATCATCCAATACCCCACCACCCTCCCCTCAGCCATTATTCCTCTCCTACCTTCAAAACTCCCAGCAAACAGATAAATCCACGTAATTGCTGGGACAAAAAGGATGGTCAGAGAGGCAGCCAGGAATTTCCGTCGCCCTCTGCAGATTCCCAGCATTCTCTCAGGAGTGCAGAATCCCAACCCAAGGCTGTTCCTATGTCGGAAGCAAATAGTCCACAGCCTCCCACATATTACTCCCTGAAAAGGAAAGGAAAAAATATTTCAAAAGCTTATCACTCCACAGAAAGTTATAGACTATGCCAGTGTTTCAAAAGACTTAAAAAACAGGGCTAAAAAAGGGCTGCTGCAATTGCAAGGTGGTACCCATTTCAAAATTATCCACAACTACTTAATAATAAAGCAAGTTTTAGAAGTCAAATTAAGACAGTAAGTCAATAAAGCACATCATATCACCTAAATACACACTAAGCTCCACCTCACCAAGAGATGTCAGCTTTATTTATTTATTTTTATTTGTCCTCATTTTACTTTACAGGAACTCTGAGATCTTTGATGCCCATGTGTGCTGGGGTCCCATGGCAGATAAGAGACAGCCACCCACATTCCTTCACCAGCTCTCAAAGAGCAGAAGTCACACCACTGAATCAGCAATGCATTGCAATTGGTCATGAACTCAAGAGAGTGAACCAAAAAAAGGAAAGCTGAAGTTTAGGGGTAGAGAGATGTTACTGAAATTACCCACTTTGCACACCAAAAAGCAGTGCTGATGAGCTGCTGTGTAAAAGAGTAGAAGAGAAAGTGCAAAATGGGCAAGGAAATACTCATATTCACACAGGGTATATCAGGAGCTTTTATACTGTATGCCATGAGAAAAATTGACTCTACTGAATAAAACAGTTTTTATTAGAAAAAAAAAATCTGATCCTAATTTGAAATAATTGTTCTGCATTTCAGAGTGGCCAAGAAAAAAATATATGATGATTTTTATTCACAGGAAAACAAATATTCCCACATCAGTGCAGTCATGCAGAGCATAAAAATTACGTTTCATTTTGATAGCATGTTTTTTTGAAAGGGAAGGAAAGGCTAGTAGCAGACAAGTTAGAAAAGGAAAGAGAAGTATTCAGTCCATGCAAATCTACTTCAGGTTTTCTGTGAAAGGGCTTAGGTTTTTCAATTCTACGAATAGAAGTAGTCTACAAGAACGGTAGGGAAAGAAAGAGACTCTGGTCGTACAAGGTGTTTAATAACGGTGCCCTTTGACTTATGCTTCAACCAGCAGTCGAGCTGATACAAGCAATGTATCATTTCTGCAGTGACATGTTAACAATGAGAGTGTCTTAGCTCTACAACTCCATATATATTGCAGCAAAAATCAATTCTGAAATTAAATTACAGCAAAAATGAGAATGTAGACAAGAGAAATAGGTTCAGACAAAAAGTCTCTTTTTTGTGCTGGAGATACCTGGCTGCAATAATCAGGCAAACTTACAGCTGTTCCTTGAACATTCAATAGAGCCCACTTTACTACACTACAGTTTAAGAGCCATGATAGTACTCTGACCTTGGAACTGATAAAATGTACTATAATTTGTCCAGAGCCAGCACAAAAAGCATTCCATTGTGTCAGCTTTTCAAGGCAATGAATGCCTCACCACTGAGATTTTGCACAAAATATGTGGGCAGACTTAATATTACAACGGTGGTATTAGAGTCACTCTGTGTTAGATGGAGACACACATTTGGTAGATAAATTGTGGAAAGCTCTTGTCTTTACTCACTGTATTTGGATAATGATTACATTTTATTTCTTTTCCTTTTCTTTTCCTTATAGCACATAGCTTGTACAACTCTGAAGAGAGTCCTCTACATGCCTACTTGACAAACACTGATAATTTTCCAAGTTTCTGTGTTTATAAGCATGTGTATTATAAAATGCACAGAATCACTAATTTTAAGTAGGAATTCTTTTTTTTCCTTAAATGTACTGGCATGCACCACTGACATCAGTCTGTGCAAAGAAAAATAAACCTCTGAAAATATAAACTCCCAGGCACAGTTATTGGCAAACAGCCACATCTTGCACTGAAACATGCACTGGCTGGATACTGCTCCTATCATGACACCTGTAAAACTTACAGGTAACAAATTAAGAGTCAACACCACAGTTTCTGAAATCAGTTTCTGTTAAAAGTGTGCTGATACAAATTTCCAGGGCAACGACATACAGACTCTGAGTTACAGTGCTGCTAGTGGATTAATTCATCCTGGGGTGGCATATTTAAGAAATAATTTGATTTTTCCTATACATTCTTTTAAATATCCATGCAAGTTAAGTTTCTGAACAGGTTAATATGGAGGATGGAATCCAGCTTTTCTGCTCTATGAACATAAATTACTCTAACAAATCAAAAAGGTATAAGGCACAACACCAGTTCAGCTGCGAAGGAAAGACAGAAATGTGGCAAATTCAGTTTTCTAAAATTGTCATCCTTCAGACAAAACAGCCAAATCATTTTGCACATTCATGCATATCTTTTATCTGACTAGAAAACCATTTGGGAAAATCCTAAACAGACAAGTCAGCTTGTGATGGATCACCCTAGGAAATGTTAAGATACATCTTTTAACAGTGCTTTAAAAGAGCCATATAGCCACTTTAAATTATGCTTCTACAATATCCCCACCTTCCCAAAATTGTGAATAGCTTCCCTTGGGTCCTAAATATTCATTTTTAGTGTATAAAATTACAGCCCCTGCTGAGTACTTTTTTTCAAAGTAGACGATGCATCATGTGCAACCCTTACACAAGCGATTACATAAAAGGTCCATGAATGGTAATGAAGACCCTTGGCTTACAGGAAGAGATTTGGACTCAATCATGTATTCACTATTGGCTTTACTCAGAAACAATGTTACCTAATATACCACTGTCAAATAAATTGAAAGAAGACATTGCAGCTCTTTTGACTTGATTTTCTTTTCAACAGTGCCAGATTGACATCCACCACGGAAAGAAAGGGATTTGACACTGGCTGGACCAAGGGCTGAGCACAAAACACAGTTGCACATTTCTGCCATATGAGCCTGCAAATACCTTTCAGAATTCTCCTACAGTCTCCACCACTCCTCAGTAGGACTGCCACAGTCCCACCGAATCAGACTGTCACCTGCCTAAAAGCTCCTCAAAAGCAGTTTCATGGTACAAGCTAAAACTGAAGCTACTTCAGATGTGACATTGCTAGGCACATTCATCTTTTCAGTAAAATGGTTCACTTCATTTGCACAAAGCCATGCAGTGCTCCTCCTGACAGTTTTCAGTCTCAACATCTATGCTAACTAAACACCTGTACCCAGAAACACACGGCATGAAACATATCAGAAACTGTAAAACAAAGGATGAAGGAATAACCCAGCCAACTTAACCACAGCATCCAGGTGTGGTATTCTGATGAAAAAAACAGCCAGTGGTTGCTCCTTTCCTGTTGCCCAATGTTAGCATTTTTAGATCTGAGCCACAAAGAGCAGCTGCAACGTTATCAATCCTTATTGGGTTTATCTCAAAGCAAGAGAGACCAAAATTAGACCCAGAGAGAAAGGGAGCATTTATGTTTGCAGTTTCAAACACAGTCTCAGCTACACCCCTCCAGCCACAATCAGATTTTCTGCTAGTGCCACAGATACTAAAAAGTGCATGCATTGCAAGATATTGTTCTACCTTCCTCTTTAATTGTGCTCCAAGAGCACCATATAATCATATTTTAGAAATATGATTCAGTAAATACTACCAACAAAAGCTAGCTGCATGTACATCATATGCCTTATGCCTTGCTGTCAGTGTCAGGTGCTCTACACTTCTAGGACACACCAGTTTAGGATTTATAAAACCTACTGCACAGAAGCAGCTCCACAGACTGTGCTGTGACCAGGGGCCAGCTCACCCCTCCCAGACTGCTGCTAACCATGCTCCAAAAGGCTTGGACAATGCCAGTGTGCAGGGTCACAGTGGGAACTAAAATAATTTGGGGTTCTCATTACTAAGACTTACTCATGACTTACCCACTGGACCAGAATGACCTTTCTTACCTTCACGTATAGTCAAGCACTTCCATTAACTACACTAACTTACCAGAGTGGTTTCTTTGTTTTAAATTGTGGATTATCTCCTCAGCTAAGCATGAAGCAGCTACCCAGTATGAGCAGCACATATATTAAAGTATGTAACACAACACTAATCACATTGGTGTTCGGTTTCTATATATTTATTTCTTTAATTACGGCATGAGAACTCGACTATGTCAGACATTCAGCAGGAGTTCTGTGAAACAAAGGAAGTAATTATGAAAACAAAAATCAAACACAATTAACTAGATTTAACTGCTCTACTATAAAAAGCTTTTCTAACTGCTTCAAACATTTCCTTGCATTTGTTACAGTTAATATTTTCCCAGTAATCTTCCATTTGTTTTCAGAGCCACTGGAAATAAACATATACAGTTAAAGCTGTTTACACAGCAATCCTGCGCCGTGGCTTTGTTGTGTTTTTTAAATTAATGTTATCTAATTCTTTTTGCTCTTGCAGTCTCTCTGCTCTCTTTCTGCACACTTGCAGTCACAGAGTCAATGAACAATTTCTGCTGCAAAGCTTTTCCCTTGGCTCTGTATCAATGTGGCATTTATCCCTTATGGGAATTTTTTCAGATTTTTGTCAAAAACATAAATAACAAAGTAAAAAAGCAGTATCTTATGCATTTTTTTCTGGGTTTTTTTACATGTTGGTAATCAGGGTTTATAATGAGTTTACTCCTTGACAGATTTTATCTTGCAGCTTTGCAGTCTTCCCATTATGGGAGCCGGTTGTCATGTGACATTGTAATATTAAAGAAAAGTTTGGTATCATAAAGGCAGGGTGTAGAGTAAACTCAATATGAAAAAATTAAATGATAAATCTTTATTTAATTAAACATTTCTCTGTTAATTTTCATGGTTTAAGCCCAGACAGCAACTAAATACAACACAGCCACTTGCTCCCCACATATCCTTCCAAAAGAATGGGGAGGAGAATCAGAAAAGGGGAAAACTCATGGGATGAGACAAGAACACCCTAATAATTCCAACGAGGTAAAACATTATTATTATAATCACCATTATTATTACAACAACAGTAACTGTAATGAAAAGGAGACAGAGAAAGGAATAAAACCCAAGAAAAAGCAAGTGATGCCCAATACAGTTGCTCACTGCCTGCTGACCAATTCCCAAGCAGCAGCCAGCCCCTTCCAGAAAACTCTCCCAGTTTGTATACTGGGCATGTTGTCATATGTATGGAAGATCTCTGGCCTTTGGGTCAGCTGTCCTGGCCATGCTTCCTCCTGGCTTCTCGTGCAGCTCTCATTGGCAGAGCATGGGAAACTGAAAAAACATTTTATTTGAATAAGTATGACTAAGCAACAGCCAAAATATCAGGGTGTTATCAACATTATTCTCATATCCAAAACACAGCACTGTTCCAGCTACTAAGAAGAAAATTAACTATTCCAGTCAAAACCAGGATAGTGAATATATTCCTCTTCTCAAGGTTTTAGAAGAGAAACAGCATCTTGAAAGAAAATGCCATCTCTTCTCCCATCAATCTCTTCTTCTTCCACCCAGAAGAAATTAATGCAGAAACAAATCTAAGAGCCCTTTTGTTCCCACACTCCAAATTTCCTTGGCACTGGAGAACCTCAAAATCAGACTTCTTAATCCTACAGTACCATGACTTTAAAGAAGTGAAGCCACTTTAAAGTAAAATATTACAGCAGAGTTCCAAATGCTACCAAATGCACTCTTTCTCAACTAGTTACAAGGAAGCAGTCCTATCTGTAAGAGAGAAAATAGCCAGTAAGTTGACAGCACAAATGATTTCTGCCTTGGAACTGTGCTAAGTGCTCTGAGGGCACACAGGATTGACATCTTTTATATCTTCACTCAGTACATGCTGTGGCTTAAGGAAAATTCTATTAGTGCCTTGTTAATCAAAGTTTTCTAGAAGGTTCCAGCTGTAAGAAACACCACCACAGGAATGAAAGTAGTCACAGACAGAGAGAAGCAAACAAATAACATACTTTCACATTTTTCTCCTTTCATTTCCATGTACCCCTTTATGCATGTACATATATATATTTACATATGCACTTGTAATGGTATTCTTTTTTCCTTTCAGGCATACACTTTCATTCAAAAGAATGAAAGCCTGCAACTTCCAAAATTATTACTAAGGAATAAAACAATCTAAGATTAACAGGATAAGAATATTTTCCTAAGTCTCCAATCAAATGTCACTGTTAATATGAGGGGGGAAAATGCAATCAGTTGAGAACAAAGAGAAGCAACAAAATACAATCATGACAGAAAGATTTATCTTGCCTGTAACATTTCATTTGCAACCAAAGAATTATACTTACTTTTAAAGCAGCTACTGATCTCTTTTCTCTCAAGGAGTTCTCCAAACCCCATCTTTATTCCACTTTCTCAGCTATATGGGCATACAGCATCTGTATTTCCTGACTCCCCATCTTATCTAAGGACTCAGCACAACTCAAAGAAAGTGAAATAGAGCCTGGCTTGGTTTGTGTATGGCAGAATTCTAACAAGGCCCTACTACACCTACTAAGAGTACCTTAGAATTTGAGATCTCAATGCCCCTGAATTATGAACATACTGGAGACCCTGACCAGCCGTCAGGACCACATACCTGTGATACAGGACCTGGCAACAGAAAAGCAGCTCTCCTTCAATCACAGTCTAGAGTCAGGCCACAGCATGACTACATGTATGAATTCCAGACTTATAAAAAGGACATAGCTTTCCAAATCCAAGCATCTCTACCTAAAGTAGTGGCAGAAGGCAATTAAAAAAAAAAAATAGGTAATATGCTATCTGTTTTAACCTCAAAGAAAACATCAGTTTGTTGGTGCATCACTGCTCTGCCAACCTCTACACCAGAGCCTCCTTCTACTGCATAATCAGAGAGACAAGCCATGGGTTTGTCCATCCACCATGTGCACATACAACCACATAGAAAAGAAAATGCTCTTTAAAACAGGAGTAGGGCACTATATGCATCATACATAACTCTTCTCTGCGATTTTTATGCTAATACTTTGCTTCTCAGCTGAAGTTCTTGGATGCTTGTTCAAAAGCAGTGTTTACCTCCATTAGAATCCACTATGTGTAAAGCTGCTCTAATAAGGAAATTGATTAATGATTCATTAGAAAGTTTTGCTCAGGAGAGAACAATTATTTCTTGAACTGTTCCTCCCTGACAAAAAAAACACCCATCTCTCTATGAAGCAAAGTCCTACTATAAAAAATTCTAAAAAGCATGACAAAAACACCCCTAACTTTTATTTTACTGCATAGATCGCAAACTACAAGTTTGTTTTACATGAGAATTTATAACATGCTTACATATTCATAGCATGTTTACAGCAGCTACTTACTTGGCAGATGGAAATAAAAGCTGGCATCATACTTATAAATTGATCTTTATTAAATATTTATATTAAATTTGGCAAATTAATTTTTTTTAAAAATAAAGGAAGAGAGAAATGGGCCCAGGTGGCTCTCTCCTTAACCCTGACAGTAAGAAGGAAGGAGCTGAGGAGTGCACAGATCCCATGGGTCAAAAGTCAGTTGTGCAGCTGGTACTGAGTGACAGGAGACACCTGGCTGCAGCAATCAGGTGATGGATGAATAGAGGTGTTTTAAGAAGGACTAGCCAAGAAGATCAGAAGGAGGAATTGTTCTGTGTGTGAGAACAGCTGAAATACCTGCAGATCTCCTTAAGATCATCCCCCTCTACCCAGCAGTAATGAGAAACAAGTGGAATGCTGTGTCCAGGTCTGTGCTCCCCAGTGACGCTGCCAAAGAGGCTGCAGAGCCTCCACCCTTCGGGACATTCAACACCCAACTGGCCTCCAGCAACCTCCTTTAGCTGAGCTCGCTTTAAAGCAAGGTGCTGAACTAGGCAATCTCCAGAGGTCCCTTCCAAATGCAACTCTATAATTCCTGATGCCACAATTTTGTACCCAGTCATAAAACAAATAGTGGCCATTTAATGTAAATCCTCAAAATTCAAACTAATAGTTATTCTGCTATGCATGAATGCACATGCACATAAACAATTATTTTGAAACACACAGAGAATCCCAGGTTAAACTTTTAGCTAGTACAAATCAATATAGTTTCAGTAAGATCAATTCAACTAGCATCAATTCACAAAAACTATGGACTAAGTCTCCCAAACTTGATGAAAAGTTGCATTTTTTTATATAAGCAACAAAGTTCTCACCTCATTACTATTGCCTAAATATTACCAAATGCATAAATGTTTTACCATATATATATAAAATGAAAGTTCCAAGAACTGCTGGTAATTTCCTATTTGAATAATTAAGAATCACCCAATAGGTAATCAAGTGTAGTGTATGGAAATATGTGACCATAACCAAAAGCAGAAGACAAATCTTTTGCTACAATCACAGTGCTGCTTCACCAAACACACTATAGAGTCTCAATAGCTCTTTGATGCTACTATAGAACATCAAATAGCAGCAAGAATTGTGAGCAACCCTTTGTAAGTTTCCTGCAGAAATCCCTGTGTTTCAAGGTCCAATATTTACTATTTCTTAAATATTATACCATCCAAGTGGGCTATAAGGATCTTTTATTTCAGTAGGCTTTCTGAAGGCTGAGTGGGTTCTCTATGAATTGATGGGAAAGGCACTTACACCCCACACTCCATTTTACCTGACAGAAAAGCAAAGCTCTTGCAGAATAATTTGGTATCAGTCACTTTAAGTAGGAAAGGCAGCTGTGGATTTAGGTTATTTCACATAGGACACGTTCTTGAACACTGGAACACAACTTGATACACTGGAATTTATATACATGGATGTCTCATGGCTTCGTATTCAGTAGAACACAGATCTATATGGGCATTAGACAATGACACAAGAGTTCTAATTACAAAAGGGCCATGAAAGGCATTACCAAAGCTAAACAAAGCCGTAGAAACCAGCCTCAAGAGGAGATCCTGGCAAAAATGCTTTCTGAAGAATCCTTATTTTCCATGTGTGCAGTCAGCATTTCAATAGAATCAGGTTGGAAGGGACCCCTAGAGGTCATTTAGTCCAATCCTCTACAAAGCAGGTTGAATAATGCTCCTTCAAACCAACGTATCATTTGCAGAGCTCTTTACTCTTCCTTTAAAAACTACTGTCTGAGGGAGGGTGGTGTGCCTGGAAAAAAGGGCAGTGGACTCTGTGGTCCTATGTTCTCTCCATTTCCAGAAATGACAATGATTTTCACTAAACATTTCATTTTATCTCTGTGTGAAAACTTCACTGTTTGCAATTTCTACTGATCTCATTATCATCACCATTCTTTTTGGAAGTTCCTATAATTCTGCAATTAGACGAAGGTACAGAAATAATAAGTATAAAATATTTAGTAAGTCTCTTAAAAAGAAAATTAATACAGTGAAAAGAATTACCTTATTCAAACGCACATAATTAACAATTCCACGTTAAATCTGATTATAATTCATAATTTTCAGGGCAAAGGGGAGGTTGCCAGACCCTTTCTAATGAAAGAAAAAGAGGTTAATGATGATGTTGAGGATCATGAAAAGATGTAGAGGAACATAAAGGCATGGCCATGTTACATAAGACAAAAGCATGCTTTGCACTGGCTGGTGGAGATAAGAGAGAGACAGAGGATGAACACCTCTTATTCTCTCTCCTAACTGCTTCTATATTCCAGTATCTTTTAAGACAATTTGACTCTTTCTGTGTCTGGCAATCACTAAGAAAGCAGAAGTTAAGCTACCCTGTAGGACTTCAATAGCAAGTCTCATGAGAGCAGGACAAAGACTGGGTAAGAGTCTCAGAAGAATTTAGATGAAAGAGATCTTAACTCTTCAGTCTAAGATTGTTGTCAACTGGATGAAAGTATTTCACCCAAGTGAAACAGTCAAGCAGAAATGACTGAAAGTTTTATTATGAATATTCACAGCTGCAAAGCAAATGCTGAAAGACTCATCAGCTTTCTATACTGAAGTTTGAATCCTGGCACATTCCCCATATTACATCTTTATAGTTTAAAACCAAGAAATCCTTAAATATGTCTTTATACAAAAAAACTTAAGAACACACATATAAATATTACTTAAACTGATACCAAAGCCAAAACAATACATTTGAAATACATTTTTTAAGAAGTTAGTCTAAGCAATGGAGCTGCAGTTAAAATAATCCCATGAGTACCAATATTTTAATAACTTGGCTCCCCGCTCATTCCAGATCTGTGATTTGCTAAGGTTCTCCACGTATCCCTTAGTTCCTGGGCTTCCTTTCAGGGTGAGACAGGGAGGTTCTTCTGACACAAAAGCAGGAGAATTTTTGAACAACATTTCCCACAGGGGCTATTCCCTACAGACAGCATAGATAAGATTGCGCCGTGTGCACTGTAACACTCCCCAGTACTGCCTCAGCAGGTTTGCTGCCTTCAGGCACTGCCATCATGAAATACAACACACACCCCCCTCTGCATCATGACATGACTTGGGTGGGCTGTGGCAGTTTTTGTGGATCATACAAAGACACAAAAATAGCGCTCCCTTGGGATCCAAGCAGAGGATGTTACACAACACAGATGCAGGCAGTCGGTTCCACAGGGGCCAGGCCCTTCCACCTCTTGGCCTGCAGACCAGGACATCTTCTGGAGGCAATGCCTTTGCAGTACAACTCTCATAGTTATAATGTCAGTTTTGTTACCTACAGATGGTCTAATCTATTCTTGTATCACGAGC
This sequence comes from Ammospiza caudacuta, assembly GCF_027887145.1. Taxonomy (NCBI): domain Eukaryota; kingdom Metazoa; phylum Chordata; class Aves; order Passeriformes; family Passerellidae; genus Ammospiza; species Ammospiza caudacuta. Next base: position 26,138,037 of record NC_080597.1, read on the forward strand.
ATCACATTATCTGTTGCCATAACCCTACGGGACACAGGGACACAATATTTTGAATCTATGGGCCATGTAAACTGCAGATTAAACGATCATAAACTAAATGAGGTCAATTCAGTTATAACTGTACAGAGACTGGGATCACAATACTGACCCCAAGGCCAATGCTTCACCATCAAGATGAGCTATACCTCAATATGTACTGCAACAGAGAGCAGTAACCACTACAGATCACTGACTGCACTTTCAGCAGAGCAGCTTTCTCACTTGCTCAAGGGAACCTGTCAGTGAGACAGCACGAAAATATAATGGTTGGGAAAACAATTCCAGCACACTTCTAAAAATAAAACTTTTTGAAACTTTTTTTGTTGCTAGGAGATGCAAAAATATAGGACATAACAATGTAGTTATTTGAAGAGCAAGAAAAGCAGTCCAGAGTTTTAATATTATTATTATTAGCTAATGTGATGCAGACAGACAGGTTGGTTTTGACATCAAATTACATAATACTGTTTTTCCAAAATTCACCCACAGCCATGAGGACACAGTTTGGTAGGACAAGTTTTGTTTATTGCCAAGCTTCTATTAACTACTTTTTCAATTGATGAAAAAGATTTTTTAAAAAAAGACTAAAAAGGGCTCAAATGCCTTTGGTTTTTTAGTTGCGGTGGATGAGACCTATGGATATACAAAATACGTGCAGAGATTATGTGTTTTATTGCAGAGCTGAAAGAGAAGATAAATCCTTTATTTCTAACAATGAAACTGCAATGAGAATATTTGAACAAATTAAATGGTCCAAATTTTTAAAAGCTGTCATTATTTGCAGAACATAGTACTAATGTTAAGTCTGGGATACACAAGTTAATAGAAAACTAGAGTATTTTTTCCACCGCTAACTCCTGGGAAAATATGAGCTGCACATATTTTACAGGCAACTTAGAATTTAGTCTTGGAAGTCCTGAAGTTAAACTTTCAATAATTTCTCCGCACAATTTGCCACAAAAGGTTCAAAATTGTAAAACTCATTTTGTTTGCCTTGTTTTATGGAAATGGCAAGGTATACCTTGTGGTGACTGCATTTCTTACACTGTGCTACTGAGAGACACTTAAAATGTATTTAGTTATTAGAAGGAGCTCTGGTACATAAAGTGAAGCCAGCCCAAATGTATGCTTTGAGTGTGTTAAGAATGACAAGGCTGGAAATTTCAACTGTAAGGCTGCTGAAATACCTCTTCTATAACATTCTAAAAATGCCCTGTGCAGTCTTCAGACATTTACTGGCATTTAGACATAATTTTGTAGTTAAAGGGTAAATTATGTTCTGAGTGGTTGATTCTTTGGCCACAACTTTTAAAATTATTTATCTAACCAAAAAAACCCCATAAAAGCAGGAAAAAAAAAGAAAAATGCTTGTGCCAGTAATAGGCATTACCTCCAAAATGCATACCCATTGGCTTTGCATTTCAATGGCATAAAGCAAAATCATCTACATTTGATTCAATTTCTCTAAAAAGAAATATTCTTTTAAAAGGAAAACAGATTTATTCCTGAAAGGGTTCAACTTGATGAAATACTAATATGGATGTTCATTGTTTGTATTTTGTACAGTTTATGTACTCTCTTATCGAATAGTCTCACATTTGCAAACTTGTAATATATATTACTTTCTAGCTCACATACAGCAATTGGAAGAATACTTTACTTTTTTAAACAGACTTTGAGAGATTAAAGAAACCAGGTAATATTTATTGATATGGCTGACCTTAAACTTACAGCATCTCTACAGCCAAAGACTTCTACAAACTGATTTTGAGAGACAGTGAAATATACTGAAAGCAACAATGAGCACCATTTTAAATAAGAAAATGAAGCTTTAGATTACTGGATAGCAGGGTTAATGACTACTAAAAAGTTGTACAGTGAAAAATATGCTAAAGAAAATGGTGTTCCTGTAAAATGTCCCCTAAACTAAGGTAATATATCTTTTTCTGCCTACGTGGCCATTTCCACAACATGCATTAGCAGCCTGACAACCTTGGGTGTCTCAGAACTGAAAAGTGTTCCCATCAGCTGTGGAGGGGAAGAAGGGACTGCTCTTCTCATTTTCTTAAACAGTACCTTCAGATCGGAAAGCTTTGAAAGCCTAGTATCTCAAATCATATCTGCAACTACAAAAACATGAACTTTTCCTTTTTAAGGGAAATGCTGTAGTTTTATTAGAACTTCAAGAACTGATCTTGAAATAAAATGTCACCTCCTCCTGGCTTCTGAGAAAATCACAAGGGTTAGCACTACTGTTGGAGGCATCACTGGAAATGCATAGATCTGTTGGGCACGAGTGCCAACCATTACTTGATACTGATCTCATTTCAGGCTCTTATCATGCAGCTTTTGGAATTTCTATGTCTGATTCAGGCAGAATGCGTCTGCTGTATATAAGTGACTTCCAAACACACATACTATGCTGACAAAACGTTTATAAACTCTAACAAACAGATGCCTGGAGTAGTTTGTAACCAATCAAGGTAGAGGTTCTTGAATATTTTAACTATTGAGAAGACCTTACCAATTATACACATACAGATGAGAATATATGTTAAGACATTTACAGATGAATATTATAAACCAGTTCTATGAAGTAAAGCAAAATGGTAAAGGTTGACTCATGCCTTCTTAGTGTCTAAAAACACTTTGGAAGAAGCAACGTTGAATAGCAACACAACTTGAGGTATTTTTTTGTCACCTTCAAAGCTATATTCCATGATATGATCAAACACTGTATGTGTCATTCTTCTAATACTTAAAGTGATAGCAAATAATTACATTAAATCATTTGGGGGAAAACTGCCTTTTGAACAGGAACAAGCACAGGGGTTTATCAGCTGAAAAACTATGAAACACTACAACAGTTCTTTTGAAGAATAATTTACTACTTTTGATGCTAAAATACTTTAGCAGTAGAAATAGAATTGTTTTAGCTGTTCTCATTCCTCCTTTGAGGGTCTCAAATTTTCTAGTATTTCCAACATTCCTGTAACATATATTGATACAAAGATTCCTGGATCTTTTAATTAAATGTCATAATATTTAAATATCTTTGGGTTTCCTTGCGTCTTTAAGGTAAAAAATTTAGGAGTTTGAGGAAAATTCATTACCCAGCAAGTCAATGGTAAAGTTAAGAAAAGAAGCCAAAGAGCCCAACTGCAGTGAAAAACTCATCTAAGCAATACCTCAATCCTCATTAATATTTTACCACAGTAGCTCAATAATATTGTCTAAGTGCCACTAACAAAGATTAATGAATGAGATCTACACACTTTGTGTATTTTTTTAGGTTTTTTTCTTTTAACATGGTGGATTTTCTGTTTAGGTTTTATTGCCATCTGTGAGGTTAGAGATATTGAATAAGAACATCTAAAATTGTTTTGCTACACGAGGAATTATAAATGACTTGAAGGTATAAAAATTCTAAAGTTTATGGGGAAAAAAGTTCAATCTGCATGCTAATAGCAGTAATATTATCAATTGAAACCCTACAGCTACCATGACATATGTCTCACAAATTCAACCTCTATTCCTTTTGGTGAATCAATGTGGAAAAACACAGGGAAGCAGGCAGTTTCAGCTACAACTGAGAAATAATTCAATAAGTCATTTTACATCAGCATTCTAATTCAGAGGAGGAACACTTTCATCCCTTTTGACACAATCTCCCTAAGCATTCCTTCTTATGCTAGACTGAGCTACATGACTGAGGACTCTGAGAGGGACAAACTGGATACCCTTAGGATGGAAAAAAACCAGAAGATACGTTCCAGAGGGTATGCTAAAGGATGCTCAGCTGCTGGGACAAGACTGCAACTAGACCACTGTAAAAACCTTGAATGAATGCAGCCTGTGTATCTGGTCCTCTGAACTATTTCACTCTACACACTCACTCCTGCTGGGCCTCAGTAATTGCTAACATGGACAAAGCTGTACCACATCAAGCTGCAGAAAATGCTGAAGCCACACCAAGTAAGAGGTAAAGTGGAAAAGAACAGTTTCATACAGCTGTATTAATGAGGAACAAGTCACAAGCTGTGGAGCTGTCAGAAAAATCAACAGCTGTGATCAAATGCAAGTTTTTTCTTCATCTAAAAATCAGGCTATAAAAGAATTCCCTTTTTTATCATCCCAGTCATAACCTGTCTTGGGCTGAAACAGAACAGCTCAGCTAATTAGATACTTGATAAAGGTAGGTTATTTGGGGCATTTTCCTGCGTTTGCATTTACAGCAGGCAAAGGAGGCAAATTACTTACTTAGCATCAACACTTTTCCACTTCAAACCTAAAATTCTAGACCAGTTAATTCCTCAAAGGTAGCAACGAATGAGACACATTCCAACTCCCAGTACTTCAAAGAAACTTTTTAACTGAGACATACAGAAATTACCCAGGCTGCTGCTGCCGTCCTAAACGCTTCCAAGCAAACACCGAGTTTGTTCCAGGCAGGAGGGTGACACACCGAGATGCCACCCCGCGATGCTGCCCTCCTAGAGGCTTTGAAGCACGCAGGCAAGCTGCAGCAGGAGGGAGCAGACTGAAGGCGGCCGTGCCATGGCAGCAGGTGGCGGGAGCGACAATCGCGACAATCCATCCCCGCACCCAGGGTAAGCAGCGGCACAGCTGCGGGACACAAACAGCGGCCAGGCCGGGGGGAAATCGCCCACCGAACGCTACAAGCGAGCGCCTGGCTTACCCACGTAGTGCAAACAGCAGTAATACTGTGCAAACAGAACTTAGTCACAGTCAAAATGGCAACATCTTTACATTTTTCGTCTTCCCAGCGCAGAAACTCCTTCTCGCTGCGACTAAGCCTATGGAGCTCAGCGTAGGAGGATCATACCTAATAAGCGATGTGCAAATAGAGCAAGTTCTGGTCCCTACAGACCTTCAGTCTAAAAGCATCCAGACAAAAAATACTCCGTTCTTCCATAGTGCAGTATAACAAGGCAGACTGAGGTGCCTTGTCTGTTATCAGACTAAGCCTGAAATGTGACCTTAAAAATGGATTCCAAAGATGAAGTTCACCACCATAACTGCAAATTATTCCTCTTTAAAAGCATTATTACCACAGAGCCATGCATGCTCTTTTCCATTTCACCACCTAAGAGAACCTATCTGCTCAGACTCTCTCACTCATCAACAAATTATTAAGCAACACAGTTGGACATCACACACATTCTAAAATTAACAATTAAGAAAGCACCTCAATTCTCCTTTAGGGCTTTTTGCATCTAATTTTTTTTTAAGACATGATTATTTGGGGATGAATTTTTTTAGCAAGTTCTCAGTGTCACACTTCAACAGCCACTAGTTTTGTTTTCTTCAAACATTTTAAAACAAAAGAAATTCTAAGGATTATTTCCAGAAATCTGTTTTGTAGTCCTATAACTTGGCATGTGCCCAGTATTTAGTGTTGAATTACAGCTCTGGGAAATAAATGAAACATCATTTCCAAAAGAAATGGCATTTTTCACAGCAGTTTATAAATGTATTGAGGGATAAATTCCATTTTTAACAAACCAGTCAGAACTGATCTCACACAGGAAACTCCAACACAATCTTTAAAAAACAAAAGAAAAAAAAGACAGAAAACACTTGCAAAACAGCTCTGCGTGATGCTACTCAAAAAGCAAAGAAAGTATGTTCTTCCTGGGGGCTGACAGGGCTCAGGGCCACTGGTCAGACACCATCCAGCCTAGGGATCATGAAGGTCTCACCTTTTCCTGTCGATCCCTACTCAGTGAACTAAGAACCCAATGCACACCTAGATTTTGCCTACCCTTTCCATTGACAAGGCACATTCTTACTGTATTTAAAAACTGGCATCACAGTAATCATCTTGTTCTTTCATTCCAAGCTTCCATGGGTTGTTTTAATTTAACACTGGCCACCTTGTGCACATGAACAGGAACACAAGCAGGTGTCTCGTGTTACGTGCACGAAGAATTTAGAGAACTAGCCTGAAACAATTTGGGTTTACATATCTGCTTTACAGACAGGGAAGTGGATGCTCCTTTGTACGAGTTGTGGGGCTGATTTTCACAATCTAGACTTTAGGAAAAACCACACACTTTCTTGTTTAGTTAACAATATTGTGGTTTTAAGGCACAGCGCCAGAGCTGTACATGGGACTGTGGTCACAGAGGGGAAAAAGCAGTCTCATAGGGGAGCTATGCACAATAATAAACACTTGCGCTAACATCACTTCTCCTGAGACAGCATTTGACTTTGCTCTGCAGAGAATCAGAAAAAGGGAGGTTACAGCCTGAATAGGTGTTTTGCAAACAAAACACTAGAAAAAGCTTAGCACATTTCCATACCCAAATAGGATGACAGCAAAAGCAAAAAGGACACCAACAAAGCTGACAGAAATGGCTTTAGAAGGTGCTGCCAAGTAAAAAAATTAATTTCTGTAATGCTCACATATTGTCAACAATCATTGCTTCCCTTGATACCTGGCAACTGCAAAACAGGGACACCTCCTTCCACACATGTTTAGTTCATACTTTTCCCACACTCACACTAAAGCCTGACACAACAATTATTAGTTTAGACCTCCAAAATTCTCACATTTAGACAGCATGAAAATCTTATCAGAACCTGTGGGAGCATCATTATCCTCCAAATTCTTCACAGATGGAATGCAGTGGCTGAGAGATATCCTACTGCTTTTTAGGAAGGCAGCAAAAAAATCAAAATGCAAAACAAAGAAATAGAAGATGGAAGTCTAGACCCAAATAATGGACAACAGACTATTAGTTATTTTTTGAAGACAATCTTCTCATTAACCTTTATCAAATCCTTAAAAGACAATACCTTAAAAAAGGCCCATTGACTTTTTTGTTATGATTTAGCTTTGCAGAAATGGAAGGTAACAATCATAGTTTAGGGAAAAAAAAGGACTATTTTTACAAAGGCTTTTTTGAGGATCTAGAGGCCAATAATGTAGGAAGTCCAAAAATAAATAATTTTTAAAGTATGCTTTGCCATTGTGGGAAGTCTTCCATTTAATAAATCCACTTCTGTAAAGACTGAAGAAGACACGACTGCACAGAGTACAAGATATCCAAATCTAGGCTCCCTTTTCCATAAAAGGTTGAAGCAAATGACCTTTTAAGCCCTTCCTAACCTGGGCTCTTCTCTGATTTTATGAAAAAAATGCTCATTTTGTATTAAAGGTCACAAGTTCTAGATTTAGAGACTTTCAAGGAAGTTATATGCGCTCAAAACAAGGTCTTACAAAGTCTCAAATTCAGAAATAAAATTAATACAGATAGAATTAGCAACTAGTTTCAAATATGTAGGTTTTAAGAAGTTATGACCTACATTATAATGCAAAAATAGGCCCCAGAATGGAAAGGTCAAGTCACCCCTTCTGTTGCTAAAAAGAAGACAGGGCTCGTAGAAGTATTAAAAATATCTTTTACCATTTTATTTTAATTTTAGTGGGTTTTTTTACACATTACTTTGAATCATCTTCATATTGTTTGGCAAATACCAAGATTTTGGAAAGGAAATGAAAGACCTTTTCTCCATCTGAGCTCAAATAAAAGCAAGGTTGCTTCATCACTCACTAGCTGTGATCTTAGCCCTGGAAAAGCAAGAGCTAATCATAATATACAAGAATCTGTAAAAAGGAAAGACACAAAATCTGCAATCACTCATATATATTAGCAAGAAACAAAAATCTTCTATAAAAGATTAGCTGTTATTGCAGAATAGGTATTCTGACTCACGTTTCTATCACTGATAATGCCTCTTAGGAAAATAAATAAACATTTCCCAACCTCTTCACAGAAGCAATTTCTCCCATATAATACATTATCTCTTCTGGTTATTATGAATTGTAATGTATGCACATTCTTCCTCTCTTTCAGATCATTTGTTTACAATATAAGCTAATGAATTCAGTATCTTCTCTTTTTCTTAGTCCAGGGTGTTTTCATAGGGAGCATAAAAGTCTAATTTTTCAGGCAAAGATTTCAATTAATAAAGGACCAGAAAAAGCTCAGAAAGCAAATCATACCGTGGGCAGGGTGAGGGAAGTGCCCAACACAGGAAGGACATTGACCTGAAGTGAGTCCATCCATGAACGATGATTAGAGGGATGGAACACCTCTCCTACATGGAAAGGCTGAGACAACTGGGTTTGTTCTGCCTGGAGAAGGCCTCAGGGTGACCTGATAGGAACCTTTTGGTACCTGAAGGGAGCCTACAGGAAAGATGGAGAGGGATTTTTTAAAAGGACATGTGGCGACAGGACAAGGGAGAATGGCTTCCAACTGAGATCAGGTTTAGATTAAATATAGGAAGAAATTCTTTACTGTGAGGGTGCTTAGGCACTGAAACCAGTTGCCCAGAAAAGTTGTGGGTGCTCCATCCCTGGAAGAGTTCATGGCTAGGTTGGATGGGGCTTTGAGCAACCTGGTCTAGTAAAAGACATCCCTGTTCATGGCTGTGAGAGAATAAAACAGAGTATATACACCTACAGCTTTTACAATGAAGCTCCTCCTTTTCAGAACTAGAGAGATCCAAGGGATTACAGAACTCACTTACACATAGCAAAGGATGCTTTTTTCATCCCATCAATCAATTAAATGTGGAGAGAGCAGGACTATGAAAAAGCGTTTGGATGAAGGATGAATGGAAACATTGTGAAAGGACCAAAAGAAACCAGCAAGAGATATCACATGCTGATGGGCACACCCAAATACACCAGTTATCAACTGCATTTCCATATGCAGCTTCTCAAGAGGTCTGGTTTTAGAAAATAAAGGACAAAATTAAATCATTAAGAGAAGGTGACAGGAAGAACAGGATAAGAGCTATAAACCACCCAGACAAGGACAGTACAGAAATCAGCAGCATTGCCTATTGACTTACAGCAATGCTACAGAATGAAAGGGCCAAGATTGCAATCACTGTCAACTCCTGAAGAGTACAAAAGGTACAGTCAAAAAAACCCATGTGATCATCAATCAAGAAGAAAAATGCAGAAGATATGATGAGGACTTAATAGCCAACATCTTCTATCCTACCTGTGCCTGTCAGTAATCCCAGCCCCATCTCCTGATCCCACATCTAGGTGCTTCTGAATATGAAATAAGAAAGTGAAATCAGTGAAAGATTAAGTATGAGAAGGAAAAATATGTTTTGTTGAAGTAAAATCACCTGTCCTTTCTATAGGCCTTCTCCTATTATATTTTGTCACACTAGTTGCTAAACCTGTGATCCCTTGTGCTCCCAGGCCAGGGCACTTGAAAAAGCCAAACCATGCCTTGTTCACAGCAGGAAACCTCCTACTTACTGCAGAAGCCAACATGCTTGGGGATGCTGAATCATAGGATCCCATTCACAAATGCATGCTTACTGCATAGTCTCATGTGAAAACATATGCCACACAATCAAATAACTATCCCTAAGCATCTTACATGCTGGGATTTTAATAATTAGGGAAATCTGTTCATAAACAGGAAAACAAGCTATGTGTCACTCAAGTATAAACACCCTTGTCATGCAAGCCTTTTCTTGCTGTCTTTTATAAAATGAATGACCAGGAAAGGATACAGCAACTAAATGTTGTACAGTCAATAAAAGCTAGTAGCAGCTACTTGTGCTAATGCAGTAATTAATTCCCTTCTCTCACACATGGCAGCTTCCTCTAATGGAGCTCCATCCATGAACACCAAAACAGGCAGAGTCCTTCCTTCAGCAGCAACAGGCCAAGGTCTGTGACGTGTGCAGATCCAAGTCCTGCCCCTGCTGGCACTGTGAAATTCTATACAGCCATGGTAAAGACAGTGACAACCACGAAGCAGCTACACATTTGTTACAGCTCAGACACTGGTTAACAGCTCCCCCTTCCAGTTCCACAGATGGAACCGGGCTTACAAGCATGGCATCACATATACAATCAATTATATTATTTAACTTCTTGCAGCTGTAAGCAAATGAATGGACTCCCCATTGCATTTGATGGAGAAGTAGCAACTTTTAAGCAAACAATAGCATGAGCCACAAAGAGTTTAAAAGCTGAAAGGCAAAACAAAGGGAGTCAATTTCCCACAAAGTTCTAGTATACAAAATTGTGGAAGCATTGGTAAGTAAAGCATGTTACCACAGAAGTAGCCTTAAATACTGTAAACACTCGGTGCGGTAAGTGCTTTAACAACATGCACATTAAGTATTACTGTTTGAAGCTTTAACTCAATAAATTACAGCTCCACTACTCTGCCTCTAAAATAAGGTTTTTTCCTATGAAATCTATTACAACATAGGATAAGGCAACTTTTCATTAACGTGCAAGTGTTGAAAATAATGAGCCCACACAGTCATAGTTCGCAACACAGACAGACATTTTTACTTTATTTAAACAAAACAAAAAGAAGTTGGCCGGGGAAAAGAAGAGCCTTAAGAGAAAAGAAGCAGACTATGTTTGCTCTAATGGGAGGTAAAGAAAGAACAAAGAAACTTCTGACCCCAGGCACAGCCAAAAATAAAAGGAGTAATGTGGCTTTTTTCCTCACACAATTGCTGACTCTGTATTCGCTTATTCCCATTACATACCATTCAGATATGCAAAGGAGCTGGTAATTTCTTCAGGGGAAGATTTTTGCCATGTTATTTATTAGCTAGGAAATAATTCCTGACACATGCTGAATTTTTGACAGACTTCCTCAGTTTTGACTCAGTCTTTTGACAATTATACAGCAGCAGTGCCTATGAAAAAAGTAATTTCTCTTTGCTTCTTATGCTGTGATTATTCAAGTCCTCCTGACAGCACTTATTGAGTCATTTCAAATACTATTCATTTTCTAAAACTTCTACCTATTCATATTACTTGTGAGTTTAAGCCTGTTTGTTTCGTCTTTGTCTCAAATAATGGTTAGATTTTTAACATCCTTAAAATGTCTGTGTAGTGATGAATGATACTGCACAGACCCTCTGTAAGCAGGAATTGTGTGTATTTCTCCAAGTGTTATACCTCAACTAGCATACCTCTGTTGAGCCTTCAATATTGTCTGCCACTTTATTCCATAATAGAGATACACAGTTCCTAAGGTGGCAAAGCTTTTTGAATCATTGCTTTTGAGAATCTAATTTAAGACATCCTAGTGGGAGGTCCCACTTTCATAAAGTAGAATTCAGTATTCCATGAAAATCAGGCTTCTTTTAGTTAAACTCATATGCCTCACAGGCTAAAAATAAGTGCAAGAAAATCAGAGTTATCTGCAGAGGAAAACTCTTGCATCACTGCTGACAGAAGAAAACTGGCCCCTGAAACATGTTACGCCACCAAGCCTCAGCTGTGGTCATGAAATATTGAGCCTAAGCCCTATGCATGGTAACTCTGAGTTTGTACATCATGTACCTTCTTTGACCTCTGCATCCTTCCTTTTGAATCAAAATTTAATTTATTGGAAAGCTTCATAGGCATAAGTATTAAAACACAACAGCAGAGTGCACGTTTCTTTACAAAGCATCCCTGAGAACTCAGCATGAAAACTCAAAGGAACATTAGGTACACTAGCAAGCAGTTAGGTAATTGAAAGGTTAGGAAGTGACTAAAAAAGCTGCAGCCATCTGATCATTTGCTTGAGAACAACTTTATCAACAACCTTCTCCCCCCATAATCAAATATAATTTAACATAATCAAATATTCTCAGAGTCTCCTAGCTACTGTGGTGCAAAGAAGCGGAAGGTGAAAAAGCAGTAAAGGAAAATGGAGCAGGAACTGAAGAGGAGCAGGACATTGAGAAGCTTGCTTGACAGATGCTTTAGCCCTTTGTCAGGACTTCCACTCAAGCACAGAGACTGAGGGGTCAGGACACCCTAGGCACCACACACAAGGACTGCAGCCAGCCAGAGCATGGACAGAGGGATTCTTCCAACAGCCAGTCTCCTGTGATCCCCCAGCAAATGAGAGATTGTTATCAAAGGCAGCTCAGCTCCCTGGAACAGAGAAGCACTGAGACACCAGAGCCATAAGGATCCCATTCTAGCTGCCTTTATGGCAATAGCATATAGGCATATGCCACTGCCACACTGCACAAACACGCTGCAACAGACAAGGGTATTTCTCACTCTTATACACTGACTTAAAGGATTAACTGTTCCTCCTATCACTGGTGAAACTTCTGCAACAGTGGCATGCAAAAAACTTCTTTAATGTTATAGAAATTATAGAACAGTATCTCCCAGTGTTCAGCCATCCACACATAGCTTCTGCATTTCTTACTCAAACTTCATCTCCTTCCAGCCTAAGCAAAGGAAGAAATATCATACTCTTCCACAGTGCTCACAGTGATGTTCAGCATTTGTAAGATGCTGACAGAAGATTGTAACAATCTCAAAGGGCAAATAAAATTATGTTATGGTGGTAGCAGAAATTGCAGAAATTCACATCTAAAAGCATCAATTGCATTTCTGCACTCTGGGGTTCACTTGCAAGATCTGTATTTTTAGAAATATGCATCATGGACATCAGAGCAGCCCCAGCTAGTATCACAGAATTCCAGACAGTTATTTTCAATTCGTTCCAAGTGCCTTTTTAAGTGGTGGGAAGAGGAAGGCGTGATACAAGTAGTTATTCACACTTGCTGTACCATCTTTCCCATTATACCAAGTGCAGTGGGACCACCAGGAAGCTTCCTGCACTGAGGACAGCCTCCACTCCCGTTCTCTGCACAAGCTCTGTGTGCTGAGAAGAATGCAGCTGGCAGTTTCTGGAAGAAATTGACTGCTGCTTTGTGTGGGATGGCAGATAGTGCAACTATCATGGAGATACCAAAACACTGATGCCACTTCTTTAGCTACTGTAGTCAGATCCTTATGATTATTAAAAAAAAAAAAAAAAAAAGGGTTGGTAACTTCAAAGAACTCTTTTTAGGTCTAGTTTTTGGCTCATTTCCATCTCAGTTCAATAATTGCTGGAAGGCCATAATTCCACCAGCTGTTAAGATGTTGGGGCTTTTCTTTTCTCTTTAACAAAAGTTTCCAATGGTATAATTCCTCCCATGAGCATTCTGTCTGATATGCCATTACATTCTGGGAAACATCTTCACTAACAAAGCTCAGTGACTGCAGCTAAGCAGCGTGCATCAGAACAACACATTCCATGTTTTGTGCTTTATCTCTTTGCTCTTGCAAGTAGCAGTAATAAAAGTTGTTGCCATGACTCTCCTTGACAGCACCGTATTTAAGGCTGCACCCTTTCAAAATGTGTCTTGAAGAGATGATATATTAAACAAAGTACTTCAGGCATGGATGGAGCTGTCCTGTCCTTCTTTGTCAAGGGAATAGAACAATATTTGAAACAAGCCCCTCTGAGCACTGAAAAACCTTGTTTGTGTATTCCATGATGAGACACAAGTATGAACAATGAAGTGCATAATCCAAGTTGTTCTATTACTGGTGTGATGAATGGGGTTAATATTACAACATGCAAGAACAGAGGCTGTTACAGCAGAGACATTTGTATTAATATCTTTAATGTATTTAATCTAAATACTGCCTAAATGCCACACTGTTCTACTATATGGTGTATCTCCCATATGAGGTCCTGAATCTTGCATTTTCAAAATGTTCCAGTTTGTCTGCTATGGCCATTTCTATCTTTTAGGGGAAGAAAAGCAACTGCCTCATGGATGCTGTCAACACAGTTCACAGTATTGGCCTTGAAACTGTAAATAAAACTCTGCATGTGTTTTCTGCATCTCCTAGTTAAATAATAGGCTCGGTATTACCTAGTGTCAGTGCAGCCCTTTTCAGAGTCTCTGAAAGAAGAGGAGAGCAGAACTTGCCAAGGATAAGCAAAACAAGCCTGCAAATACACTAGGATCTGGCTTTACACATCTCTACTTTCCAGCAATGCAACTACAGGCTGAGGCCAGTACTTGAGAAAATACTTTTTTACCACTGAGGCGATTCCACTCCTTTAGTAAAGCCAAGTTAAAAACAGAGCAGGGGAGAATGAGGAAGGAGGAGGTACAGTGTGAGAACAACTTTGCTAAACACAAATCATGTTGTGGTTTAACCCCAAACCACTCTAACATTGTATATGGTTTTTTACCACCAAGTTGTAGTAGAATTTAAAAATCACTTTTTCCTTATGGTTTCAAACCTCAATTTAAGCCTTGCTAAGAAAGCTATCAATTCCAGAACAGCAGGTAGGAGATACACCCAACCCAATATCTCTAAGCATCAGGTAGAATGATAATGAGCTGGGTGATTCCTTCAGAATCTTGGAATAGCAACAGGTACCAGAATGTTATTTTCTTCATTTTCTACAAGGTCTTATCAATTCTGACACTAAGAAACAATATTTTTAAGAATAAAATCACAATTCCATCCCAGTTTAAATCCACTGGAACTAAGAGACATATTGCTGATAGCTTGACCAGATTGTCAGCACATATATAAAACCCACACAGAGCTCATGAAACCTATTTGTTTCCATCTTCAAGAAAGTAGAAAGAAGCTTTATGATAAAGCCCTGATCTTGGCCTTATCAACTGAGCGATGCAGGATGGTCCAGGAACTCAGTCCCTCTGGGAGACAGAGTGCCCGAATACCCAGTTAGCTCATTGCTGCAGGCTACCCTTAGCAAGCTCAGTGACTGCCAGCCCTTTAGTGATTACCAGCCTTCTTAGGATTTCAGCTCTTTGCCTGCTTGCTAGGGCGCCTTTGGCTGAAGCAGAAGCAGATACGAAAGAGGAGAAGGAGAGGTCCTGGCGGTGCCACAGCGATGGTTTATTGGGGAGTCTGTGAAGGGTTCCAGCGACAGCTCTTCTTCGGTCAAATGGGCTAAAACAGCCCCTTTTTATAGGGTCTGGGGGATCCAAACTTGTCCAATAGTAATGGTCAAGGAGAAGTGGCCTATGAGGTTACAGAGAGAAGCTATGGGGGCCAGGGGCAGAAGACAGGAGCTTATTTTGCTGTCTCATCATGACTCAGCAGTTCCTACTGTTAAGTCTCAATCCTCCATGGAGCTCTCCCAAGCTCTGTGGAGTCTGCTACAAAGCTTCATGCACTTTACAAGACAAAACTGATTTACTTAATATAAATCACATATCATAACTATTGATAGGTGGCCACAAGACTGGGCAAGGGTCTAATCATATGAATAAATGCTGCAGTTGTCAACCAGATCAAACAGGATAAAAGGTATTGGTAATTAAGCTGTGAAACCATTTACATGGGAATTCAGTCTGGAAAGACTAAAAACCACTTTGCTTCGCACAGGGTTTTGTAAGGTCCCAAACCCATGCTGTTAGCAAGGCATAACTAACAGAGATGGGAAAACAGAACCCTCTGAGACAACAAGATAATTTTTTCAGGTTTTCTTCTTGTGAATTCTTTTTTGCAGTCAGGAAACATGAATTCATATTGATAAAATCCTTTGCATGACACAAAATTAAATCAGGACTATAATTTACCTGATTAAAATTATTTCTACAGAACGTCTTAAAAATAAATATATATAATACATATATTGAAATTTATTAACATTCATTTAACATTAATAGATATTCTTTTGTTTGTAATAGAACAATTCCTTCCCACATCCAAATGCCAGGACACTACTAGGGATGGGGAAGGAGCAACCTCCTTCAAAAGGGTAACATCCAGGACAGGGGATGAAAAACTGCCAACTTTTCTAATTCAAATGATACTCCACTGCTAACAGAAGAAGAGGTGTAAAGCAGCCACCTTCAGCTCACTCCTACTCCTGTCGCTTCTGCACCTTGTCCTAATGACAGAGAGCTTTGATTTTCACGTGTTCTACACTGCAGTCACATTTGGGGCCTGTAAATACCAAGCCAGAATTGAAATTCAGCAGCTTTGGCTTAAGCAGGAGGTACCCAGAGCTGCAGGATACGGTAACATTCCCTGAGAGTCCAGGGGCTTCTCCAGTAGCAGCTAATGAACAGCTGAAAGAGCAGCAGCTGCCCAAGAGTTATTTTGGGGGTTGACTGAGATTGTTTACCATATGTGGAGACCGATAATGACCATCCCGCCGCCCTTTCAGTCACCTGCTTTCAAAGCTCTCATTATTACCATGTTTCCTACAAATCACTCATTACAGCCCTTACCACTCACAGTGGTCTGAGTACTAGTAACTCAAAAAGCTCTAATCAAGTAAGGTGCAGCCTAACTGATAATGTATATAAAGCACCAGGATTCCTTTGAGATGCAGTTGTACTTGGAAGATGACATATTGTAAGGTTTAGAAGACAGTCTGCGTAGTTACTCTCTTCTCAGTCCAGTCCTCTGCCCTGGTGACCCAAATATTAAGGCCTAAGAGGAGAATGAAAGGGCTGCCTACTTAACTGCCAACCCTAACTCCAGTAGTATAATAATTCCTATTGTAGAAGCTAAGAGGATGCAATCCATATTCCTACTACCATTCCTCTTAAAAAAAAAAAAAAGAAAGAAATCAAGTAAGCTATTTACATTTTTCTGATCACTACTGAATTATGTATACATGTCTGCAATGTCTGAAGTAACTGGGAAATCCAATATTATTTACATCAAAATAAACAATCAATGTCTACTTAAAATCTCCTATTCCACTGCAACGATACTCAACATTTTGAAAAACATTCAAAAAAACCCTAAAAAATTCCTATTTTCATGTCATGCTTGCAAGAAAATTGATACACATGATCTAGTGAGAGAATAGCTCTTTGTTGACAGTTTCTGAGAGAAAGTAATTTCACAGCCATTTGATTTGCTCTTTATGCTTGTAGTCTATCAACACATAAGAATTTTAACCAGTTTAAGAGCACAAAAGAATAAGCATCAATATTAAGTAGGAGAACAAACCCTTGTACATATAGTTACACATATATAATTTTTGTACTAAACACCTCTCACATTTCAATGTGAGTATGAGCTCGCCTCTGTCATTAGAGTATAATGATGTGCTTTTTTAAATATTCTTTCCAACTGAGTGTCATGATTAAAAAGTCTGGTTGCACAAACAGTTAGGTCTCTGGGCAGTCCAAGGGGTTTATAAGCTCAACACACATTTCAGTCCACAGGGACAACAGAGGATGGAATAGAATAAACACAGCCAGTTTTAGCTAATTGATAAAAACGGAAAAGAATTCTAAGGGGGAAAAAAAGAACCCACCTGTGGTGGAGAAAAGTTCAGTAAACAGAAAAAGAATGCTTCCAGAACACAAAACAGAGCTAGAGTAACACTGTTACAAAAGTATTACAACGTTCTCATTCTGAGAAAACACATCCCACGAGCAAAATGCATGCTACTACCTTGTTAAAGCCAAACCTCACCTGTGCTTTTAATTAAGTTTCCTAGGGGAACAAAGCTTGTGCAATTACTTTGTTGTCAGTAATAACTTCAGTACCTGTTGGGCATCTTGTATCAATTTGAAATCCTTCCTTCATTCTTGTATCACCATTCAAAAGAAAGAACCATCAAGAAAGCGCATGTCCCTGCAGCAGAGGTTTTACCTGCCTCTAAAATTGTCTGTTTAAAGGTTCTGTAGGCCACTAGTTTTTTAATTTTTGGACCATCTACCCCATGATTTTAACGAGATGATACTAGAGAAGGTTTTGTGCTGTACGTCTGTAGTTGGCACACACTTCTCAGGGTACAAAGATTCAATAGCACTGTGAAGCAGGTAGGGAAGAACACCAAAAACAAAACTGGATACGGCCAACACATACTTTGTACAAATCCTGGCTTACAGTGCACAAAACCTACCGTAACTTTTCTAATTTTAGACATCTGAAGTCTTACAAAAATTCATCTGCGACTTTGTAAACCAGTTCACTGAAAACTTGACATCCAAAACAAGGTGCACAGGATCAGCTAAGCATGATGTGAGAAGCTGGCAGCACTATGCTGACAGAGTAAAGGTTATCCCAGTAACCTTCATTGTATTTGGCCAGTTTCCCAAAGATAAAGACAGGGTTGGTTTGTTTAATCCTTGTGTGAAAATCTTCCATTTCCACCCTAGTATTTCTTTAGGCAACATATAAAATTGAGATCTCTAGAAATGCTCAGTAAAAGCCCAGCTATACTCTCACTAAATAGGATAAAAGTTTTGCTACTGACCTAGAGGAAAACAAAACAAGCTCTCAGTTTTATTCTGAAGGGTATCTGAATTCTAATCTTAATGTTCAATTGAAGTTTTCTATTAGAACATGAAGTAGCATCATAGTTGAACAACCATTTTTAGCAATCCTAAGGAGAAAAGCACCTTTACCACTTAATTCTTCTTCTTCCAAGAATCATTCATACAGAGCTGTCTGTGAAATCAAAGCAAAGGGAAAGGATGAAAAAGCCTGTAAGAATCAAAACACATGTATATACATCCTTTATAGTTATATAGTTTAATTTAATCCCTTCATAAAAATGAAGCCTTCCAAATAAAAAGTAGCCTGAGTTAAAGTCTATGCCTATTCCTTTTTACACGTTTCAGCAAAGTAAACAGAAGAAAAATCCTAAGTCTAAATTGTAAACCATGGTACTATGCTAGAGGTACCTACACTCAAGACTGATAATCTTGCCTGGTCCTTAAAAGCAAATGAATTTTTGAAAATTAATCTTCTGCAATAGTAGTTTTATACTCACCCAGGACTACAGAACATAGATTCCTGCCCTTTGCAACGTATACATTGCTTAAAAATGAAGTTTCAATTCCCCTGCTCACCCACAGGCCCTCTCCTGACTGCTGCTCATCACATCTTGAAAGTAGTGTCATCCACCAAACAGAAGGGAAACCTGAGGCAGAGATCATCTAGGATCATCAGCAAATCCACAGACAGGGTGAGATGAGAATTTAGGAGGAGAAGGAAAATTGTATCGTATACTGTACTAAGCCACACCTTCTCTCTTTACAGCCAAAAAACAACACCAGAAACAGCAGGTGTATGAAATCTATAGCTAAGTGAGGAAGACTAGTAGGAACTCCTCCCCTTGTTCAATTGTTTGACATCCAGGCTCTGCCCAGCCAAAAGGGTGAAAGGATTCACATCCTCCGTGTTCCATTTCCCATTTTCCTTATTCTGGCTGTGAAAAGCACTTGCGGCCAAAAAAATACTCAAACTGTCCCAATTAGTACAAGTTACTTGGTAATTTCAATAAATTCAAAGCACATAGAAAAAGGAAGATCCAGTTGCTGTTGTAACTGGTTTCTCCTAATATGCAAAGTTTGTGGTCTGCAAACATCAAATAACCAAAATTTATCCTAAACATTTTCACTTTCACATAATCCAGAACTTCAAAAATAGGAACTTTGTTAACAGCATCCCATTATTTGGAAGCATAAAACAAAATTTTGTTTGTGTCTCAGCACCTCCAAAGCCATCCAACCCACCTATGGAATCATGGAATTATGCACAGACATACATACACACACTTCTTACTCAGTATATACACAGTTTGCATTTGTATTAAAAATAATATACACAACCTGTTTAAATCTACAGTGTTCACATTTTTGTCAATAAATAGGCGGACATTTTAAAATATACACACTATACATGCAGTATTTTTAGAAGCAGGAAATAAATTTCTTGAAAAACATTAGGTATTTCATGTATCATAAGGACTTTTAAAAGAACATCAACAGCTTGTCCACCTGGATAGTAAAAAGGAGAGAGCAAGCCTCCTGAGCCAAATTACCTCAAAATGTGTCCTCTTTCATCCAGTTCTATCATTTAGTTAGCTTAGAGAAAGATGGGTGGGTTGACCAGAATGGTGAAAACTAAGAATCAGATACTGTTTAACCAAATACAGAGTAGATCCAGTGGAATCTGTCAACTCAGTGTTATACAGCAACAATGTCAGTAAGCAAAGATCCAGATCCTGACTATATAATTCAGACTTAGGGAAAAAGAACAAGTCCTTTATGATTCTCCAGGATCTCCTCTGCTTTTACCAATCATCTAGAAATACCTACAAGGCTGCCAGTCCTTTATTCCTATTGTCTGAAATCAGATTCAAATAAGCTGCATACCTCAATGTCTCAAAAAAGAAGTATTTTTGCTGCCTGCAAGTATCTAGCACATAGGATTGAGATAGAGAGACATAATCAGAACTTGTCTCTCCTGCACCGCACAACTTTCTGCATCACCTTTTTTTCCCCTCACAAGACTTTTCTGAGCTGTATTTTTTAAATCATTTGTGGAGGAAAACACATAGAGATTTTCACCTCTTCTATTAGGTATGATTGAGATCTGAAATGACTGCATATTTGTTTCCTCTGAAGGTCTTCAACTTCTTTTCTTGTAAAAAGGAATGCTTGTCTCTCTAGGTATTTCCTATTCATAACTTCTGGATAATTTCATCTAAATTTGACAGTGTCGGCATCTTCAATAGATGAAATTCTTGCTAGTTTTCTGAAAATTGGCAACTAACAGAACACAAAAAGAAGAAAAAAGTGAGCACTGCCAGTGAAGGAAGGTAATTACACCTCAATCTTTATCCAACACTTTAGCATGTAAATGGGTTTGCACTAACCACCCTGTCTGTTGTTAATTCTCCAAGTAAGTAGGTGATATGAGTGGGATCTGTGAAGGTTTTGTAGAGAGGTAAATTAGGATAACAGGATACATTTCAATAGAAAATCAGTCCTCATTAGTTCAGCTGTTTATGAAGCATCCTGTTTTACATTTAAATTCCATACTCAGTATACTATTGAGCACTGTGGTTAGCAGAACAAATAGTGTTTTGACATTGGAAGAAATTGAAAACTGAACCATCAAAAAAAGAGGGAGAAATTTAGTCAGAGTTATGACAACTCTTTACTGATATAAAACCCAGAAGATCTGTAAAGAGGTATCAGACAGAAGTCTGAAAAGCAACTAGTTGAGGGTGTCATGAAAGCAGAGATCTGATCTTCCCTGCCATCCTGAATGAACGCCAAATTAGAATGTCAGGGAGAAGGGATTCAAGAACTCTCTCAGTTCTGTTTATAGTTGAGAGTTTAAAAGAGGTTCCTTCAATAAATAATGCAAGTATCCAGATAACGTCCTCAACATCGACTTTGTGCATTTCAAGCCAAGGAACATTCTACCTTTGCAACTGTAATTTTTCCTGCCACCAGGTCAAATGAGAAAGAGTAGAAACACCCTGTTCTCCAAGAGCAGCAATGGTGTCCATTCTAAGATAACATGCAAACATCTTCAATCTTATCAAATATTTATATAAAATATTTAAATATTATATTTATTAATACAGATATAATAATATATAAGATATACTGCATAAAAATAAATATAATAAAAATATAATAATATATAAAATTATATATTCTCATAATCCAGAAAATTATTTTTTGGCAATGTGTTTTAGACCCCAAGGATGGCACTGTACCTCCTTTCAGCAGACACAGCTCTTCCCAGAGCTGTGCTGTTCTCTCCACAAGGCAGTCACAGAAGGCAGAACACCACTCCTCTGCCACTACCTCAATAACCAGACAAGCCAAAGCAATACCTCCCCTCTGCTCATTTTCCACATTACAATCAACTTTTCTGAACACAGTATGTAGTGTTCTGGATACACAGCATTGCAGGGAAGCTACAGATGTACAATAGTTTCAGTATTTCCCAACTTTGCAAAAACACCTTTCCTGCCTGATTCTTTTTAAGATCATATTTGCTCTCCTTTAGGATTGCATCACATACACAGCTCATAACCACCTTGCAGCTGACAACCCCATTCCATTCTTTCCCTTCATTGGTCATTTTCAAACAACAGCATTTCCAACACATAAATGGGGGCGTTACATCTGCATGCTATCCATATAATTCATCTCTTTTCACTTCTGTCTACTATTCCAGTGTTCCACATCATCAGTCATTTCTCTCGCCACCTTTCACTCTTTATTTTAAACTTGAATTTTTTCATCTTCAGTAGCATTTACCCACGTAACAGGGCATCACATTCTGAAATCCAAATAAAGACTCCTGCTCCTTTTTATAAATTAGTTGCCATTTTAGATAGCAGATTAGTGTGGTATTAGCACCTCCCTTGCTAAACTCCTGATGAATTTTTTATCATTTGCTGTTCACCTCCATATCTGTAAGCACTCCCTTCCTCAAAGTATGTTCTAAACTAATGCACTGAGATCAAAATAAAAAGTGGAATGCAGTCAAGGGAATATCTGTGCTCTGGTTTAAAAGAGAGACACCACAGCTACCCTTTTCTAGCCACATAAAACAACCTCTTATCTGGCAATTCTAAAAAAATCATAACCAGCAGACTTACAATTTCATGGGCTGGTTACTTCAATATTCTGAGGTAGGGATTTTCAGGTCTGTGCAGTTTCAACACATTAAATTCTTTGCAGTTTGCTTTCACCTCAGAAATGGTAATTTTCATGTCTATACATACACCCCTTCCCAAGAGCTAGCCTGCCTTCCCTACACACCCTGCATTATCATGTCTACTGTAAACAACAGCAGAGCATTCAGGCCAGATGTAGATTACACTTTAATCACCACCTAATCATTTCTGTATGTTGTTTTCATGTTTCCTTTCTCATCCTCTCATTACATAAAGAGTTACAGAGTAGACAGCTCTGTATTTTCACTTTCTTTAAAAAGAGATCTACTCTTCTGCATTGGTTACAAACTTCAGCACTGAGCGTGTGTTGAAGGCTATTCTATAAATAGGAACAATCTCATTCACCATGGGAATCACTGAATTAATCCCAAAAAAGAGAAGAAGGTTTAAGAACTCCTGGAAGTGGTACACCTTCAACCTGAAAACTGGGCTATGGAGACTGAGCAAAAGTATGTGTAAAGTAGTAAAAGAGATGTCCAGGCAGCAGCTGTGGAGCTTTTAAATATACTGTATCTTTTCATAAATAAAACTGGATCTTCAGTCTTTGAGTAGATTTTGGTCATTCTTTCACAGCAGTGAACATATGAGGTAAATACTAATGTGAACTTGATTCAGAATGATTTAGAAAGTAGCTGTGCTGCTGCAAGGTACAACTAAATGGGTTAATCCTCGCCTGTGATGTGTGCACAGGTTACCAGGAGGCAGGCAGTTAACTTTTACCAACTGCTAAGAAACAACAAGTACCCACATTTGTACCCTAGACTGAAACACAGCAGGGTGAGGCACTCCAGTCCTCAGCTGACAGAGAAGCTGCCACCCCGACGCTGCTCTGGAGTCAGGGTGAGCATGTACACAACCAGCACAGGTAGCTGGGATACAGAATCCTGTTATTCATATTAATCTGCTTAAGTATCAGAATCCTCCAAATCTACTCAAAGGTTATCAGTAGCTCACCACTACACACATGCAAGTCTGGAAATGTGGTTTTTGTGCTGTAGAGCCCTAACTTAGGCCCAGTACTGTACACACAGACTCAGGAACACTGAACAGAGGGGAATCACCATCTACCTCACCCTGCTGGCTACACTCTTGCTAATACAACCCAGCATGTAACTGTCCTTCTTTGCTTTGAGGACATCTGACTGATGTCCAACTTGTCATCAAGCAGGGTTCCCCGGTCATCTTGTGCACAGCTACTTTCCACCCAGTCTGCCCCCATCCTGTAGTTACTTCTGAGTTAATTCCATGTCAGGCGCAGGACTTCATGCTTGCCTTCCATTCCCTTCTTTGATTTGGGTTCTTTCTTATTCCTCCTCTGTATCCAAGTTGAGAGACACAGGTAAATGTGATAGGGATCCAGAATTTCTCCAGGAGAGGGATCAAGGTGGGACTCTACTTTCTCAGCTGTGTAATCAAGGAATTCTTAGTCACAACATGACTATTCTATATCAAGAAAAAAAAAAAAAGCATATAGCATAACAAAACATCTTTCAAACTCTCTTTCAAAGCTATCAGCACACTACCCTGTAAACCACTTTCACCAATCATACATTTTTCTTTTCAGAAACTTTTAGACTTTACTGCAAAATCTTGAAGTCCTGTTTCAAAAGAAAAAAAGAAAACCCTGTGTTCCTCTCCTACCAGTCTTCTTGGAAATTAAGTCACCCTTATTTCTTTTTTCTTTATCTACTAGATGATAGCTAGTAATCTAACTTCTTGTCAAGAAGTGGAAATATATATTTCCTTTATCTCAGACAGCAATTCTAGATTGCCACAAGTGCTGAAATTTCCTCCTGCTTTTTGTTTCAAAACTAAATAGCTACATTACCTTGATTTGATACTAATGGGGGTGGGAGATGTCCTATTTCTGAACATGTGCTATTTACAGAACAGTCTCATGTCAGTGCTAAAACACAGAACGAGTGAGTCATCTGTATCCTGTACATGAAAAACTAAAATGATTGCTTCAATACTTACAAACCCCTTGACCACCTCTCCTATTCTAGCAACACACCAAGAGCAGCACAGCACAGTTATGCATTGAATAAGGAAAGAATTCTCATCCTACCAGGCATGCCATATGTAGAGCATTAACTTAAACTGGGGCAAAGAGGATTTGCATAATAGCTTTATACACTAATCATGTCATCTTCGGACCTCTACAGTTGGCAAATAAAAAAATGGTGCCCTATTTATCAGGATAATTACTCAAGGGATCTACAACACAAGAGAAAACCCACATAAAATCAGTACAACACAACTTTTTTCCCCATTCCCTAAATACTTTAAGTCTAAAAAGTACAATTATGCAAAATTCTTATGTCCTTCTCAGTCATCGAAATACCCTGTAGCAACACCACAGGAACATGTGGACTAATTTGAAGCAGTTCAAAGAAGGTAACTCAGAAGAATGGATATGTTATCAACAGACCTAAATTTGCTTGTTTCAGATTACTTTTCTGGGGAGGAAAGGTACTGTCGGTGAGAAATACAGCAGTGCTAATACAACACAGTATTAGTAAGCCAGGTCAAAAGCAGTACAAAATCCCCAGTAAATACTCATCACAATTACTCCAAACACAATCCTGTAATCGTCAATACTTAAAATTTTATTTATTTATCCTTACATTGATTTGTAAGTTTCACAAAACGAGCAAACTGCAGCATTGACAGAAGAAAAGCCTGCAGTATGCTAATCTCACCCAGCTTTGCCAAACCACCTCTCTCTTGATCTGCAATAACTCTTCATTTTAGTTACTGATCTCCCTTGAAAAGGGGTTCTAGATTATGGCAGACAGATTAGAGTTGAGAAAAGTTGTCCAGCAGAATAAGAACAACTAACTCTTTCACTTGAAGGTGAATATTGTGGTATTGATCCCTTCTGTAAGACAGTTACAGCATGAAAGGCAAAAGCTATATTTTAAGAGGATCCTATTACTATGGTCAACTAACATAACCACTGAAAGAGATGACCTCTGCCCAAACAAACTTAAAATATACAACAAAAAGAGGGAACATTAACGAGGTACTCAGTTCAGAACAGGCAGTGAAACTGATAGATTTTAGTTTAATATATATAACATTATTCTTTTCTTTCATGCACACAATGATGGGGTTGCAGAGGATGTGTGTTTTAAGGAGGAATTCAGTCAAGAAAACCAGGCTTTACAAATACATATAAGGTAAGAACAGCTTTCTGATGCAGAGAGAAATTCTAAACCTAAGAGTCAACATGAGAAAAGATGAATAAGTAAGAAGAACTGACAATGAGGCAGCAATGCAGGCAGAGAGGGAAGAAGGGGGACTAATGGTACAGGCAAAGACTTCCAGCATCCTGGCTGTCAAATGTCCTGATGGCTGTTGGGTAGCTCTGGGCATGGCCAAAAATTAGTTCAACAGTAAAGGTACTTCAACACACAACAGTTGTTCTTTGTACCTCAGTAGAACTAATTAAGGACAGTGTTAAGCACAGAATAAATGATATATGAATGAGGTGGAAACCAATCAGAAAACATCGCAAGTAATTCTTCAGCTGAGTTAACACAACCCCTACAGGTGTTCAGCCAAAAGCAAAGCAAAAATCTGTCAAAGTCTTGCACAAACTGTCTCCATATAAAGCCAGAAGTTATTCTTTATTCAGGTAGATTCTCTTACCCTTATCTGTAGCACTGTTTCTTTCAGATTAGAGTATATGTCTTTAGAGAATCATAACCCAAATCTGCACGACTCCATTTGTGCAATTTAACTTCCAGACCACAACTATGAGACTCCTACATCCTAGCTGTAAGCTACTCTAGAGGAAACTCTGACTGGAACACACAAGACATGGATAGTGAGGTATGCCACTGTTTAATTTCCATCACTTTTTATTCAGTCTTGCTGTGGTAGCAGGTCTTGCTCCAAGGAGCTGCCTTTATATAAATAGAATCATTTGACTTCCCAGCCCAGAAGAGTCACTGTCCATCTTCTCCGAGGAAAAGGTGGGAGGATGAATGGAAGGAATCATGCTACAGGCCAGACTGGCCCATGAACTTTAATTTGGATCAAGCTGCTGTAAATCATATAGAACAGACTCACAGACAAGATGGAAATTTTGGCACTGAACATGTTTAACATATTTCTCCTGTCCACTGATGGTGGAAAACAAAGCTCTAGACAACTACACATCTATTCTAAAGAGCACTTCAACCACATGAAACAAGTTGCATATACAGGATATTCACCTTAAGGGGATTTCTTTCTCATCCTTTGGGATTTTGTTTCCCATTTTCACAGATCTCATGTCCAACACTTGCTAGAAAGCTAAATTTTCTTCTAAAATTCTTAGTGTAGAACAGAGAAGGAACATGTTGAGTTAATCTGTGCAAAAAACATGCTCTTAAAGAAGGTTAAAATGGGGTCTTAAACCAAATACCTTAACAATTTTGAGCTGGAGGAGGCTACTGACTCAGTTTAGGTAGTCTGTACTTCTGCTTCATGGAACAAATAAAAAAAAAATTCAACCTCTAATTGATACTTCTGAAGAAGTCTGTATTTATTGTTTTATTTAATAATTCATTCCATTTTTCATGCAAGCTATGCAGGTAAGGAAGTTTTACTCACTAGAATGCATAGAAGTGAAGTCTCTCAAACTACAGAAACTAAAACCTACAAATAAGTAAACCCATTTTTTACCTTTTCTCATTATACCCTTTCTTTGAAAGAAGGGTTATGAGTTATATACACAGACTTCAACCAGAACCAACTTCATGCCAATGTCTATCCTCTCTTTGTTACCCACACAGAAAATATGAGAATATATTGTTCTTTCCACAAAGTTATCTAGTGCCTAGAGCAGTCACCTAAGACAGTCACATAAACATTTTAAGAACCCAACAAGAAGCAATGACGAACAAAACATGTTTTCCTGAAAATGTATGAGTAAATTACCTCATTATCTTATGCTTTACTGATAATGCTATAATGGATGCAATAGTACTTAGAAACTAAATTATTAGAGACTTTATATAGCAGTACAGCACAAACCTAAATATCACAATGTATTGCCACATAAATCAACAGTAACAAGAAATCTCCATGCCCAGCTTTTTGCTTAAAAATCCATCTCCATTATAAAAGAATTTGGATAATGTGCTAAACATGGAGAATGTGCTATATTGACTATCCTCATTAAAAACACAAATAGCAGATGTACAAAACACCAACAGCAGTAATTGACTTGACGGTTTTAAACAAATTGAGTGCACACTAGAAAATCCCCCTGAAAGGAATACAGGACTCCTAGATCCAGAATCTGGCAGGGAAAGCCAAGACACGAGAGAAAGTCAAATTGCTAAACGCAATATGACAGAACTGGCGATAAATAAGTAAGCTCTGTTTTGCAAATTATCAAATGCAATGTAAAGTACTGCGAGCATGTCCCGCAGTGGTTTACACCACACTTCACTGACTATGTTGATTACCATTTTATGAGCGGAGACAAGTCCTTTGCTTGTCCACAGATCTTTTTCCAGAATCATTCTGCTTCTCACTCCAAGACAGAGCTGAGATCCTAGCTGCTGTTGTGCATTATAGTCTCTTAATAGCTATGTACTATATAGTTTTGTGGGTATCAAAACAGCAGGACTTTCTAGAGATTGCTACTTCTCCCGAGGTCAAAATAAAAACCATACCTGCATTAGGAGAAATGGCAAATTTCCCTAGGAATCCTGGACAGACTGAACTTGCCAAGCTGTGTTATAATCAAGTAGCAAGTTAAGTAATGAAGACCTTACATAGCTCAGTTAATTATCTTCGCACCTTGCTATCCAGAATCATGCCATTTCCCAGATCAAACTCCTATCCTGAAATACAACTTTCTGAATGGAAAATTGTCACAGCATATGTCACAGCTGCGACAGCCACAATACACAGAGTATCACCATACAATTTCAGAAAGCTTTAAGCATTTGCCCAGACAGAGTAGCACCACATCACATCAGAAGGCTTCAGGTGCCTGCCCATCCAGAATAACACCAGGTCACCCCACACGGCTGTAAGCATCTGCTCCTGTTGTTCTTTAGCCCAACCTTCCATACCCCTCATGTCCATGCACTGCACCTGTGTGCTCTTTGTTCCCTTTGGTGATGGGTCAGTGCCCCTGGGCACTCCATGGTTCATTGCTGTCAATGCTGCTCACAGCTGCAGCCCATTGGGGATGAGACTTGGCCACAGCCCCACTCCCAATCAACACAAGCTGTGAACCTCCAGAAAATCATCCAGGCACAAGAGAAAATTTAGATTTTTCCCATTTGTCCAGTTTTTCCAGAAAGCCTTCAATGAACAAACATTCATTTTGCTATTCATCTCTTTTGCTCTCAACATAGTGTTTTTCTTGTGTTTGTAAACAATGAACAAGTATAAGTATTCACTTCCTTTTTTTCTGACCCATCAAAAAAAAAAAAAAAAACTGCCATGGGAGCCTGCCACCTGACTAATCAAGGGCCCTTCAATCACACACAATATTCTCATGCACTGAAAAAAGTAATACGTATTCCTCAAGAGGAGATGGGAATGGTGCTGTTTAACTTCTTCAAAGGCAAGGATACTGGAAATGTGCATGAAGCTGCCCTGCTACCATATGCTTCTGGGCATAATTAGTCAACCAGAAACTTTCCCTTCCGAATGACAAGGCAAGAAGGGAATGCAATCACTGCATAAAATAGGAATGAACAGGTCATGCTGGTGAAGTGAGGGAATAACAACGCGCCAGCCTTCCAGGCAGTTTTGCTCTGCAAGGTAACAGGTAACACGTCAGAAAGAGATGTGTAAGACCAACACTTAATGATGCACCTGTTTTCTATCACAACTATAAAATCCTAACTACAAAAGTTCCTTTGGGCTCAAACACAAGAAATGGTTTAGGTAATTAAATAAACCACCTATGTGGTTGTATTTCCACAACATTTCTGAAGTTTTTGAAACTTTCTGAAGTTTTCCACAACATTTTTGAAGTTTTTTCTGTTTCTTCAAGGGTTACAAATCATACAAGGTTAAAATATGAAAAACAAAACACATTTCTGACAAACAGTAATTAGAGCTTGGACACTCCATGAGCTGTACTACTTGTCACACCTCTGGCTGCTCCAAATTTTTCATCTATTTCAACCATAGCAAGGCCCCTTGCACTTCCCTCTGCGATTGCTGGTAGTTCTCCCAGCTTTGTACACAGGATGGCTGACAACTGGTCTATCATGTAGCCTGGCCTCTTTTACTAGAAACACTCACTGCTGCCTGCAAGGGCACTTTGTCCTCCAGCATGGGAGGTAACTCTTGTAGCTGGGATTTCAGCACAGTGCATCTCAAAAAAAGTGCCATGACAGAGACAAGTGGTCCTGGTTTGATTGACAAAGTTGAATCCAAAGCTGCCAATAAACTGCTGCCTCAGCCACCTGCTGTGGAAGCTGGCATTTAATCATGTGAGTATCAAGGCAAATAGGTCAAAACTCCTTTCCACACTTACCCAGCATCTACCAGGATACTACGACAAACTTGAAAAATAAAAGAACCCAAATTTTCAGCTATTCATGGATCAGGTTTAAAGCTCAAATACAAGTGGTTATTTCTCCTACCACTTTTATTGTCTTGTTTTTGACACAGTTACTTTTCTCCTTAGTATCTGTAATAACAATTGAAATTAACACTGCTAAATTTTATGTAGCTCCTTATTCACATTTTACCAAAATCCTTCTATCAAATACAGGACAATAAATGTCTACGTCTTCCCAGGAGTGGCACTGCTCTAGAATCCCCATTTGTTAAATGTGCCAGCAGAAAGAACATACTGTGTGAATGCTACAGCAAGCTTTCTTTTCTGTGAGTCAATAAAAATATTTTTCAACAACTGATATCTAGTAAATAAAAATATACATACATTATTTCTATACATACACACACATGAATATGCACCTGAACATTTGATATGGAATTCAAAGAGTATCTGGATTCATAATAATTCATCAGTAATAGCCACTGACAGTATTTAGCAGCCTTTTAAAACTTTTTAAGAACTGATAAATATTTCTTGCTCTTCTAATACTTTCAAAACAGGTTCCATGACACTGCAGACCTTGTTTCTTTCTATTAAAATGACGCTGTTTTAATTCAGCCATTTTTAATATAGAAATGGCTACTTTATTTATATTAATGCAATTTAATTTCTGTGTAACATTTTATTATGACCATCACCTATGACTCAGCAACCCTTTACTGTTCAAAACAAGGTGATTCCTAAAACAAAGGATCCCATTCCAGCATCACGTTCTATTTACCTCATTAAAACAAACCACATACTCACAAGTTGTGTTAATGCAGAAATTTTCTTAAAACAATTTGAATATGCCAGTCTTCAATTCACCCTGTTCTTTACTGCTGTACTGCACAAAGAGTGACTGATGAAGAATTCACCTATCCTAGCACAATCTAACAGTTGGACCTCTAAACTAGCTGAATGTAGGAAAAATCAATGACAGCTGCACCAAGCGCCAAAGGAATAAAGAACAAGAGAGGTCTGCAGATCAGACATTTTTCTCAAAAATAATTTATAGGTGGCAGCAAGAGCCATGGTGATTTGTTAACTTAAAAATGCCTTCTCTTTGCCCTTTTCTGTCCTTCTCTTTTCCTGTTTTCTTTTGCTGCCTTGTCTACTTTTTCATTATCTTCTTTCCTTCTCCCATTAAATCTTTGTTTTTTTATGGTCTCCCTGAGTCCTTCTGTGACTACATCAACAAGCCTCCTAGAAGTACTTAATACCAACAGTGTTTTCTCACTCCTGAGAAGTATCAACACTTCATTTATTCCACCTCAGAAACCTCAAAAATCCAGGAGTCTTTATTCCTTTTCCCCCTCCGACTTTCAACCTCTCTTGGACTCAAAACATGAGCCTGAATCAGAAACCTCCTTACTGGTATCATAAGGAAGAGCCACAATAGAAACAAAGAAGCACCTACAGTTCAAAGATCACACTGTTACTTGCCATAACCAATGCTGCACTTCAAGAAGCATTTCTATTATGCCAAGTCTTCTGGGTGATGGAGACTTTTAACCCTGACCCCCAGTCTCCAGCAATCACACAGACTCTGAACAAAACCACTGAATGAAGAGCTATACTTTTATTAAGAAGTAACTTTCAGTTTTAACTACAGCAGGGAAAAATAAAACCATAAAAGATTAAGTACTTAAATAATAAAGGCCCAGTACTTATTTCCATGGGTTTGAATCTTATAGCTGCTTTTTGGAGGGAAAGCAGGTTTATGATATGCAATTCTGGAACTGACAGTAACACTGTAAAAGGAAACATTTGACTCTTCTGCTCATCATGATTACTGTAGACTTGCAGCAAGCATTATGTTTGCATTCTTAGGTGATGGGGAAAATTATTCTGCAGCAAACCAGATTCTTGTTCAACTCAAGGCAGAGAGAGACAGGTACATGGAATACCCTTCCTCTAATGTGGAATCACCCATGCAGTTCGCAGTAGGATGAGAGCTTTGGTTTCAATTGATGAATTTAGAAATCGAAAAGAATTCCTAGTTACATATGAACCAGGAAGAACTCAGCCTGAGTATGGAGATCCCACCTGCAATTTTTTTGTGTTTTACACTGGCTAACCTCCAAGCTCAAGAAAATGAAATCACAGAACATCTTGAGCTGGAAGGGATCCATCAGGATCATCAAGTCCAACTTTTGGCTCTGCCCAGGGCAGCCCCAAGAGTCTCACCATGTGCCTGAGAGCCTCATTCAAATGCTTCTAGAACTCTGTCAGGCTTGCTGCTGTGACCACTTCCCTGGGGAGCCCATTCCACAACCAAAACATTAGAAGAACCTTTTCCTAATGTCTTTTCCAAAATCTCTCCTGACCTGGCTTGTTGCTGTACCCTGGGGTCCTGTCACTGGTGAGCAGAGAAGAGATCAGCATCAGGACTTGTCTGCAGTTTGCAACATCTCCTATTCACATTTCCTCCTCTAGATTTACACATTCTGCAATAAGATTATTGTTTAACAGCTCTCCTGGACTTTCGACAAACAAGCCAAACATTGGACCTCACGTACTCCTTAAACGACAATAGGTTTCCTATGAGTTCAGAGTAAACGAAATTGTCAGTATCTTAAAGAAACACCCAAAAGCCCTTGAAACCAAGAAAGCTACAGCTTTGATCCTGGCAACATGCTTTCAGATGCTTAACTTCAACACCAAGAATTGTCCACTCTCTACAGCATTGCTTGATTTACTGAAGTGAAGGCATGGTTCATGTATTGACAGAATTAGGGCCTTAGTGAAGAGGGACTGCGTTCTGAGTATTTTGTTATCTCAGTGTTGCAGCTCTTGCAATCACTACAAGCTGCCTGATATTTGTTTTTCTGCTTCCAAATCACAAGAGCTTTAAGAGCTTGAAGAATTGAACCATAACAGCTCAAAAACCCACATGTAAATAAGAGGAATCTATTTAAAAATGCTACTTTTTTTTAGCAACCTTCTGATTTTAAAAATTACATGACTGTGCTGCAAGGACTGATCTCATTTCTCAGTTTGCACATGGATTCTGATAGCAGCTTGGGAACTTCCATGAAGTGCAGCATTGAATCATTTCCCCCAACTCCCAATAACCCTTTAAATAAATGCAACACAACAAAACCTTGAGCGGAATCTCCTAGAACGATGGGAAGTTGAGGGTTTTTTTGAGTTGAAGAAGGGAAAAAAGATACCTGCCTTGAACAGAAGGAAGACCACTGTGGATTACAGTAGTATTTCTTCAAACTTTTTTTTTCTTTTTTTTTCTTTTTTCATTGAAAAATGTAAAGACAGATATTACAGTATTTTTCACGTCTGTTATCAATAGATACAGACAAAATATTGATTTTTCTTTTTCTTCTTCACTCCAATACTGTCCCACTTTTTTACACTCCCACAGCTCTTTGAGCATGTGGAAACAACAACTGCTCTTGACACCATATGAAATTCAAACAGCTCTTTCAGACTTTAAGAGGTGGAATCCTCCACAGAAGAAATAAAATACTGAGATCTCATTGTAAACTACCATACTTGTCAAATCAAGTATTCAGTAACAAAATATCACATACAGTTAATCTAGACTGTTTCTGTTCAGCATTCTTAGACCAGTCAAGTCTAGAAAAAGTCAGCGAGAGTGTGAACTCATTCAAGGCAAATTCTCCCAAGGCCTCCTATTAGTCTTAAAACTAGAATTCAGATCATACTTAATCAAAGGTATTCAAAAATTAGCACTGTGTGGAGTTTTAGCTGTTTACTAAGGTTGCAGTTGCTGATGGTCCAATAAAAACTTAAATATTGACAGAGGTACTACTCAGAATAGATTTTGGAAGACAACTGCTGAGATATTAAGAATGAATGATGATTTTGGTGCCTAGTTTTTGCCCAGCCTACATTCGCAAACCACAGAAGAATGGCACCATTCCAGATTCTTGAGCTCCAAAGAAAGAAATACAAATGCACATCATATTTTAGGTGAGAAAACAAGAATGGGCAAAGAACCCTGATTTCTTCTGTAGGTGCTTTTTTTTCATATCAGTTCCAGCTTTAAGACAAGGTCCCCTGAAACCCAGATAGGACCACACACCATAAGCCTTCCCATCACTGCAGACACCGTCAGTGCTCCAGAAACAGATTTCAACTCTGGACAACTTTTCCCTTCCTCCCAGCAATCTCCTCTGCACTACCACTGAACCCCCTGTATATGAAATAGATTTAGAATCTACTTTTTGAATTCCCCCGTGGCAGGAAGAAAATAAAAACCCATTCTACGAATCTTTAACTGAGTATTGCTATGGCAACAATCATAATTCAGAACTTTTAAAGCAATTTCTAATGGGAAGTATTTATACAGACAAGTTAGTACATGGCTTTAAAACAGACAGAAATGTGTAATCAATCAGGGGGAATTACTGACAAAAAAGATGAAAATAATTTCAAATATAACACTATAAGGTTTAAACCATGACTGTTTGACTTGGTATTTATACAGGACAACAATGAGTATAGAAATGCTTCCTTGACCAGGTAAGTGAAAAAGCACAGATTTGGGCACTGAAGTATAGAAATTCTTATGATGATCAAGCAATGAATTCAAATAAAAGAGTTGAAAAATAGCACTTCCTCCTCTGCTTTGATCTCCCATAGAGTTTACAATTACACTTCAGTGCAGTTTTCAGTGGCACAGAAACTCCTCATTAACTTTCTTAACTGACAGATTAGGATCAAAAGCAATTATGATTTTCTAGAAAAATACAATGGGCTGTGACTTTAGAGGTAAGAGTTCTACCTATAACTCCGGATCAAGACCTACACAATTTGGTCATATTACAGTTGTTTGCATTTCCCATTCACACCATGAGATAACACTAGCTTTCCCCTAACCCTATGTCCAACTTTTCTTTTTGTTAGGTCATTAACTTTTCCAAGAAGGACTGTTCTCATGACGTGGTTACAGAGGCACAGGGCACAGATTTTTGGTTGGGATTTCTGACTGTTATGACCTGCATGTTTCAAAATGTGTAAGACAGCTAAATGACTGGTAGTAAAATTAAGCATTTACTGTGGCCCTAATGATCCAAAACAACCTGTAAGTGCAATAATATAAATAACACTTAGAGTAGCACCAAAAGAAAAAGGTGACAACATATAATCACAACTGCTTTTGATTGCTAGGCTTCATCTGCGTCAGACAGAACAGTGACCACCTGTCCACAACCCGCTTATAATTGGGGAAGCTGAGAAATAATCTGTAGTATTACTATTTTGAGGGGTTTTTTTGTTCACTACCTCTTTCCCTTTCTATTTTCAGGAGAGCCAAGTCTAAAAATAAAGTGAGAGGCACATAGCACAGCACTGCTTAAATGGGATTTTGTTTTGAGACACTTTGCCTCAACAAAAAGAGTCAGAGAAACTCTAATAAAGAGTTTCCACAAGCTACCTTGAGATCACCATGGTTTTATAGTATATATTGTATATATTACTATATATCTATATAACTGTGTCTGATTCAATAACATACTTATTTTTAGAAGACCTAAAAGTTGATGTATTCTATTATGCTTTCAACAGCAATAGTAACCTTTCAAAGGATGTATAAAATTCTGACTAAAGCCAGATATCAACATCTACATGTGAGAAAACAAGCTCCACAGCAAGGCAATTCCAATACCACTATATCAGCAGGATGAAGAGAATGCAGTCCTTAGAGGAATGCAAGGCACTGAGACTCTAAGTTCAATTAGCAGTATATGGAGGATAGGATTTGTATCAATTCATCAGCTGCCTTGCTGTAGCACCCTCTACTAACCTTACCTAAAATTCACACCATGAAATAGCTCAAAGAACAGCATCTGCCTCAGGAAAACACTGTACTATAAGCATTTATTTTCTTAACTACCAAAATTATTACATTTCCACCGCTAATCTAACCAAGATAACAATATTCTGCTCCAAATCTGCAGTACTGGGAACTTTCTCAGGTGCATTTGAGAGCACTGCTTGTTATGGCAGTCACTGATGAAGTTTTCCCTTTCACAATTAATACAGCAATCACTGGTTAAAATACTGTCTTCTAAATGGCACAAATAATAGCTGTAAAGAAGTGGCAACAGGAAAAATTTTCCAGTCTTGAGAAATCTGCTTCTAAGATAAAATAATTCTCATATGTTGTAACAGATGCTGAGAAATGATTTTTTTAAAAAGCCCGTTTACATAGGACACACGCAAATACATTTATTTTTTTACTTCCTCTGCAGCTGCAGCTAAGAAACGATTCCCAGATCTTTGCTGAGATAGTTGGTGATTATCACGGGCAAATAAAAAAAACAAACATCAACACATTGTATGCCACATTAAGTTCCATTCCTGATAAAACCATTAGGGGACAGCAACACAGTCAAATGAGTGGTGAAAAGACACAATGAGCTGAAATGAGTGAGAAAATTTTACACTATTGAAAAGACATTACAAATGAAGCCCAGTAAAGACAGTGTCAATTACATGCTTCTGCCACTGTTCATGGTTCTCTTGTCAATTCTATACAATCAACATTCATCACTGCAAAGTTCTGGCTTTCAGCATCTCATCACTGTTATTTTAGAAAACTTAGTATAAATGGATGCACATTTAACAATTTTATGCAATTCTGATTCTAAATTTTTGTTCTGACCTCATTGTATGAAGAGAATTAATATTCTTTACATTTTATATTTAAAAATAAATCCAATTGTCAGTTTAAGAAACAACTGCAAAGATGACTTGATGAAGTATAGAATGAAGCATGAAGTTTAGAACTACCACAGAAGAAAAAGCCCATACTGGGAATAGAAGCAGCCTAACAGTAAAAAACACAATGCAGTATTTGCAAAAATAGCCTGGGCTGTTCTTACAACCTGCTTCCATATGGGAGGTCTTCGGTCCCAGAGCAATCAGGTATTGAGTGGGCTGCAAATCATACTTCTGTAAATACAAATATGATTTTCTTTCTCTTTATGCGTCAAAGATTCGCTCACATTCATGCTGTTTATCTTTAAAGCATGTGCCTGCACTTACATAAAATTCATTAAGGAGATTGTTACTCAATAGGTGCATTTATTTTGGAGTTATTTTTACTTTGAATCTTCCATTTTGCCCTTCACCACCCATCTTTATCCTGGTAAGCTGATGAGGAAAGGTCAGTGAGCATAGGAGCAAATTTGGTATTCAGCTGAGCATCACATTAAAGATAAAACTGACAGCTGTAAGAAGATAAAGGGTAACTCATTTTCACTTGGTTAACTTCTGTGGACAAAGTTGGTACAGAGCACAGAAGAAACACTGACTTTCCTCAGTATGAGTTAGACAGGCTTTCAGAAATCAGTGCTAGCAGTAAACAGATAAAAGTCAATGAGACTGGTTTGTCTACCTGGGGACATTGAGAAAAATCAATCAATTTGTGTTAACTACACACGTGGAATTTGAGTAGATTAACTGGACTACATTTAGGGACTGTGTGAACATGCTTACTCAGAATCACAAGCTCTGCTTGGTTTGAAACAATTCAACTGGAAAAAGAAAGTACCCATAGAATAGATTTAATCAAGTTAAACTCACTTCTTTAGAAGTGACATGTTTAACAATACAGCTCTGTTTTCCAGAGTCGCTATGTGTGCCATCCTTGACTTCACACATAAAATTTTTACAGAAGCCTCAGCTCAAGGATTGCTTATCCTTTACTGCTCACTGCTTCAGGACATGGAATTGGAACTCATGGAATAAGAGCAAAATTCACATCACAGAATCACAGATTCATTAAAGGTGGAAAAGACCTTCAAGATCATCAAGTCCAAGCTCTGACCAGACATTACCATACTACTAAGTGCCATGTTCAGTTGTTTCTTGAACACTTCCAGAGATTGTGACTACACTACTGTGGGATCTCAGCACCTCAGGATGGAGGTGCAGAGTGGCCAAGACCACCCTTGGGGGGCTCGGGAGTCCTGGAATGTTGCCAGAAGTGTCTGGCGGCAGGATTTTGATCCTACACAGGAAATGACATCTGTATGAGGACTGGGAGGAATTCACTGGGTGAATGGTGAAGGGATAAGTTAATTAGAGTGTAAAACACAGGGTTTAGGATTTTGGTACAGGGGGGTCTAAAGAAGTAAGATGGAGGAATTGGGGCGTGTCCTGTCCTTCTTCTTCTTCTTCTTGGCCTCCATCTTCTGTGGTGATGGTGGCACTTTGGGATTGGTTATTACTAGAAGTGCACCGGTTAATAAGGGTAGAAGGTATTGGGGAAAAACTATAAATATTGTACACGTAACTTCGGGTATAAAGATAAGTGACCGCCCAGGGGCTCGCAGTGTGCCCATGGCTGGCTTGCTGTGCAGACCTCTGTCGGGCTGAAAGAAAATCTTTTAGATAAACAATTAATAAACACCGAGACCGAGACAAGATCAGAAGTCTCTCCTCGTCCTTTGAAGCGCCGGGCTCTTCAAGGCCATCCCTGGGCCTTTCCAGGCCATCTAAACAGCTCACAGAAAACTTACAAGCCTAAACAGCACCCGAAAACTTACACACTACTTCCCTGGGCAGCCTGTTCCACTGCTTGACAGCCTTTCAGTTAAGAAATTCTTTTTGAGTTCCAAACTGAACCTTCCCTGGTGCCATTTGGAGGCCATTTCCTCTTGTCACTGGCTGCCTGGGAAAAGAGGCCAATCCTCATCTGGATACAGCCTTTCAGGCAGCTGTAAAGCAATAAGGTCACCCCTGAGCCTGCTCTTCTCCAGACTAAACACCTCCAGCTCCCTCAGCTGCCTCTCATACAACTCATTCCCCAGCCCCAGTGCCCTTCTCTGCACATACTCCATCACCTCAATGTCCTCCTTGCAGTGAGGGAACCAGAACTGAACACAGAATAGGAGGTATAGCCTCCCCACTACTTAGGACAGGGGGAAATCACTGCTCTGGTTCTCCTGGCCGCACTGCAGCTGATACAGGCCAGGATGCCACCAGCCTTCTTGGCCACCTGAGCACACCTGACTCGTGTTCAGCTGCCATTGACCAGCACCCCCAGGTCCTTTTCTATCCGGGCTGCTTTCCAGCCACTCTTCCTCCAACTAGCAGCACTCCCTGAGGTTGCTGTGATCACAGACTGGCTTGGATTGGAATGGGACCTTGAAAATCATCCAGTTCCAACCTCCCTGCTGTGGGCAGAGACACCATCAAGTAGAGCAGATTGCTCAGAGTACAGGACTCAGAACTTGGCCTTATTGAACCTAATACTATTAGTCCTTGGCCCATGGATCCAGCCTGTCCAGATTCCTCTGCAGAGCCTTCCAGCCCCCAGCAGATCAATAGTCCTGCCCAACTTAGTGTCATCTGTGCATCTGGTGAGAGTACACTCGATCCCCTCATCCAGATCCCTGATAAAGATATTGAGCAGGACTGGACCCAATACTGAGCTCTGGGGAACACCACGAGTGACCGGAAGCCAAGTGGATGCGACATCATCCATCCCCACTCTCTAAGCCTGGCCAGCCAGTTTTCAACCCAGGGAAGAGCATATTTGCCTAACCTATGGACTGCCAGCTTCTCCAAAATGCTGTGGGAGACGGTATCAAAGTCCAAGCAGAATACATCCACAGGCTTTCCCTCATCCACTTGGTGGGTCACCTGGCCATAAAAGCAACAATCAGTCACTGTGCTTAGCTAGAATATACCAGCAAGGCTTGTCCTTCCAGAAGAAAAAAAATGCACCCAAAAATCTCCCTGTGGGTTGCAACATCTGTCCTGAACCAACAGATGTAACATGCCTGTAGAACGCATCTGACACGCACTGGGTACATGCTCATTCAGGTTTTAGTGGCCAAGTACACAACAATCAGGTGCCCTGGACTAGTCAGTGCCATTGCTGATGAAACCTGCAGACCACCCTCTGCTTGTTCCTACACTCACTAAATCTGGGACGTGTTTATTCGCAGAAGCTGTGATCACACCTCCTAACAGTGGCTTTTATCTGCCATAGTTCTGCATAATTTTACACATGCAATTACTTACATGGGTTTCAGATTCCTTGGCTCTGCACAGCAACTTCCATATAAAGTCAGCAGAGTCAAATTATGTCCTCACATGTTGATTTGGATGTGAAAGACTGTACATACTTCAGTTTTATCTATTTATAGATGTATGTGAGCTTGTGAGGATATGCACATAATTAAAGGCATTGCACCACAGTGACACCTCCAGTTGAATCTTTTTTCTCAGAGAGATTTCAAGCCTCACAATATGGAGTATAGGTGACAAATTAACCCTGTATTTCTCTCAAATATACCTATGGCTTTGAGACTCATATGCAATGCCAATTACAGACAAGCAGAGGGCAAGAATGTGGATTTAACCAAACTGCCCTTCTAATAGATTGGATTTTTCTTCTGCTATGGTAATAAAAGGACAAGGAATACCTTATTTCCAACTACCAGACTGACAGTTGCCTATTTGACTATTCATTATCCTCCTTCATTGTCTTAAACAACGCCTGCTTTAGTGATTTATCATGTTTTTTAATTAAACTCAATAGTTTAGAAAAACTTCATTGATGAGGCACTGAACTTCTCAGATTGAAGGGGAGGATTTTCAAATGCACAGATATAAATCAGGAATTAAATTCCTTCTGGAAGTCACTGGGAGTAAGCCTACTGTCTGGGGCCTCTATCGTCAGTGAAGATGTTTCAGCAAGAACCTAAGACAACATCAGTCTGAGCACTAGTCCAGCTTAGACAGCCTTAGCCTAGGCATGAACGGTCCTATCTGGAGCACTGACTGCACTTGCTGACTTAGCTGTCATTACTGCTTTAGCATTGCCCCTGAAGAAAGGGGCTGGGGTTCAGACACTCACTGTCTAGTGCTGTCAGGTCATGCCTTAAGCAGTCAGTGAGAGAACCAAAGGTAACTCCTCAGTTTAAACACAGATCTCCCATGTATGAAATGTAGGCCTTCCACACAGGGCAAAGAAACTCAGACCTGCAAAAATTTCTGCTGCATAAGATGACACATTTGAATTTGACTTATTTAAGAAGTCATATATCACCATTCTTCCAAAAGGATCCTCCCCATCTAAACCAGTTTTGGAGCTTCTGTTAAGACATACCTGTTGTAGATCACAGAATCATGAGAGAGTCTGGGTTGAAAGGGACCTTGAAGATGACATCTAGTTCCACTCCCCTGCCATGGACAGGGACACCTTCCACTACACCAGGTTGCTCAGAGCACCATCCAACCCAGCCTTGAACACTTCCAGGGATGGAACATCCACTGCTTCTCTGGGCAACCTGTTCCAGTGCCTCACAACCAGCACAGTAAAAGGTTTTGAGTAATACATAAAATGTAGGCTGAAAACTCCCCCAAAATCTTAACAGTCCTAGTACCATTCTCCTATTAACATTCTACTAAAACCATGGCATTTACATACATCTCCAGAAGGGACGCATTATTAAGGGTGCATCCCTCAATTGCTATGCACAACAATTGCTCTTCTTCAAAAATTCATCTGTGGCTAAGGAAAGGCATTTTTATTTCTTCCTGCTCTTCCTGTTCCACTGAATTCAGACTTTCAGAGTATTATCAGAAAAAGACCAAATTCCTCTCTTTTCCCCAGCAGTCTCCAGCCCTTCTATAATGAAGGCATGCTTTTGAGGAAAAGAAAGGAAAAGGTCAGTATGGGATAACTTGGATTCACTAACAAAGAATTAATAGTCATATTAATGTGGAATAAACTTCTATCAAAAGAAAATTCTGTAACAAACCTCCATATCAATACTGCCGGTACAAACTGGACAGTAAGCTCAAGTGAACTGTTAGACCCAAATATAATTAATCTAAAACCTCCTTTTTACAGTAAGATAAGGAATAGTAGCACAGCAGAGTAGCCAAGACCACAATATAAGACCATTTATGAAGGCACATAAGTATTCTGAGGTACAAAACAGCCAGGCACGGGCACAAAACACCATTTTCCTAGGCACCTCTCAAATCCTAAATTAGGTATAATTAAAGATTAGATTTTCCTCTTCTAGGAGTAGCTCAGAATGAACCAATCTACTTGCTGCCTACTGTGTCTACTCATGTGACTAAATTATAAAGCTCACCAAGATATCACAGGTGAAAAGATCAAATACCCCTTGCTTTTGACACCTATGGCATGGTAAAACAACATACTAAAATAATTCCTAACCGTTTCTGGCTGGACAGCACAGAGTTAAGTTTTATCACTTCAAATACTCTGATGTCCTCCTGCAGCAAGGAATAAACACAAAATCTTCATGTTAATGAAAAAGAATTACAATATGTGACTGTCTGATTATCTGCAGACAATCATATTTGATAGGAATACAAGATAGGATATTCTGGTTTATGAGACAATTCTTTGGCATTATATACCATCTTTATAAATAATTTCCCCTGAAAGAAGTTATGGTAAACAGTTTCTACAGCACAGGCAGACTGCAGCTATGTACATATGCATAGGACAAAGAAAAGATAAGGTTGCCAGCTTCAAAGATGAGAGGGCAGAAATGGAAGCTTACTCACAAGTCATACATACTGGAGGTGTGAGGTAGGAGGGAAGAAGAACAGGCTCATCCTGAAAACAAGGATCACTGCACATTCCCAAAATTAATTTGGCACTGAATATGAAAATAAAAATAAATACATATAAATATCTAAAAATAAGAGCTCCAGAAAGTTGTCTTTGATCTGAATAAAAAAGGTTACATCATGAACTGCTAAGACAAGGCAAGATAGAAAGGCAGATCAAAATCTTTCACATAAAGGGATCAGGATAAATAACTTCAGTGATGGAAAGACCAATGTATTGCACCATCAGTAAAATGAGTATCTAATAACAGCTATAACCATGCCAACTCCCAGACAGGGAAACCAATCTTGGCAAAATCTCCAGCCTAATCTAAGTGCATTTCTTTTAAAACTTTTAGTACTGGGAAACATTCTAGAAAGTTGGATTACAATATCACTTTCTTTAAAACAATTGTACATTATAGATTCAACAGGCTCTGCCAGTAACAAATACACTCACCCACTCACCAACTGTGGATAAGAAACTCTGCGAGGCAAATGGACACAAGATTTATTGCCTTCTGCAAATCTCAGATTTTCATCTACATACATATCTACATATATCATACGGTTGCAACAATACTCAAAGCCCTGCTGTAGGACTGTCTCTCCCTGTAAGAGAGGGAGCTGTAGGAGCAAAAAAGGAAGCCTGAGACAACAGAAAGGAGTGTGAGGGATTATTTCTTCTTTTTGAAGCAGCCTTTGTCTTCTCAAAATCAGACACAGGCCCCCTTCCACAAACTCCAGCTCCACTTTTTATCTCCTGAATTAGAGTATTTAACAGAATGACCACCAGTACTTGATGAAGTTTCCACTTCCTAAGGGAAGCCAATTCTGTTGGCTGGCTATAGAACAGAATTTCAGAACTCACATCAGACATAAAAGGGATGAAAGGACCTACCCCACAGTACTCTGTCAAAAATGCTACACAAGTATCTCCCATTGCATCAATATTTCATGTCTCCTGGCCGCTGAGAGAAGGGAAGTTGCACAGCATCCCCAACAGAGGAAAAAAACACTGTTTTTCTTATTTTTTGTTTAAACAAATGGAACACTACTTTTAGAATCCATATATATCAGAAAGCTTCCCAAAACTACCGCCTTCGTTTCCTATCTTTTGCTCCTGCCATGAATCATACATACAATACCAGTTAAACCTTCCCTTTAGGTGCCACATACTGCTCCAAGACTAGCAATTATTTCTGTTACGTTTGCTTTACTATAAAGCTTCACAGAATGCTATGCGTATACACATAATAATTTCCCTTCAGCTTAGCTGATGAAATTCTGAAACTATTTCACTGACAAACATCACTTCAATGGTACACAAGATAAGACAAGTTCCTTGTTTTTCCTTTTAAGCTTCTGTGGAAGCAGTTTCTTTCCCATGAACACTGGCTAGTTTATTTTGTCTAGTAATTGAAATAGTACAACATCTTGCTTAGTTTCCTCTAAAGCACAACTAAGTTTTAGTGCTCATAAAACAGGCAGCAGTACTGAAAAACCTAAGTACACTAAGAGATCAGGCCAACTTGCTCATAGACACTTAAAACTGTTAGTAACTTTCATTCCCCAACAACAACAAAAAACCCACCTTCTTAGGGAATAGCCAGGTGTCCTATAGCTGGTAGTACTTCCCTTTCCCTCGCTGCTGGAGTTACCCT
The DNA here is from genome assembly GCF_027887145.1 of Ammospiza caudacuta. Classification (NCBI taxonomy): domain Eukaryota; kingdom Metazoa; phylum Chordata; class Aves; order Passeriformes; family Passerellidae; genus Ammospiza; species Ammospiza caudacuta. The sequence goes on from NC_080597.1 coordinate 26,182,229, forward strand.
CCTCAAGCTGTGGTGCTGCATGTCCAACTCTCTGATCTTACAGGCCCTTTGCACACTGCCAGCAAACACCATTGAGTGTGATTCTCCCAAACACATTTTGAAAAGGCACCCTAACACACTGCAATGATACTGAACACAAGTTCTGTACCTGCTGTCTCCTTTCCCTGTTTCATTCTCCACACTGAGTCTCCCCTCCCAGTGTTTCACCACACTGGCAGAGAAAGGCAGCCATGGTTCCAGCTGCCTGCAACTTAATAAAAGTCATTAGGCAAAAGCATGTATTTCTATTGCTACAAACAGAACACTCAGAAAAGTACTGCTTGAAAGGAGAGAAAATTAAGAGGCTCATAAAGTACAACCAAGGAAAAGTAAAACATCTATAAAATGTGTTTTTAGGCACTTGTAGGGATTTTGCTGTAAAAATGTTCCTTAAGTCTTAATAGTTAATCAGCAAAAAAGCTGATCTGACTTGCTTAATCTAAGTTGAATCATGAGCAAGACATTAGAACTAGAGGATTTCCAAAGGTTCCTTCCAACCCAAATTATTTGACAAATCCACAAAAAACATTAAGGGAGTCTTAGGATTGCTGTTGGACATCTAGAGACCTGGGAGTACAAGACAATCAACACTTCCGTGGTGACTTCAAAATGGCACTGCAGAAGGAAGGGAAGACTAGAGAGTTCTGGGGAAGCTCTTGCAGGAGTCTCACCAGACTGATGGAGATCCATACAGCTTGGTAGATAAAGTTGTATCAATCTAGACATGATGCTTAAGAACAATAAAGGAGCTTGTAGACAACTTGCTACTCTAAAAATACTTTTTGCCTTCTATTTTTGTTCTGCTCTGAAAACTGTTTAAGATGGCATTATATACACCACTGGACATGTATTTCTAAAAGAGAAAATAATCAAAGTACAAGAACTTAGCTAAACCCAGTGGCTGGTTAGAAACACTAACTCTAACCAGCCACTTAGGATTAAGTGCCAGGACTTAGGATTCTGAAATTCCACCATTGGTAAAGACATTGCACTGAATCTTTGAGATAATAAAGGGTACATATGTCCCCCACACCATGAAATCCAGCTTTCAGGAAGGACAGTGGAAATGTGAGCCACAGTAAGTATTAAAATACAATACAAAACTGTGGTATATAGTTTCTTTCTCTCTCTCTCTCTTTTTTTTTTTTTTTTTTACAAACAGCATTGCTCTGTTTATATTCAGGAACTCATAAGGGCTTAAAAGAATCAGCATTACTACTGACATGTCTCTCTAACTAAAACGATGAGGTTGACTTATCTGTTCCAAAGAAATTTATTAACATAAGGCAAATTAGGAAGACTTTAAGTACCTTAGAAATCCATTTCTTGTTTTCTGCTCATCTCTGAAGAAGAGATAGATAATGAAACTCAGTCAAGTCAGACTAAATTTCATATTGTCAGTGTGGCAGTATTTGGGTTTCAGACAATAAGAATTTTGTCATCCTCTAAAATAAGTTTATTATCAGCACTTTTTTTACAACTCTATGCACTTTTGTACTTCTTATTTTAAGGAAAAAAGCTTCTTTTCCAGCACTTACATAGAGGCTCATTTTAAAGCTTACATATTCTCTTGGCTTACTTTAAGGATAGATGAAGCTGGCAGCTGTCCACTGAGAGATTTAGGGGCAGTAAAAAAACCCACAACTTAGAGTGTTCATTATTCACTAAACAAAGTTATCACCCACCAGTAAATGGGCAAACTGGCAGGAATGATGACACTAATTCCTTACCAGCCTGCTGGAGATGAAAGGAGCACTCCTCCCTGCTCCAGGAAGTAAAGTTAAAACCTTTTGGTGCTTTCTCTTATTACGAGAAATGCTGTCAAAAGCTGCAAATAATTCCAGTTAAGACTGCCCAGGAAAAAAAGTAAAGATGGCATGATGCCTACTGATTCTTATGAATGGGAAAAGTACAAATGCTGGCAAAGTCCACTTTTTGGTATCATACACTTAAGATCCTGGCACAGCTGACAGAAACCCCTGGTATACAGACCCCAAAGAACTGGAGTTCTTGTATATCTGCAAGGCCTACTTTTTCCAACTTGTGCACTTCAGCTTTGTAGTCTTTAATTATGAACAAAGTCTTCAAACATATCTCTAGAGTAATAGATATCATCCCAGACTTCTGCCCCCACAAAAAAATCTAGACAATTTTTTACATGGAAAAATGATTTTGAAGGTGGAACTTGAAAGCATTTACATTCATATTTTTGTAAGGCATGAACACAGGGACCAAGTGGAACTCAACTTTTTCTCTCTAAATGCACTCCACTGCTAACCATGCCTGCTCCAGCAGAACTCAAAATGTTACAGTGCATTGAATACTGCAGAACAGCTCAGCTCTTCACTGCAGCCCAATAAATCAAGAAAATGACAAACCTCAGCCCTTCTTAAAGAGCTTCTTACCTTTCATTTTACCACTTCTACTACTTTTCTTGCCGCTGACACATCACCACTATCCCCAGAAATCCCACCACTTCAATCTAGTAGGGAACAAGGTTTATGTATCTCTCATAGAAGAAAAGAAAATTGTATGTAGAAATTACCATGATGGTTACTCAGCTCTTCCCAGTGTTAGTAATATATTCTGTACAATTACATTTCATTTAAGTGGCTCAGGATAACAAGCAGAATGAGAAATTCTCCTATTATAACAGACCCACAAAGAGGCATGAGTCTGGAGTGATTAGTCAGGACCAGCCTGTATTCCAATTCTGTATTTAAACTCTTTTGAAAACTGTATGAAAGGGGAGAAAGTGTAACAAATATAATAACTTTTTTCTGGAAAAGAGAGCAATAAAGGTTTGCTTATCCAATATTAGAGAGCACATATGGTAACTCAGATTGGAAAACAAACACAACCATTAACACAAGGTCCGGTTTCCATTCATTTCTAGCTCTGCCAAAATCCCAAATCTGAGGGGTTTTCAAGGCTACCTGTCTCCCCACCCTCTGAGTTTTTTTCACATTTTTACATCATGCTTTGCAATTTTAAATCTGGCATAAGGAGATCCCTTCGCTGCTGATGGAGCTTTATACATTTTCTGTCCTGAATCACTGGGTAACAAGTGTTTGTATGACCACTTCTCACACAATCCAGTCCAACCTGTGAGCTCAATCAACATGTCAACCTTTCAGGTGCTATAGGAAAAAACATGGATTAGAGTCACACGCACCCAAACGCCCCAAACAAAATATTTCAGCCTGTAAAATAGAAAATTTAATTTCTGACTGTGAAGTACCACAGAAATCAATTGGGTCAAAACATTCTTCAGAATAATATGCTCATTAAAGTTCCAAGATGTAAGGTAAAATATCTGCTTACAATCTCCTCCAGGAAATGCCTGCACAACATGTTTAACCAGCAGGCACACAGGCAACTTTAATTCTGACATGTCTTAAAGTGCTTTGGTTTTGATTTTTTAGTCTTTCACGTTTTTTAATGTGACACATCTTTGAGCAACTTGACAGTTCAACAGTTAAGATGCAGTACCTCTGTTGCTGCTGGATTCCCAAATACCAATGTTTATTATTCCATTATTCTTCCTTTAGTGGCACCAAAATATTAAAAAAAAAGAAGAGAACTTAACCATTCTAAACTCAGCATAAACACTCCAGAGGTAATGTCATTTTTCTCTCAATTTTGTATAAATTTCAGTACATATTAATTTTAAAAACCCCTGAAAAAAGAGAGAATAACATCCAAGAAATTTCAACACTGATTACCCTCTTTCATTTAACTGATTTTTCCTCTGACATAGTTTGACATTGGTCTGTTTTTTCAACAACAGTATTTAGCAGTAGAGCACATTTCTGGCACAGACTGTCAGCCACAAACTTGGGATCTCAGGTGTCCATAACATTGACCCAGATTATCTCTTAAGTAGTGTCCCCTGTGTGGAAATCTGGAGAGAAACAAGCTGAGGAGCACACACTTTCTCTCCTTCAACATTCAGGTGGGTAAGCAACATAACATGAAATGCGAGGGGGTAGAGATCCTGGAGCTGCTTTTAGCCCCATGGCCCAACCAGGGCCTTTTCTTGCAATGCCTAAAAGAAAGAATAATTGCTATAGGTTTATTTCTCCATCATCTGTGTCTGCATTTCCAAAGGAATAAACTACAAAAATTTTGAGAAAGAACATGCTGAAACTACTGCAAAGTATAAAGACATTTAGCAAAAAAACCTTACTTTCTACAGCAATGGGTACCATGTTCTGGAAAGGTAAAATTTCTAAAGAAATACAAGTCAAACACACTTGCCATCAGAAACCTTTTCTACAACCTCCAGCCTACAAGGAAAAGCTTTTTCTCTCAGATGAGAACATGGCCACTTCACATTGATCCCAGCATCAGTCATTCCAGGCAAAATTACCATAATTAATTGTAATTTGGTCAGAAAATGGAAACAATTTCTTCCAAATCTCTATTCCAGCTTGGCAGAACACAGCATTTTCCTGCCTACTGTCAGTTCACAGCCCAATTGCAAGGGAGTGTCTCATAGCGTCCCCCAAACCCACCTCTGCTGCTGCCTCCAGGTCCCAGCAGGAATAAAATATACATTCATGGATATCTGCTGTGCACTAGCCATCTGAAGGAGACAGCACTGATTTTGCCTTTATTCCACACCACTAGGAACCACGACATTTAGAACACCTGACAAGAAGACCAAAAAAGGAATTGCAAATGTACAGTAACATACTCAAGAGCCAAAAAGTCCAAACAAAAATATTTTCCCCAACCGACGTAGGATAAAGGCACAAAATTCTAGAAAGGCTCTTGAGGACTTTACACAGATGTGTCACCCTCAAGAATGGCCACATATGACAGTGACTGAAAGTACAAAGAGTCCAAAGATTAGTTAAACATCTTGAGTGACACAAACAAAATGTACAAAAGGAAGATGTTTAACAGAGCAAGGCCCTGTCCACCAGACTTTCAGCTTGCATACTATGGATAGTCAAGAGTTCACAAACAGCTGGATTGATTACAAAGATCAAGAAAACAAAGAAAACTTAAATGTCTCTAAAAGGAAAAGATTTTTATTTTCTGATGAAATCAGCAAGAGCTTCCAAAGCCAATCTCAAGACAACAGCACACAGGGAAATTCATTGTTTCCATGCTTTTAACTGCTTTGCTTGGTCTAGACAGCGGTTCTGCACACACACATTACCACTCATATCAAACTCATAAAATGTTAGTATTTCTTTTACAAACCTCTACTTGTATGCCAGCAGTGGTCAAACACGTCTAACGGTGCTGTTATCTACCACCTTCTTGATGCGCACTGACACCAGACTTGATAGAGGGATCGCAGGTTTTAAAGCGCCTGAAATCATCATAAAGGCAGTCTGGCCATGATTTCAAAATAATATAATCTGAAGAGTAGGAAGACAATATCACTTCATTTTGTCCTCCACTGGGCATGAAAATATATCTGCAAACTCTTGCTTTTTCCCCTGCAGTAGTCCTGGTATTTTGTGTAAATTAGTAAGGACAGTTTATCCAAGAGGACAACACCTCAGTCATTCAAGCAGGATCACAAAATTTACAGCCTGAAATTTGACAGCAAAGCTATCAACTTTATGCAACTTTTATTATCAGTAGCTGAAAAATGCACCATTAACTAAACATACCCTTTCTTTTGTGTTTTACAAGAATCTTTTACAAGTTCCCGTGTAGGAACATAAGGAATATTTACACACTTAGTGTCCAGGCCAGTGTCACTCCAACAGACCACCCTTCTTTAAACTATGGTGCTTATTAATTTGGTTCTAGCTCTCACTCACAAGCGAACTACTGTCATGAACTATCCCTGGCTTCTAATATCAACTACAAATAAAGAGAATCCATGAGATGAAGGCAGTACTTTAGTTGTGAACCTTTACCAATACACCAGGGAGTGGGCTGCTGAACTTGTGGCTAATTACCAATTGTTAAGCTGGTTCTGCATGTAAAAATTGCTGTTACTTTGGCATGGACAGTGACAGCTCCAATTAATAGATACAAAAACAATTCTTGGCAAAAGAAAGCAAAACATGGCCAAACATGCTAATGCAGCAGTCTGTTCTTGAATTCCCAAGTCTGGACTAAGTAAATATTTTTAAGCCTCTATGAGGTGAAAAGAAGGACAAAAAAAAAAATCAGTTTTTGCAGCCACTGAGGTTCTCAGCTTCTTTTAATGTGAAGCTTCTAAGGAGAAGTAACTAATCTACCCTGCTCCCTGTTTGTGTTTGTAAATGTAATGGAAAGATGCAAAGCAATCCTTGTTCTGTAAGTTAGTGAACCATCTCTTGCAACAGAGGTAATAAATGGAATGGCTCTAGCACACAACATATGAGCACAAAATACATGTCAAAGAGTAATTCAGGCTTGGTCCAGGAGTTACCTCCATCTATGAAACAAACTTATTTCTTCATCAGCCCTCTGAAGTTTTAAACACAAAATATAAACCAGCTCAATATTTTTCACATGCAGATGAAACTAAACACAAATTTTTAGAACATGAACAGTGCAATTGTTTAGAGCAGAAGGAGATCAATTTTGAAGAAAAAATTCTCCATTAGAGATCCATTGTCATTCCTAGGAAAAACATCTCACAAATACAACCAAAAGTCACGTGTGTGCTCCCAGGACAGAAGGGGAAAAGATTTCCATAACAGACCTTTGAATGAAAAGCTCAGGGAGGAACTTGTGTTTTAATCCACTCTAAATTTTTTAACAGTGCTAAGAAGTAGTTGATGTGGAGCTGAAGGGAATTCCACACAAACGTGCCTTAGTGAAGTTTTGCCTACTAATAAACCTCTTGAGGGTAAGAGAGAATAGTACTGATCTTCTGAACCTGATACTGACCGTGACCTCTGCTTCCACAGTGAATTTCAGGGATGGCTGAAAGCTGATCACACTCTCCCCAGATATCAGCTGAGGGCGGCTCTAGTCAGATGCCTACCCCAATAACAGAATATTTAAATCTGAGTTGCTTTGGGATTTAGCCAGTCTTGTAGCCTTCCTTTTTCTTCTCCTCCTCTCATTTCTCTCATGCTCTTATAAAGATTACTCAGCCAACCATACTAAAAATCCATACAAAGTGACCAATTATCACAAAGCACCTGAGAAAACTCACATTACAAAGGAAGGTTTTTTTTTTTTGAGGAAAACTCAAATTATAAAGGATTTTCTACTGTAACCAGAAAAGAACCTGTGTTGCAACTTAATGCTCTAATGCAGGAGAGTAACAGTAGACTACATGGTTATAAAGGGAGCAGAATGTCCAAGTTCAGTTATTGATTTTTACTTTTTTCAAAAAAATATCAGGCTAATTCTTGGATTAGAGAATAAAGGGTAACCGCTACAGGGAAAAAGAATTTGCTTCTTTCTAGATACAGGACAGGTTCATTTAAATCTCAATAAATGGATTTTAAGAACTCTTCCTGAAACATTAACTGTGCTTTTTCTTCAATTTTAAGGCATCATGTGGGATGATAATGTTCTTTTACTGGTAATACTAAGTCTTGGGCCAGCCAGAAAGCAAAAAGGAATTTTAGAAGGGTGGTGGGAAAGAGGAATTTCATGTACCGTACAGCATTTAATCTTGCTAGAGAAGTTAATTTGAAACTTTAGCTAGCTCCCATTCTCCCAATATCTGCTGGATATAGTTACCTTTTGTTTTGTTGAGAAATGTGTAGTCTTTTCTTATTCCAACTGACCTATTTTATTCCAAGAGCTACTAATAAAATGTGCTGCCATATTCTTAAGCTTCTTCAAAAAATCATGACAGTTGTGCCATTCAGTATTTGCTACCACTAACCTCAGAACAGGTACAGCTGTCCCTCCAATCTTTTGAGCTTACATAGTTTGTTATTAGATTAATGCCCTTTTAGTATTTTCTCTAGGTCAGTTTGGCATTTGTGCACTGTTTTCTGAATGGTCTGTGCTTCTAGCCAATACTGCTCAATTGGCTTCCTACAGAAATTCCTGGGGAAAAACCAGGAAACACAACTGATAACACAAGACAAAACCATCAGTGATCAAACCTTAAAATGTGAGACCTTCTTTGACTCAAAATCTTAAAAGATGAAAAACTCAGCATTAGATTTAGCTTAACCTTTATTTATGGACTCCAAAATTCTTGTAATGGGGAATAACTGTTGGAATTCTACAGCCTGAATCATCTGGCCAGATAATCAGATTGATTTTTCTGGCATTAGGAAACATCTCATTATGGAAAACACACCCCCCAAAAAAAAAACAGAAAAAAGAAAAACATGAAAAATGAAAGCACTAAGAAATGCAGAACACCCTACACTCCTAAACAGTGAAACAAAACAAAAATACCAAGCATGTCCCCTATTATATCTCAACAGGATATTCATCTGGAAAGTCTTACCTTCCAGATGCTTTCCCTTACTATTTCATGGTCCTGCTAATCTCTGAAACTACCCCTAGGGGGAAAACAGAACATTACACAATTTATTGTCATGCTGTTATTTTCAAACTGGACAACATACAGGGAAATAGATCCTGGACAACAATCAGTGTCAATATTACAACTATAGGAGCAGAAAACCAGAACTGGATCAAATTGAAACAAAATTGAATACAAACCCTGTATCAAAATACATTAATAAAAGCAAAAAAGCATCTTACAACAACACAACAGTAAGTGCATATGCAAAGAATAAAAATCCTAAACAAATTAGGAAGCCTACCTATCTGTTCTCCTCAAACAATCAGAGTCAAATCACATGTCTATGGCCAAACCTTTATACAACTTACTTCTTTTTTTTAACATAGAAGCATGAAGTCAGTTAAGCCAAACTACTACTAAAGCAGTTTGGGGAAGTCCACAAAATGTTCTCCCCAGGCTTTGGTAGGATGAAAAGGTTTCCTCTTACAGAAATCATCTCTACCCTAAAGAATCTCATAAGCCTGTCAGTGAAGCAAGGCAGAGGCATTTTATTCAGTTACAGGGAGTTTGAAATCTAATCCTTTAAATCTGAAAATGACACTTCCTAGCCAGATACATAAATATTTGGGCTTTAGTCTATTTGGACTACTTTTGATACCACTGGAGTTCTGCGGTCAGAAGCCCTACTGCCCATTGTGAGTGATTGGAACACACTGAATAGGGCTTTCCCAGGCACAAAGTACCTCCACAAGGAGCTAACAAAGTACTCACAAAAAATAAATATCTCAGGTAGCTGAAAAAGGATGAGTTTTATTGCTCTGATTGTCTTTTGCTGGATTGCTTTTAAGTATGATTGAATTTACATAATACCTCTTTCCAACTCAAGGTGCAACTGTACAAGCAAGCAAAGAGCTGGTTCCAAATACAAATTGAGTAGTAACAAACTTCTGGCATATCAGTGCAAAGAGACACACAGTGATGAACAAGTATTTGGTTTGACACTGCTGCCATTCTTTGTAGCATTACTTGCAAAAGATTTGGGGGTGTTTTGAGAACATACTATTTCATTCTTTCCAGGTGTGTTATCTAAAAAACCTCCTTATATCAGCAAGTAACAATTAAAATCACTGCAGCAAGTTCACATAAAAAAGTAAAAGTAGGGTTTACACACCTTTATGCTCCCAAGCTGAAAGCACCCAGACACACATGTTCCAAATAATAAAGCAATACATGTATCCCGCACATATAAAAAACAACTCCTAAAATTACTATGAATGTCTGCCCACCATCACTCTTTCTTCAGGATACAGAAAATATTTCAGTCATCATTTCCATCTGCAAATGTAAAAAGTATGCCATTTTAAAAAGAAAGCACAACACAGTTATAATCTTCAGCTGGAAAACATCCTCCTTTACATGCATTCAGATAGCTCAAAAGACAGAACACATTCATGAAACGACATGAAAAGAAAAGCATCTTCTAAGCTATATGAGGGATATCAGCCAACATTTCCTGCATTGTTCTTTAAGTTGTAACAGTTACAAGCAGAGAGATGCTGTATTTCAGTAGAGCTAGAGAAGACAGGTTCATTTGCTGTAGTAACATTTACTACAGAAATATTTTTATTTGCCATAGCATCACCCTCTATTGCACAAGCAGCTATCTAGTAAGGCAGAAGTACTTGCCTTTCTCACCACTGCTAGTTTGTCTCAGAGGTTTTTCAAAGATTTCTGCTCATAAAATCTTTGTCAAAATGCACTTGCACATAGCACAAGGCAAAGAGGAGATGAGAGATAGATGCTTCTGCATGGTAGTGGGTGGGATGGGAGAGAAGCTGGGGAAACAGCTTTGCATCCAACCCATTACAGCTATTTTCCTTTTAACCATCTAACAGCAAGTCACAAATTCACCCTAAACACATCAAATCCTCTGAACTTAGGAAATGATGCATTATTGAAGTCACGGCAGGGAAGCCAACTCAGTTTAGAGGACATAAAAGACTAACACTAGAACAACCTTTTTCATCACAAGGTTATGGATTAAACACAAAGGCAATGTTTTAATGTAGTGAGAAGATGCACAGTCAGAGAAAAAGCAAGGTAAAAGCATCATTTGTACTTCTTTCCAGAATAAACTCCTTCCTAGAAAAATTCCTCTCAGACAGATTTCCCCCCTCAAAAACAGCACTACAATCTCATGATTCCCTGCTCCAGCATGCAACCTTTCTTCCACATACATTTTCCTCAGCTGAGTGTACATCTCTTGGAATAAGCTGGGTGTCTAAGGTCTGAAACTCATATCCATCCCCTATAGATTCTACTAATGCATCATTTACTACTGTAAAACTGCAGCTGCAGTAAAGTTGGAAAGGAAAGAAATTTCTCTTTTTTTTTCTTTCTGCTTTTGATTGCTTATCTTAATATAGGCCTTTAAGGGTTGCAATATTTGTCAAAATACACAAAGTTGCAAGTTTTACCAACCTATATTCACATATGCCAACTACACATAACACATCCTGCAAGTACAGCACATGTGTATCTTACTAAAGTTCCAATATATCAAAGCACAAAATGGAAGACATTTCTATGTAGTACCACCATGGAACAGAGCTAAGTGAGCAGAAAATCCTTATCTAGCTTGATCTAAGCTATTGAAAGTGAAATCAGAGGTGAAATGCATAGAGCAAGGATGACTAAACCCGTAAGTGGTCCAAAATTATTTGGTTTATTACATGAATTCAAGAGACTACAATCATTGTGAACAGGCTATTATCAAATCTCTTCAGTGACAAGCTTTCTGTCCAAGATAACAAATAAAGCAAGTGCATAAATCACAGGGATATGTGGCTTAAGGCCATTATCCCAGGATTACAGGCTGGTTTTTGCATTGTCCCTCTTTGCTTTTAGTACCTCCATCTCTGTTTCCATATTGTAGCTGTTAATACCACTGCTATCTGAAGGCTAGAGTCCCCTATAGTTATGAATGGCAAACAGAAAAAACACTCTCACAGGTTCAAATAAGAGTCTAGAGTAAGATTTAAAAGTACACTCAGTAAACTTGATTTAGTAGTGTGCTTTTAATGAGCTCTGCCAGTCTTATCCAACTGTGTATGCTTCAATTACAGAGCACCATGCTCAGCACCACAGACTGTGGTTGCCAGGCACCACCGAAGACCCACGGCTCTTGTGCTCACCATGGTGCAAACATCTAATGAAGAAACTATGCTTGTTTAAAAGATGCTCACAAAATCCAAAGGTAAGGAAAACAAGTGGCTAAACCAGGGAAATATATATCTGTAGACTAAACAGGCAAGTACAGCAATCAGCAGCCACCACACATTTGGGGATGCAGCAAGGGAGTAATCAATCACCTCTCAAACAAGACCACCACCGTCATTGACAAATTTAGAATATTCATTACACACGGTGCATAAACTTCTCACAGTCTAAGTCAAAATGAAGACTTAAGAAAATATGCTGGAATTATACAGCACACAAATTCAGATTTTAACCTGGAACTCCAGATACAATGAGAAATCAATGCTCTGTGCAACCCTAAGCAGACAATTAAAAGATTTCACCAAGTGGCCTACAAACCTTATACAGGTCATCATACCACCTCACCTCGTTAAAATTACAGACATCACTACAGACACATACACTTCTCAATTTTAAAAAATACTTTTCAGAATACATAAATAAAAACATTCCAAACACTTATATTACCATCAACCTCCTTTTTTTACCCCAGTAAGAAAGTGAAAACTTGGTCTTAAGGCAAGCCCTCTTTCCTACAGCCACATACACACATGTGATCCAAAACGTGGATCAAAACCTGATCAGTAAAAACATGAGGCAGTATACTGAAAGTTGAGGTACAAAAACTAGAAGCAAAATCAGAAGTGAGAGTGCCAGTGAGGAGGTGAAGAAGAAATACAAGCATGCTGTTCTAATCTACTAATACGGGAAAACTTGAATACTATTTACAAAACCAGAACGCTCTTCTTCCTGACTACTAAGCCACTATTCTTGTAACGATGAGGAAGAAAGAAATTGGTTGGAAATCTTCACTCCTAAATTCCTGCTTCAAAGTTATGGCACTTTTCAGCAAGGCAGTTGCTGACTAAAGTAAAATAGCAAAGCTGAGCAGTAATTAAGAGATTTCATTTACAACACAATTTCACATTTGTACAGGAGGCAATATGCTTCCTACAACATGAAATTCCCCATAAAACACATGGAGACATAACTCCATCTAAGCCTTGAAGCTGTCCTGTGAAATATTCCGTCACCTCCTTTGGTAAATAAATATGCACTCTGTCCTGGTTTCAGCCAGGACAGGGTTAATTTTCCCAACAGCCAGGAGGTGCATGACTGGGACTGGAGGTTACTCTGCACCACCTCAGGTCATTTTCTGGGGATGGAGCAAAGGGTCCCTCCCAGGGTACCACAGCATGGCAGAGGGAACAGTTGGGTACATTCACCTCTTCCTTGGACACTCCATCATTAGGATTGTTACTGTTAATTTCCAGTTCATTGCTGTTTCCAATAAATCGTTCATATCTCAACCTCTTTTGTGCCTCCAGTTGTCCTCCCCAGCCCACCAGATGGGGACAAGAAAAGGCAAAGTGAGCAAGCAGTGTGTGGTTTGGAGTGTTTCAGTGAGAACACTTCATTGGGGAATACCATTTCTAAACCAAGACACACTTGAAGAAAGACAACTACTGAAAGCAAAATTTAAGAGGTAATGATAATACTCAAAGAGCACAGTTATTGCAACTTTTGAAGTCCTGCTCCAAAATTTAAATTGACAGACATCATGCTGTTACATTTCTACATAGCTAGAGCAAGCCTTAATGGATTTGCAATACAACTAATAAAAATTTTTAAGCTGTATTTACAGAAATAAGATCTGTATCAGTTTACACTTTGTTTAAAATCATTAATTTCAGTTTGTCAATTCCTGAATGTTTTAGATGCACATGCAAATAAAAATAACATAGATGAGTCTGCATTTCCTAGCCAATTGAGAACAACTTGAAAATTGCCTGCAGATCACCAATCATTCTAAACAATTTCATTGGAGTTAATGACCTTACAGATGAGAATTTTGACTATGTAACACTCCATACTTATCTTCACCTCAAAGGAAGACATTCCTAAAAGACCTGGAGCATTCACTACTTTTCAGTTTAATATATAAACATGGGACAGGCAGTTAGACATGTCAGCATTCTAATTCGATTTCTGTAGAATTTCTTCCTCTCGTACACAGTTTCACAATGGCAACAAATATTACAGTAACTGTTCCAAGTCTGGTTAGAAAATCCCTACTTTATTTGCATGTTCTGTTTTTTAAAGAAATAAATACACACAAAACCAAAACTTCACTCCACCTGTTAGCTACAGACATGCAGGGAGAGAAAAGAAAAAACCCTAGTAAGCAAAACAGCACCTTGGACATCCAGTGATGCTTAAAGAGATTAATTTAATGCATCAAGCACAGCCCATTCTGCATTCTGATAAAACAATCTCAGATACACTCCTATGCCAGCCCTTAGCAAAGCAGCTTCTACAATACAGATCTTTGCCTGCATCAAAAAGATACTCCTGAGCCACAGTGTTAGAGTAAAAGCTCTGCTCTCCATAAGCCCAAAATTTTTAGAATCACTGCATCCCCTCCAGTTTTCACACAAAGTATAAGCCATGACAAGAACACCTCAAAGGAAAATTAGTTTTAAATGAAAGTAAGAATACTTAGCACCTTTCTTGTGCATTTCAGCTTTCAAAAACACTTTGCAAATATTAACATGCCAAGATACAAAAGCACCATTGTTTCAGCCAAAGGCAGCAAGAAGAGAGGATGCAGAAGTTGGTAGCAAAATGGATGGATGGCTGCTATGTTAATTTTGTAAACCATGGTTTCATTTCCATCATAGTGATGCATTGAAACACATTCTGCACTATTAGAACAAAGATGTACTATTTTACTGAATATTGAGAGATTCTGGCAGACCTGGCTTAATTTCAATTCGAATACTTCTTCCACTGAAATTCCTGTTGCTTTTCTCAAATTAAACCTGCAACACCTTTTTTTATTCTACACCACCATGAAAATCTTTTACAATCTTATTAAGAACTGTTTTTTTCCTCTGCAGTTCCCATTACTGCCTTTCCAAAGGCACACCTGCCCAGCAGAGCCAAGATGATAGATACAAAGACATCATTTGTTAAAGTTTGCTCAGTGCACGCTCTGAATTCCATTCTCTTTTTATAGGGTACTGTGTAGCTCTTTAGCCTCTAATAGGAAAGACTTATGCAAAAAGATTCACCACAAAGCATCATCTGCTACATTCGTATTAATCTGGGGTGTCACACACTACTAATGTAGATCACTGTTGGGATCTCTTCAGAGAACTCCATGCAATCCCAAAGCATCATTGCATGCATGCCAGTATTCCCCCACAGAAAACACTGGGAGCCAGTTAATCCCAAATACCAGGACTCAGACAGGTCCTCATCTGCATTGGTTAGTACCTCACTCCCTCCATCAGCAGCACTGATTTGAGAGAGACAGACCATAGAAAGAGTAAGGCAAGAATGGCCAAGTTTTTCACTTCAGTATTTAACGTCCAGCTCATTAAGGGTACAGCCTGAAGCCCTGTGAACCTGGCAGAAACATTTCCACTCAGGTGTTGAGGAGGGCTTTGAACAATTCAGAGCTCGAACTTGATATTGATAAAGGAACAGAAGCTAGCTAAGAGCAAGAGGCACAGGTTTCACATCCTCCCACTGTTCAGCCCAGTTCAGCAGGCTTGATTACTAGTGGGAATTTGCACTGGGTTACCTCAGCCAACTCAGATGAAAGGTCCAGTCAACAGAAAAAGCATGGAAATTGGCTCTAGGTTAGCATTTGACAGGGCTATCTAACTGAAAACATCCTAGGGTATCATGTAGCAATCTCCTTGGGTAGAAGTAATGAGGATTTGAAAATGGATCTGAGAAAATTAGAACAATTAGAGCCATTTCTCACTAGAAAGATGGAAATTAATATTACGAACAGATCCTGAAAATGCTTCTGTCTTAATATTTTTATCTCTGACCGGCTGCAAAATCAGCGCTCAATCCACTAAAACTCCACCAGAAATACCACTTTGTTCTGATTAATCAAAGACACCAAGTCCTAAAAAATATCTCAGTACCTGACTCAAAACAGACCAAATGGAACAAGTTTGTAGTGATCAGTGCAATTGTATCACAAACTCAGAAATGCATGGTAAAGAATAGACACAAAAAGTACAAGGAGACTTACATTTCTTTCTATCTGTGATGAATGACTCAGTTCCTGCCATGTTAGATGCATTTCATTTTCATAAATTACCATCACATGGCAGGTTTAGTGGGATCTGTCTCAATCCTGTTAAAGGTTTTTTGTTTAGATAATACAAAAATGGTATTAAATACCACTCTAGTATTTTATTTTAGCACTTTCAAACTGAATATAAAAATATACTTAAAATACTGTATCAGTGTAAAAAAATGCAGTCTAACAGAGAAAATCAGTTGTGTCCTAGAACTAAAGTGATTTTTTCAGAATCATCCCATGTTGCTGCTTTCAGTAGATCTCAATACAGGAACACAAACTGTATTTTTTCCAAAGGCATTTTAACAAACTAAGCCACCAACAAATAAGCATGCATTACTCAAACAACAATTACTGAGATTAAAAGTACAGTCCAAGAAATTTGAAAAAGGGAAAAGTACAAACTACCAGTTTTCAAACACTTCAGCATGCTCCGCTGTATTTTCTAAGCACTTTTGGGCAGGAATGCTTCCTTGTGTTAGGAATTTCTGTCACTCCAGCTATGTTGGTTGATGGTGTGAAGAGTGACTGCTGATTGATGTCACTTGGCTAGCAGAAGCTGCCACACTAGTCACAGTTATACTGGCAAAAACAGTGCTTTCAGTTGAATTGCTTCCTTCCATTGTGGAATTTATTTTTTGCATGAATAAACATCAATATTGTAAACACAAGGAATTCAAGATTTATACGCAGTTTCATGGTTACAATTTTGCTGGGATGAATGGAGACACATTGCAATAGCTTGCATGAGTAGAGTGCTGCAAAGGAGGGATACAAGCTCATGGGGAAGGGCGTGTCAGAAGGACCTGGAGGTGGAGACACCTCTCATGAGAGAGGCATCAGAATGCATGGAACTTAGTCTGGGCATGGATGATGAACTGAGAGCTTAGAGGCACGGATTAGAAAACAGACCAGTATGGGTGACACTGTAGTGAGAGAGCATCTGCTACAGGGCACCTGGCCAGGAAATCAAGTGGATAAGGGCCTCTACAGACAGGGAGCAGCAACTTCAAATTCACAGGCCCTGTCCTCATGGAGGAGGACTTCAACCACTCTGGTATGTGCAGGAAGGACAACGCTAGATGCTTATCCAGGGATAAGCAAGCATCTAGAGCATTCCTGGAGAGCACTGATAGATTCCTGACCTAAGTGATGATAGAGAAGCCAACAACAAGACACTCTGTGCTGGACCTCTTACTTACTAAAAAGGAAGGGCTCCTCAGAGACATGAAGGTCACAGGCAGCCTTAAGCTGCAGTGACCCTGGTGGCATTCACAACACCAATAGGAGGGAGAAGGGCAAAAAACCAAGATCACAGTACTGGCACTCAGGATAGCAGACTTTGGTCTCTCTGGGGACCTGCTTGAAAATAGCCCACGGAACAGGGCCCTGGAAGGAAAGCCGGATCAGAGAAAGCTGCTTGATACCCAAGGATCCAAACTCAAACATTCATCCTGAAGAGCAGAGAGTCACACAAAAATGGCAGGAGGCCTATAGAGATGAAAAAGGAGATCCTGGCAAAACTCAAACACAAAAAGAAAGCATACAAAATGAGGAAGCAGGAAGAGCCAGACTGAAAGGAGTACAGAGACACTGTCTAAGCATGCAGAAATGCAGTCAGGAAAGCCCACCTGGAGCTAAAACTAGTGAGGCGTGTCAAGAATAAGTACCTGAATGGAGAGTAGAGCCAGATCCTTCTCAGTGATCCTGTTCAGTGACAGCAAAAGAAGCAACACGCACAAACTGAAACACAGGAGTCCCTCTGAACATAAGGAAACACTTTTTTACTGTGAGGGTGAGCCCTGGCACAGGTTGCCCAGAGAGATTGTGGAGTCTCGATCCTTGAAAATACTCAAGAGTATCTGGATTTCATCCTAGGCAACTGGCTCTAGGTGGCCCTGCTTGAGCAAGGGTGATGGGCCAGATGGTCTCCAGCAGCCCCTTCCAACCTCAACCATTACCTGACTCTTTCAAAGCACTGCTGTTACAGAAAACTTCCAGGCACAAACCAGTGTCTGGCTGCTGGTTTAGACCAGCCTTCCTGATCACACAGTATCCTTCAGGTACACTCAGTGTACTTGTGCTTCACCCAACATGCAATGAGCCCTCTCTCAACCAGAGCCCCTAGGCATTTTAATAAAATTAATAAACAACTGCTTTGTGTATTGCATTCACAATTTGAATGTAATAGATCTTTTCTCAGACCATATTATTTTCATATACAGCAACTTAAAGTATGAAGCTAAGGACAAAAGGAAAATAAAAAAATCTTAACAGAAACAAAACTTAGGCCTTTCTTAATATATTAGTATCCAATAGCAGGACAGATGAAACTGAGGAACAAAACTCAAAACACATTGAATAAAATATGTTGTAAAATTAATTATTAAAAAAAAAATCTTGATACTAACCTCAGATCCAGAAATCTTTACTACTGATGCATAATACAGCATTTTTATAACTGAGAACAGAAAGGGAAGAAACTCACCGTGAAATATTTGAAGAGCTTTAGGATGTTTGAAAAAATTGTTCTCTATCAAATTTTATCACCTTCAGACACCTGTCAAACATGGATTTACCTCAATGCTGTTTCTCTCATTCTCCCCACCCTTGCCCCCTTAACAAACATGCCCAGCAACGTGACACTAGCTTTCTATTCAGACAAATGCTGTGTCTGCCCCTGCTCATCATGGGTCAAAGGGGATATAAAATGATGCAATCAATAAAGCTGCCATATTTTTAGTCCAGTTAACATATGTCAGTAATCCAGGGGAAATTCTGGCTTCCTTACTGTTCATTTATGGCAGCTTTTCTTCTAAATGGCAGTGGCCTTTTCCAGTTACACTCTCTAGGTTGTCAGCACCACCTGACCATAAACAAACTCCATATATTTAAAGAACAATAACCTACAACTTTTAAATACCAAGACATACATTAATTTACACCTTTAAGCATTTCTCTATTTCCTTCTTTTCCATCTTCGAGATGTAAAACACACTCCTTTCTTCCCCTGGTCACAGCACTGCCTCTGTATCAGCAAAAAAGTATTTGTAAATTCCACTTTGATGCATTTATTTTGTCTGTTTTCCATTTGTCAATTAACTTTCACTTGTTTAAGATGAATTCTGAATATTTACACAACACAATTATTATATGCCAAGTATCATTAGGGATTTGGTTTCATCATCTAAGGCACAACTATATTAAGCAGTAGTTCTTGCCAAAGACAACAACTATTCACATACTCCACATATTTAAGGCACAGGACAGCGACTCTTTCAGGAAACCAGGGTTCTGCTCTTTGTTTTTTTGATTAACTACTTAGACAACTTTGCTCAAATCACTTCACCCACAGTGCATCAGTTTGTTGTCAGAGAATGGGTTTATCTTTCTATACTGTCATTTTCCTCACTCTAAGCAGCTCTGTAAAGCATTCAGAAGCCTACTGATTTATTTCCACAAAACCTCTAAGACTAGGAAATTGGCAAAGTTATTCTGCATATGAAAAATACTGTCGTCAGTTCCCGTTCCTTACATACTAGTGGCACAATATTACTATTTTTGCTCATCTTAATAAAGAATAAATGTTAGGAACATATTTCTTCTCAACCCATTCACCAACTGTGCACAGTTAATTCACATTACAACAGTAATATAAATCAAGATCTAAGCTTACTAAACAGCACCTCAGATGCTTTTAGTATATGATGCAGTTGGATATACCTCAGGTGCCAGGCTGAGAGTAGTGGAAACTGGCAGTGTGACTAAGTTGAGATTTTAAGTCCAACTTCCCGAGCACAGCACACAAAAGCAAGGGGCAAGACTCCAGATAGCAACAGTAGAAGTGTAATTCCCAAAACTGGTAACCATATTGCAAGACATTACAATGCAGGGTTCTCCACTCTCAAACCAGCTGGAAAACATCCTGATTTTGGCTGTGCAGGAATCATTCCCAAAGCAAAGCCTTCAGGTGGAAAGGAAGTGTTCCAGCAATGAAGGATTACATGGCTAACCTGAACAGTGTAAGACTGAAATGACCTCAGAATTTGCTAGAAGCTACTATTTTAATCTAGCAGCCTTTAAGCTGCAGTAGCATTATAGTGGGAACAAGGGAAAAGGCGGGCGGACTAACATTTGGAAGGAAAGGTGGGAATTTAAGCTACTGTGGCTATACTCCCTTCTTCACATCTGAGGTCTGAGAGCAACTATGGAACAATGAGAATTTATTCCCGTACACATTTCTTCTTTCTCAAAGTTCCTGCTCATCACCAAATGATCTGGCTTAGCCACTAGCACATCCCATAGTCCAATTCACTCACTATCAGCACTGATTTTTTCCCCTTCTTTCTTCATTTGTAGCACCTCCATCTTGACAACACAAATCTCAAGGAGGAAGACATCACCAACTAAAAGCTTCTACCATTTCTTAAACTGATCATTTTTGCTTTGTCGAAGTTAAGGCAAACATGCAGCTCTTCTAGTTCTAAAAATGGTTCACAACATCATCGCCTACTGATTTCTACTACTTGGAATAGTTCCTCAGAAGAGGAACAGATTTCTTATAATGCAGTTGATATTAAAGAGTTCTGGAATATCAAGATCAAGAATGTAAGTTATAACTTTCCAATAAAAGCAACAAAAATATGTCCACCTTTACAGGGACCTCACCTACTTCAATGCTCCAATTCTCTACTTTGATAAAAAAGCATCTAATTGTACAGTATGCTCAATATGGAAGAATCCAAAAATACAGACAATTGCACCCTTTCAAAGCAGTAGGGACCATCTTTATCTCATTTCAGAATTCCCAAGCATGCCAGCCAATATTTTATCTTTGAAAATTTGTCTCACATGAATGACAACCTACAGGTTTAAATCTGAGTCACATTCTAGAACCAGTCTTAGGACTGAAAAACGATGAGACTACAGAAATACAGAATTTAGCTACTGCTTGAAGAGCCTCAAGGTGAATGTCAGTTCATTTTATATAAAAATACTAGGAAGCCTCATGCATCCCTTCTACTAACAAAACAATGAAAAGTAATATATTAAGAACAATATCATACATTTGGGTATTTAATAATGCTAAAATTATAGGGTTTCATTTCTTATTTCTATCCAATGGCATACACCTTTCTAGAACCTTTGACATGAAAAATATTGAATTAAGCAGATTCATACAGTGAAGTCCAGTAATTTTTAAACACAAAATCCCATTTGCAGTACTGATTAGAAGCAACATTAACTGAAGACAGAAGGGAAAACAATCACCAAGAGAATTTAGTACTGAGGGGTTCAGGGGCACAGCAGGGAAATCAGAAAAGGAAGACAATGAAACCTCACCAGAAGAAGATGGATTGAGAAATCTAAGTATCAACTGAAAACATCACCTCACTTGACTAGCTCTCAATTCTTCTTGCTCACCCCACTCCACCATTCAGTGACACTTGACATTCCACAATGAGAAATACTCAGTTCTCCAAGCTAACAACTTGAATTCATTCCCAAATCCATCTATAAATTGTAAGCAGTTTCATATTTCAGTTAATAAATAAAACTCTACAACTCCTTCCCTTCATTTCTCTCCCCTTTCTCTTGTGTCCTGCTAAAACAAAATCCTTCCTTCTTCTTTGTATTTAAATGAAGATTCCTCAGTAACAATTTCTAGTTTTCTCCCAGTCTTAAGTCTTAGCTGCCAAGTGCCTATCAGTAGATAAAATCTAAAAGCTAATGGTAGAAATGAAATGTTGATACTCTGTATGTTAGTATTTAATTCTGGGATAAACTGTAGAGGAGCTATTGAGAGATGCATGTCAACAACTTAACTTCCCTGGAAGTTTTAAGCAGCAGAACATTTCTTGTGAAGGAAGCAGAGGGTCGCTTAAATTTTTTTTTTTTTTTTCCTTACACATGTTTTTTTAACACATGTAACTCTCAGCACAGCTGAGTGAAAGCAGGTTAACACTGACATGGGTGGTGTCCTTATTTAAGAAAGCTCTGGTTCTGGTGTTACCACTGCTAGTGGTAGGTTTGGTCAAACAACAGCAGATGAGAAATTGCTAGGATTTTCACAGATTTCTGGGAAAACAGAAAATCAAGCCACTCTTCCTTGATCTGACCCTTGACAAGCTGCCTCTCAGCCAACACATATAGTCTTGGTCATCATGTGCAACTATTCCCTGAGGATTAAAAATTGGTATAGACATGGAGTAACAGAAATGACTCATCAATACCCAAAAATGCATGGGAGAAGAGTAGAGTGGTGATGGCACCACTCTTCTAGTATTCACTAGTCAAGCAACCAGAGCCACGACGACAGGGAACTCCAACCTTAAAAAAGAATCTATTTCTTTTTATTATTCTCAGGCATACCTATCTTACATGGGCATTAGGAATGAAGGCTGCACTCTGCCTGCACCGGCTGAGATTTCCAACTTCTTCCACCACTAAGGTTACATTATCAGATCTGACTTTTTGCTACAGTACAGGCTGAACATTGCTGGGGCTCTTTTCGATAATTTTAAGTGTAGCTTCTACCCAGTTAACCCGGTGTTGTGGAAATAGTAGCGAAAGCTGAGAAAGAAGGTGATGTGGATACTACTATAAACATTATCAGACCTGGTCAGATCTGCAAATTAGAATGAGTAATGGAACTATTTTGCACAGTTTGCTTCTAATTCTGACACAGATGGCACTTAAACAAGGATTCCAGACTTGGCAGATTTCTTCAAAGTCAGTGCCAAGGCCAGGATAATCCTTTCTAGCAATTTTCTCCTTGATTTCTGAGCTACCAACTTCCAAATAAAATAGAATTTCTTATCTGCTGCTCCCTTTCTACAGCCATGCACTGAGCAAGCTCTGACAAATACAAGACCTTCCAAATACTGAACCAAGCAACACCAAAAGAGTAACGAATCCCTACAAGGCACAACCCCATTTCTTAACCTTTATCTTCAGGTGGGTCTGTCACAAGGAAGACAAAAATTAGTGATTCAATGAAAAGGAAATTTAAAAAAAGTAAAAATATCTTCCTTGAGGTAGTTCTGACTCTCCACCTCTTAAATTATGCCAAGTGTGGCATAATGAACAATGACTGTTTTTAAGGCCAGCATTAATCAACAATGGTTGTTTTCTAAAGTTAGCACTCACTACCAAAAGGAAGATGAGCCAAACGCAGACAACAGAGCAAAAACAGTGCAAGGGACACGTGTGTACATTTCCTTGCAATGGACATTGTGTACATTTCCTTGCAATGGACATGTGCAATGGACATTGTGTATATTTCCTCACACAAAACTACTTTTGAGAAAGTTGTTTAGTCACAGCATTAGGCAAATAACCAACAGAGCCAACTCTGAAGAGAATGGAAACACACTCATGAAGAATAACCAACTGCAAATTTGCACTGACCATTATATTCTCTTCTGAGATGAATCTTAACGTTATCAGCACAGACACATTACAGGAGAAGAAGATACACCAGAAATCTCATATCCTTAAAACAGACATTTTGTTGATTTATTCTAATAAAGATGATGAAAAGTCTTCAAAGCTGACAAGAGCTCATTAACATAGGCTTTCATACAAGACAGGGAAAAAGGATAGACACACATTTTTAAAAAAATTAATTGCTGTTCAGGGTCTAGATAAACACTTCCATCAATATCAATATGAGTTTGCATATAGGGACAGTTTAGCATACAGTGCAAAGACTCTGTAGTCAGATTATGAATTTTACCAATTATAAGCCTTTATAAACATCAGGCAAAAAAAAAGCTTATTTTTTGTTGGTTTTGTGTCTGTGTTTGTTTTTTAAGATTGCTCTTATAAGGCCACATAAAAACTTTAAAGTAATCAGACAAAGGATAAAAGAGGAGACTATCCCAGTAAGGGTCTATTAACAACTGATTGTTTATCCCAGGTAAAAACAAAAGCCACACATCTGAGCAGAAAGTAGTCTCACGAGTTCAAAATCATTGTTTTTAAGAACACTTCAGTTCAGTGAGTTAAGTGCACTTGGGAGACACCTAATTTTACAGTTTTCTAAAATAATTAATTCAGAAGCAATACTACTTTTACTAATATTAAGTCCTACGCACTGAAATTTCAGATCAAGCCTCTGACAGATCTTAATGTTTCCAACAGGCATGCAGTCATTCATTCCAGCTCTGCACTTTGGCTTTCTGAGGACTGTACTCCAGAATTTCTGCAGATTGAGTAGCTGGCACAGAGAACTCAAGATATAACTAATACTATTTTCAGTGCTCCTTTATAGAAAACCAGTGCATGTCTCTTCTGACCTGAGAAAACTTACAATGTTCTCACGTCATCCAAACAACAAAGAAAATAAAGTTTTCATGTATATTTCAGACATTTAAAAAAAAGTATCTTGCTCCATACTGCCAGTCAAATACCTCCAAGCTATGCTTCACCTACCAGCAACTGAGAAGAGGGTACATACTTCAAACACAAAAGATGCCACACACAACATAACCCAAAAATCATGAGAATTAAACATCAACAGGATGGAAAATAGGCACCAGCTACTACTGCAGGCAATTAAAAGACAAAAAAAATCAAAACCAACCTACCAATCCAATTATCCATCAGAGACTCTGCAGCTACTGCAGCTCTTACATGACTTGCAGCCTTTCTGATCAAGGGCCGTCACAGGACACCTAAGTGATAAGAATTTCACATTTCAAAGTCAGAATACCTACCAGCAATTGCCAGTTTTCAAGAAGC
This sequence comes from Ammospiza caudacuta, assembly GCF_027887145.1. Taxonomy (NCBI): domain Eukaryota; kingdom Metazoa; phylum Chordata; class Aves; order Passeriformes; family Passerellidae; genus Ammospiza; species Ammospiza caudacuta. Next base: position 26,206,780 of record NC_080597.1, read on the forward strand.
ACAGGGACACCTCTTCCACTTTTTTCCATTTTAAAATACTGAAACACAGTGAAGACATTCAATGTAAGGTTTTTTGTTCACTTGTCCTATTCCTGTAACTAAACTAACCTCTGATTGTCTATCTCCTTTGCAGCAGGGAGCAAAACGACTTTGTTAGAAGACCCCTGCCCTTAACTCATCACCTAAGTTTCTATGATTTCTCCTCTAAGCTTACAGTATTACAATGAAGCTCCACAAGGGCAAAAAAAAGAACATTTCATAGGTATCATCACAACAGTCTATGCATTTTCACCACTGAATGAGGAGAAGCCCATCCAAACCAGTCCCCCTAGCGACTCAGTGGGAGTCTGAAGAGATGTGGCAAATCACTACTCTGTCTTTTCGTGTGTGAGGCCAGTTTTCTATTTTTACTTTGGGGTTTTTCCCTGGTAGAAGACATAACCCCTTACAGAAACTAGGCAACATTTTAACCCATTCATCAAATTTCCCTCTACTTCTACTTCTGAACAACTTTAAAATATTTTGTACACAAAAAATTAAATCTGTATCCAGCAGATAGCATTAAATAAAATATGCTGACCTGTTGGCAATTGCCAGGTCTGATTTTAACACAGCACTTTTTTTAGCCTGTTGCTTTCTAGTCTTTCCAGCCTTTCCAGCACCGATACTGTCTAAAAAAAAAGCTAAGAATATTTAAAAGACGTGATTTATTGCCATTTCCAACCTGGCATCCATACATTCCAGAATACATGCATGACAATCAATGCTGTAAAAATGTTTCCTGTCGTACTTTTAAGAGTGCTATGTGAAATACATACAGAAAAAGGTAAGACCTTCTAACAACTGTTCTAGCCTCCACTGGCTAATTTTCATTTAAAAATGCATGCAGGGAAAAAGTAGTCTTTATATACTGTGTACCAGTAGCCCTGTTCTAAGCTGAACAAAGCAGGAGACACCGTACTCAGGTGAAAACACAAAAATCGCTTGTCTGATGTTCAACAAAGAAGAAAAATCACTTGCTTGCCAAAACTGGGCACAGGAGAAAAACTAGGAATCTCTCCAAAAAGTGTTACATAAGGCATTGTCAAACTTCACGTCACCTCCACAGGGCCGCAAGTTGCTAGTTTCCCCCATCCCCCGGTGCGCAGGGATTAATGATCTAAATGACACACTTCTCGGATAGGAGGTAATAGCAGAAGCTTTCCCAAAGGAGCGCTTCCCGGGCTGGAGGCTTGCAGGGGAGGCTGGCGGGTGATGCGGAAATCACCCTGCTCGGCTCAGCGTCCCAGCCCAACTCCGGCTCTGCCCCCGGCTCCCGTTCGGGCGGGCAGAGCGCTCACGCCCCGCGGCTCGACTCCCTCCGTCCCAGGCGCGGCCGCCAGCGCCGGCTCTCCCGGCCGCGGAGCAGCGGCACCCGGCGGGGCCGGAGCCGGAGCGCAGCCCGGCCGGAGCAGAGGGCGTGCGGCGCCGGGCCAGCGAGCGGAGCGGAGAACCCTCCCTCGCCCGGGGGGACGTGCCCCTTTGTGCCGGGGAGCGACACGCGCGCCTCCGCCTGAGCATCTCTTCAATTCCGGATCTGACGGGGATTAAAATCCATCACATAAAGCTGCCAGCCCGGCCCTCCGGACTCGGGTGCCCCCTCCCCGGGCTGCTGGAAGGGAGACACTCACCGATTGTTTCTTGCCCTCCCCCGCCCCTCGCCTCCAAAAGCAGCAGAGACTCGACAAGAAGGTGCTTACCTTCCCCGGGTGGCTCCCGGGCCGGGCGCTCAGCGCCAGCCGCTCCGCGCAAGCAAGCGCTCCTTCCTCCTCCTGCGCTCCAGGCGGGCAGCTCCGGCTCCGTCCCCGCAGCCCGGCGCTCCGGAGGTGTCTGCCAGCGGCTCCCAGCTGGGGCGGCAGCGGCAGCTTCACTCTCCGCGG